>NC_133459.1:56990652-57293043 GCF_048565385.1 Saimiri boliviensis
GTGTACTGTAAAGGACCAGACAAGATGGTGCGGGTCAACTGGAAAGCTACTTTGCATAAGATTAGGGTGGGGAAATCAGCCTTCCTCGCGCACTATGTAACCGTCATACCTGATTGAACCAATCTATGACACCTAGGTAAATCAGACACCGCCTCCTCCAACCGGACTATAAAACTTGGGGGATTCTCCACCAACCAGTCCTTTCCTCATTGAGACCCCTTCCTCCATAGAGGAAGCTGTTTCTCTTTCTCTTCTTTTCTACCTATTAAACCTTTGCTCGTAAATGCCTCTTGTGTGTCCATGTCCTAGATTTTCCTGGCATGCAACAACAAACCGCAGGGGTGTATACCCCAGATAATGTAGCCACTTCATGATCTTGGTTGAATAGTATCCTCCCTAATTCATGTTCACCTAGAATTTGTGTATGTGATCTTATTGGAATAGGGTCTTCGCAGATGTAATCAAGTTAGGATTTGTTCATACTGAATTAGGGGGGCCCTCATTTGGCGACTAGTGTCCTTATGAGAAGCTGAAGATTTGGACACAGAGATGCTCACAGAGGGAAGACAGCCATGTGAAGAAAACAGAGATTGGAGTTATGCTGCCACAGGCCAGAGACTGCCCAAAACCCCCAGAAGCTAGAGGATACAAGGAAAGGTTCTTCCCTAGAGCCTTGATTTCAAACTTCTAGCCTCCAGGACTGGAAGAAATTAATATCTGTTATTTTAAGCCACTGAATTTGTAGTAGTTTGCTATGGAAGCCCCAGAATATTAATTCATGGCCCAATCCTCTGCCAAGTGATCCTTCCTTTCCCCCCACCACCCAGCCTCCATCCAATTCCAAAACATTTCCTCCTGTGTCTTTTTTTGTTGTTTCCTTTTAAAAGCATTGGGTTTTGCCATGTTGCCTAGGCTGGAATGTAGTGTCTATTCAAAGGCATGATCCCTCTGCTGATCAGCACGATAGTTTTGATTTGCACCATTTCTGACCTGGGCCAGTTCATCCCTCCTTTTAGGCAACCTAGTAGTCCCCCACTCCCTATATTGATGCCGAACTTGGTGCCGTCATCCAATCAACACAGTGCACAGCAACCCAGAACTCCTGGGCTCAAGCAACTCTCCTGCCTCAGCCTCCCCAGGAACTGGGCTCCAGCCACCAATCCCAGGTCTTTATGCAGAGCAGTTAAGTATCTTTAGCTCTTCACCTAAGCAAAGGGACTCCCTTTGCATAAAGGAAGGCTCAGACTCTGCCTCACCAAACGGGAGGTGCCTAGAGATAGCAGGTTTTCCTTTCCTCCACTCTAGCAGGCTCTTCAAAGGGAGAAGAGTGCAGTGAGATTGCGTGTACTACAACAATTGATTTCCCCACTGATTAAAATTATACTATTCCCTTGAAGTTAAAAAAAAGAAAGACAAAAAATAAAAGAGAAAATGAAAGCAGTTACAAACATTTTGGATTTAAAACAAAAACTTTTGCATTTAAAATAACAAGTTTGTTCCCATTTTTAAAAAATGAAGTGGAGTCGTGTAATTTTATGACTTTTCCCCCTCCACTCAACAGTAGATTGTGAGCATTTTCCCACACTAGAAGTCCTCAAGGATTATACCATAACATATACAGACCCACAATCCCTTATCCACTGTTGGGGACAAGGGAAGCTCCTTTTCACCTGCTGAATGTTCCCTGAAAAGTCAGCTTACAAGGGCTGATTAATTGGACAAAAGGCATACAAATGTATTTAACATATAGGCATGAGAGTCTTCAGAATGAGGACCCAAACCCCTAGTTGGGTGCAGAAATTTGTACACCATCTTGAGGTTACAGAAAGAATGGGGGCTCTGGGATCCTGGCAAAACAGGTATGGGAAAGGAAGTCAATGGACTTGAAGAGTGTACTATGCTCTGTTGGGCCCAGAGTGAAGGATGAGCTATGACAAAAGTCTATCCAGCTTTGTTGACAGACTTTAGTCTTCCTTCCTGTGATATGGGTTCAGTTAATGAAACCTCAAGGAAGGGACTGAAGTTAATTGTTTTCTTCTTTGGTAAATCTGGACTTTAGGCAGAGAAAGAAGCTTTGGAGAGCAATTTTATTGCGTGCTTTGGTAGAGATGGAGGTTGAGGGCAGAGATGGAGAGAGAAGTCAGAAAGACCTCGAGGCTCCTTTTTCAGTTTAGCATGTACAAAGCACTAAATTTTGGGATATTGATTTCTGAGCCCCAATACCACAAATCCAAAAAACTGAAAATACAAGAGCTGTTTTAAAAGTCTGGCAGCGGCTGGGCACGGTGGCTCAAGCCTGTAATCCCAGCACTTTGGGAGGTCGAGGCGGGTGGATCACGAGGTCAAGAGATCAAGACCATCCTGGTCAACATGGTGAAACCCCGTCTCTACTAAAAATACAAAAAATTAGCTGGGCATGGTGGCGCATGCCTGTAATCCCAGCTACTCAGGAGGCTGAGGCAGGAGAATTGCCTGAACCCAGGAGGCTGAGGTTGTGGTGAGCCGAGATCGTGCCATTGCACTCCAGCCTGGGTAACAAGAGTGAAACTCTGTCTCAAAAAAAAAAAAAAAAAGAAAAAAGCTTGGCAGCAAAACTGACCTGAAGTGACCTAAGCCTGTTTATGGTCTATTTATACCACTTAGTGTGATGGTTAATGTTTTGTGACAGAAATCGAAATGTGTTGATTAGAGATGCTGTCACAGACCCTGCTGAAGGGATTAAAAAACATGCACCAAATCATTCTTCTAAAATCCGAACATTTCTGAATTCTGAAACACACTGGGTCTCAAGGAGTTGTGAAGCTATATAATCACCCTCCTGTAGTTATTTATTTATTTTCACCTTTTTACTATTATAGAAAGTGCTGCATGCAACATGTTATACATGGGAATCTTGTTTGCATCACTGTTCATGTCCTTAAGATAAATTCCTTGATATGGAAATAGAAAGTCAGCAACAGAATATTCATATTTGCTTTTTTTTCTTGAGAGCACGTATCTCATTTTTAAATTGCTTCCTTACTTACATGATTGTGTAGTTAATGACTGTCTATGCTGTAGCCTTTACATTCATTAAAGGCAGAGACTGTACCAGCCAGGATTCTTGGTTGTAAGCAACAGCAAAGGATTTGAGCTAAACTTAAAAGAAATTTATTGGAGGATTTGGATTAAGTTCACAGAATCACTGGGAAAGCTGGCGAATCAGACACAGAAAATGACCAGGACTTAAGGTTGCTTAGGCAGCAGGGAATGTGGCCAGTGTCAAGCTCTGGGGCAATGCAATTGTGATCTTCTACCAAGGTTTCTGCCACTGAACTTTGGCACTCATGGAGCAGCTGTGCTCTTGACAAAGCCGATACCGTCATAAGAACATTTCTCAGTTGGCCTCATGTGTGGCTTCATGTCCTCTAGATTTCTGTCCCAGGCAGGAGAGTTCAATTGGCTGAGCCATGTCACATGCCCATATTCCACCTGCCAGGGAACAGGACCAGCAGGCCTCCCATCAAGCTTCACACAACGTGGATGTTTCCCCACTGAAAATATTGTGGAAATCCCACAATGGTAAGAAAAAATAAAAGCAACAGAGCAGTTCATCATATGTTCCCCAAACTAGTATGATATCTGGCATCAAATAAGACAAAAAATATTTAAGGGAACAAATAAATGACCAATACTGGGTCTCTTTGATGATGCAGACTGTCCTGCTTGTGCTTACTTCAGGGTAACCACTCACAATCACTGGGGCCTTTGCACTCCAGCTAGAGCCAACACTGGTCAAACTGGCTGCTCAGTCAAGTTCACCCCAGTTCCATTGAGGTCAGATGAGCCAGGAGCTTTATGAGCTAGGGTGAGCAGATATTATTAGACCTATTTTATAATGCAAATATGACATTCGGGGAGGTGAACTGTCATATTCAAGGTCATACAGCTGGAAAGCAAGAATAAGGACTTGAAGCCTCACCTGCTGGCATAGTTTCCCACCTTCTATATCATGTTGTTTCCATCGCATATGACAATGTGCTTCAGATAAAAATATTTGGGTGGCCAGGACATTTCCTCCAACAGTATCAGATAACAAGGGAGTTGAGAGTGCTGAGGCCACTGAAGAGACTCAGCTACATCCAGTACGGGAGAAGGGTGGGTACAAGGATTTCAAAGAGTTAATGCTTATCTAGGCCAGATCCCTTTCTTGCAAGGAGACAAGATGCCTTGGTGAGCTGAACTGCCTGCTGATAAGCTGCTGGCTAATGTGTCCAGGCTATCACTCTGGATCATTTCTCTTTCCCTTCTTACTCAGATCGATTTTCCCTCCTTGTAGAGCATGGACCTGAGAATTTCTACTGAAATCGAAGACATATGGCTTGCTGTGGTGCCAGGGGACACAATCCCCCTGTTTACAGTATGATTCCCTAACAGTAAATGGGCCCCGCCACCCTACCCATCACCACCCCTCCCAACAATTCCTTCTTTGAGCTCACTATAAAAGGCAATAATGAAACCTCTAATGATATTTAGTAATGGCAGGGAATGGTTCCAGGAGGGAAATTACAACTCGAAGATGCCCACCAGCACCTGCTAATCATTGTAAAGGAAATCTACTCAGTTCTCAAAGAGTTTTTTGTTTTATATAAACAGGAGGTTTCCAAGGTTGCTCTAGCCCCCCTAATAGCAGAAGCCTGTGGAAAGTGCAGTGGAACTTCAGTTCACATCACGTTAGAAAGAACCCACTCATTACTAGTATTTTCCCCCCATGTTCTCAGGGGACCTTGCTCTAGTTCTAACAAGAGTGACTATTTACTAAATACATCATCAGCAGACTAACCAAGGAGGCAAGTGCAACATTAGACAGGATAGAGTCAGGGTGTTAGAGCTCTCCGGTGGCTCTGCCCCTCTCTGTCTGATTTGGGTAAATCCATTCTCCTCTGTGAGATTCAGTGTCTTCATCTATAGAATCAGAATATTGAAATAAATGACCCTCTAAGCTTTTTCCAGCTCTGACATGACATTCTGTGATTCCACTTGGAAAATGATAAAGCAAAAAAATATGTAAGCAGAGAGAAAAATGGGTGATCTCTAAAAAATTGCTTCAATGCCAGAAACAGCAAGACTGGATACAGTCCTGGTGACCTACACAAAGAAATCAGTTGAGCCTCCTCAGGAGGCTCAGAAGGCAGGCTGCAACTTGCTGGGCAGGCCACACCTGCTCCTCACATTCCTCCCAAGGGCAGCCCCAGGTCTGAGTTCACAGCAGTGAACCAGTGAACCATAAGGTATCCATTTGTTTGTTTGTGGTGGTGGGGAGGTGGGTGGAATCTTGGACATAGCTGCTCAATCCCTGAAGATAGCTGGTTCTGAAGTCCTGACCCCAGCAGAGGCAAGCTGAGTTTCAAAACTGAAGCATGAGGGCGCTCTTCCTTGGAAGAAGTGAGTTAAAAAGGCATCTTAACCTGCTGGATACCCAGCAGGAAAAGGAAACAATAATTGTAATGGATTCATGTGGTTTTTACAGCTAATACGTATATGCAGGGTGTGTGTTCATGAGTTTACTCAGTGTCTTTCAAATCTCATTTTGCTGACATGTGACATAGATGTAATCTAAACAAGAGAAAATTTAAAATACACAAAACTTTCACTAAGTGCCATATTGTTTCATACACTCATGTCAATAACCTCATTTAATCTTCTCAACAGTGAGAGAGGGATTTACAGTTTCATTTAACTAATGAAGAAACAGGGGAGGTAAGTGACTTCCTGGCCCAAAGGAGTAAGATTTGAGCTCAGGTTTGTCAACATTTGGGTTACTTCCAGTAAGTTGATGGCTCAAAAAAGATTATATGTGTGAAAATGCCGTGCAAATTATATATGGTATAAAGTGTAAGAAGTTACAGTCCTGAACTAAATGCACAAACCTAAATATTGCCCAGAAGCAACATTCTGATGGAGGAAGGGGCTTTTTGAGGGAGGCTCCTTTGTTCAGTTGCCTACTGGATCCTTTATTTATTTTCCAGGCAGACAAGTGTGTTTTTAAAAGTGACTCTTGAAACAATGAGGCTTTCTAAGTCCAGCTGTGCTACAGAAACATCAATCTTAAGTCACTTGTTCTTTTCATGCATGAAATGAGGTGTTAGGTCATGGTCATTTCCATCAAAGCACTTCGGTGACTCAGAAGTGAAAGGCACCCGGAGAAACCTAGAGTAGGGAGTCAGGTACTTTAGTCATCCTTCCCACTGTGGGAGAGCCTGCTCACATCCACCCTCTCTCCTTGGTAAGTCCCAATTGATCCTGGAAGGAAGTTTGGAGCCCGGAGGAAGTTTCTCCCTTGATGAGTGGCTGCAGACTGGTATCTCTGGCAATCCTACAGAATCCACTCCACCAGCGCATACCAGCCACCGCCCCAAGTTGACAAGCCAGTGGCTGAGAGCTGCCTCTCCCCAATTCTTACTGGTGTTTCAGTCTTGAGAGGCCATCGTAGACTGTAGATAGGATGGGAGGAGGGGCATGAGCCGGATTCCAGGGGAAGAAACTGAAGTCCTAGATCTAGCTTAGATCTAGCTTAGCAACAGCTAAGCTAGATCTAGGACTAGATATACCAACCACTCCCTCTTTGTACACACTCAGTGTTGCATCAATTTCTCAGTTACTGTAGTAACTTGTTTACTTGGGGGGTACCCCACAGCCACACACATAAATGAATGTGAATGACTGAGTAAAAAGGAAGAGATAAGTGTAACACAGACAAGTGGCTAGTTTTTACAGCTAACAGGTAAAACACGTCTTTAAAGTACAACAATAAAAATTGCCAGGCCTGGTGGCTCACACCTGTAATCCCAGCACTTTGGGAGGCCAAGGTGGGTGGATCACAAGGTCAGGAGTTTGAGACCAGCCTGGCCAACATAGTGAAACACTGTCTCTACTAAAAATACAAAAATTAGTTGAGTGTGATGGTGGGCATCTATAATCCCAGCTACTTAGGAGGCTGAGGCAGGAGAATCACTTGAACCCAGGAGGCGGAGGTTGCAGTGAGCCAAGATCACTCCACTGCACTCCAGCCAGGATGACAGAGCAAGACTCTGTCTCAAAAAAGAAAAAAAAAAAAAAAAAGTAAAAATCTTACGAAAACAACCTATGCACACCCAGCAAGAACATAGGGCCCCCTGAAGACTGGCTTTAATTATGTGGGAAAGTCATTTAATCTTAGAGCCACAACGCTTTGAGATTAAGTAATTTCCTCAAAGCCTAAATGGAAATAGCACCACCTATTTCAAAGTAGGGCTTGAATTTAAAGGAGATACAACTCTTGAAACAAACTAGAGTTTTCTGTTTCCACTGGTGAGAAGTCTTGTTTAGAGATGACCAAAGGCTGGCACTGTTTTTCATTAAAGTAGCTGGTTTTAGCTTCCTCTCTCATGCTCACCCTCCTGCAGTCTAAAGGAAGTTTCCAAATAATCTTATTTAGAAAGAATAGCATGTACACTGGCCCGTTAGGATATCTCAGGACACACAGGAGTAGCAACACGAAACACTCATTTTTTGGGGAAAAAAAAAGTGTTATAATTTGAAATTAAAAAAATACAAGTCTTGGGAAATTAGAGGAGACCAAAGTGATAGAAACCTGGAGGAACTTTTCACAAATGCCAACTTGTGGTTTGTGCCTTTCCCATATTTTATTAAATTCATTTTTTAAAAAAAAAAATCATGGCAACATTATCAAAGACAACCTATGTACAAACATTTTACAAAAGAGAACATTACCAATGTCAGTGGTAGCAAGGGCAAGCTGAAGAATAAAAAGACTGAGTTTCTGCACAGTGTCTGTTCTCAAAGACATCTAAACTGCGTTCAGGCAGCTGAAACAGGCTTCTTTCCGGGTGACAAGCATATGTGGTCGGTAATACAAAAACGATGGTAAATGAGGCTACTACACACGCCCAGTTAACAAACTCCTCTTCTGGTCGGGTAGGCCATGACACAAGTGGAACTCATCAAATAACTTAAACCCAAGATGGCAACAACGCTGTTTCCCATCAAAGTCATTTAAGCCTTCACAATGACACAGTGGATTCCATCACTTGCAAACAAACGATGCCGGCTGGTCACACAGACACTTGCTTTTTACACATAACGCTGCGCCATCCCTTCCTTCACTGTCCCAGTGAGGTTTCTTGTTGTTGGATCGAAAGGGGAGACATTTCAGAAATGTTTCCTTCAAGGCAGAAGTGAGAAAGAAAAGCGACCCTGAGGCCAGGGCGGAGGGGGAAGGCAAGAATTTGAAAGGATAAACGTCTCTTTTGCACCCACCGAGAATCAGGAAACGTGACTCACTTGGGTCTGGGACGATACAGAAATCCGGGACCCCACCCCATCCCCTGCCCCGCCGGGTACCTACAAGCTCGGTTCCTTTCTCAACTCCCCGAGTTCCTTGATCTCCACCTTCTTGTACTTCCCCGACTTTCTCCGGTTGGTGATCACCAGGACGACCAGGCCGGCGACGAGGGCCACCACGACCACCACGATGACCGCGATGAGGCCGGCGGTGAGGCGTTTCATGGAAAACTTCGGGGGCTTCTCGTCCAGGTAGTAGATGAGCGTGCGCTCCACCTGCAGGGGCTCGCCGCGCACGCGCAAGTCCAGGCCGCCGCGGCCCTGGAACAGAGACTCGCCCTTGATGTCCCTCTCGAAGTAGTAGGCGGCATCGCCGATGTCCACGTCGCCGGCGATTTTCTGCGACGTGTTCTGCTGCAGCTCGATCTGGATGGTGGGCTGCTCATAGTGCACGGCCGCCACGAACTTGGGGTGCAGCCTATAGCGCTCGCGGAAGAGCCGCCGCAGCTCGGCGTCCAGGTCAGAGTGGTTGAAGGCGCCGGCGGTGGGGCGGTGGCGCAGGTCGATGAGGATGTGGTGGGTGCGCACCAGCTCCTCGCAGCGCAGGCTCAGGTCGCCCTTGTCGGTGCGGCGCACGCCCACCGAGTTCACGCACCAGCACACCGACGTCTGGTTGCACTGGCGCGCCTTGAAGCGGCCCTCGGGGTCGCAGTCCGGGTTGTAGAGGCCGTCGTTGTCCACGAGCGCGTGTTCGCTCGGCCCCACCAGCTTTCGCGCGCTCTTGGGGGCGCTCATGCGCGCCTTGAGGAGCAAACACTTGGAGGTCAGCGTGGAGCAGTCCACCGCCACGTTCGAGCCCAGCGCGCGGCACTGGCAGCGGCCGCCGGGGCCGTCGGGGCTGCACACGGTCATCTTGTTGGTGGGACACGTGCAGTTGTCCTGCGCGGTCGTGTGGCCGGTCACCACCGCCAGCACCACCAGCAGCAGCCGCAGCGGTGGCGGCGCGAGCCCGGGCCCCCGAGCCATGCTGGGGCGGAAGAGTGCGGGCCGGACGCAGGCGGATGAGGCGCGGGGGCTTCGCGGGGCTCGGGCTCCGGAGTCCGGGACAGTCTGCGGGCGTCTGTCACCCGGCCGCTCCTTCGGGCTCTTATACTCTGCCCGACCTGCCCGGCTGGTTCCGCCACCAACGTGCCCGCTGGTATTTGGGTGACACATCCCGCCCCCCTCCCCGTCCCACGGAAGGCCCAGCCGGCCATGCGCCGCCCGCGATAGGATCAGAGCAAAGGGAGCTGCTCCCGCCTCCTCCGGACCGAAAGCCGGGGAGGGGAAAACCGATACTCACCTGCGGGCTGCCGGGGACCCGCCCTCGGCGCGGCCTCCCGCTCCAAACCTGGCGCGTCCGGGCCGCTCTCCCGACAGAAAGTCTGAAGAGTCCCATTGCCAAGTGTGGCTCGCGACTGTCGCGCTCTCCCCTACCCCGACTCCTTCCTTTTCGTTCTTTCCCAGCCCCTAGCCCTCCCTTAAGTTCTCTGACTCCCCGTCTTCCTTGTCGGGTTCTCACAATAACACACATTTATATAGTTTACGGTTCACAAACATTATCTCATCCTCACACCAGTCCTGACAGGTAGGGACTATCAGACCCATTTTATAGGTGATGCTGATGCGGCTTCAAGACCTGAAGTCACACAGCTGTCAACTTCCTCATATTCCTGAGAGGGATCTTTGGCACCCTGCCTGGCAGTGATGAGACCTAAAAATGTTTGTGGACAGAAGTGGCGCAGAATCGGAAGGGAAGTTAGGGAGGCAATTCTGGTACTCACCATATCAAGGGTAAAACACAGGTATCCTGGCGTCCAAAGGGTTAAAAGTTCTGTTAAGCACTAATTTTCTGGCGCCCGCGCGCGCGCACACACACACACACAGGCGTGCACGCACATAGTATTTGTGTGCACTGGCTATAAAGAGGCAAACAGGAACAAATTCTTAAAGAGCCAGCAAGACTATAAAGAGTTTTTTGTACAATTTGATTCTAACACAGCAAATCATTGCGTTTCTTTTTCTGCATCCCACGTGAGTAGCTGAACTGCGTAAATAATGACAGAATGGAGCCTGTGAGAAATTGCTTGTCTGCCACTGTGTGGCCACTTTCATGGCACAGAGGGGTTGCGATCTCTTTTTGAGTCATTGAGAAAGTCCAGAGTTTCAAAGCTGTGGTAAAATTAACAATAATTAGCAAGCTATAATTATTCCCAGGTCCGCCATCAAAGCACATTTTATATGTTCAGCATTTAATGTGCACTGCCAGTCGTGTGAGGGTGGTGTTTAGCAGATGAAAGCCAGCTGGGCCTCTGTCCCATTAATTTTCATGCAATTCCTGAGGCAGGAAGATTGAAATACAATATTCTGCCTTGACAGAGGAAGCAGAGATGTGTGAGGGACAATTTCTTATCCACAAACACCAGGAACTGTGGGATAGTCCTCTACTGTCTATCCCCACTGTCTCTGTTCGGGTCTTCCTTGGACAAATATCCGAGTCAGGTTCAAAGTTTTTCTTCCCCCTCTCAGACCTCGGTCCACCCAAGAAGCTTTTCTAAATCACAAGTCTGTGCCCCCCTCCTCTCTGCTAAGTTCGGAGTGAGGGGGTGCTCCCGGCTCTCCAGATAAAATTCATGTTTCTTATATCAGCCTGTAAGATCATTCCTATATGATGTTACGGGCAAGCTACCTGTAACATCTGTTTTTAGTTTTGCATCTGTAAAATGGGGATAATAAAAGTACCTACCTTACAAGGTAGGTGTGGTAATTAATGTAGGTAAACTGCTTTGAAGAGTATCTGTTCTAACAGTATGTGCACATAGTAAGCAATGGATAGATGTTAGCTTCAGTCATTTGTCATCATTATTATCATCATCATCATCATCATCATAGTCATCATGCTCCTGCCAACCTCTCCAGCACTCCGTAGGTTTTCAGGTCTTTGCAAAGTCACATACCTGGAGTCTCCCTTTCTTTATTTAGTGCATAATTGTGTTTTTCTACTCAGCTCTTGAGTCACCTCCAAGAAGCCTTCCCTGATAAGGTCCTCCCTGTTACACTCAGGGATATACCTCTCCTCTATTCTTTCTTAATCTTAGACATACTGAAACCTCAACATTAACTTTCCTGGGTTTTTGTCCTCCCACTTGTAAAATGGGCAAAATACAGTCGATTTCATAGATTATGCTGAGAACCAGATACAAAGAAGTGAGATAGCAGATGCCAAAGTTTTGCAAATGCTAAGACTGTAAAAATGTTAGATTTCACTTTTATTTCTAAAATATATGTACCCTCTTCTCACTTTTCCAGATATTGACTAGGTAGCCACAATCCTCTATAACTAGCAGACTTCTCTATTTGTCATTCTACCAGGTCCCAGGCTGGCAAGAGGAAAGCTGATGAGAGAGGGTTCTCAGGGCTGAGGAATTTGTGTGATGGTGTCATTGACTACCAAGCTAGGACAGCCGCAGATGGGTGTGCATCACTGGGGCTAGTGCTCTGAGGCCTCCAAGCCTTTGTTTCTTCCAATTATATTAGGTACTGAGAGGACAGAAATAGAAGCTGTCCAGACTCAATATCTTCTGGGGAAGTTAGAGTAAGTCAAAGATGCCCTCCTAATACCCCCCACTCCACTTGCTTAAATTCTGTGGTTCTGCCAGGCTTCCCCCAACAGCATGCAAACACCACAATGAGTTTATTAGGTAAACACAGTATCAGGTGTGATTCTCCCTTTTCTCTTCGTCCTTTTTCTGCCAAGTTCTGAAAAATAGCATGTATTAGCCTTATCTATTTATCTTTTTTTTTTTTTTTTTTTTTTTTTTTTTTTTTTTTTTTTTTTTTTAAGATGGAGTTTCACTCTTGTTGGCCAGGCTGGAGTGCAGTGGCGCAATCTCGGCTCACTGCAACCTCTGCCTCCTGGGTTCAAACAATTCTCCTGCCTCAGCCTCCCAAGTAGCTGAGATTACAGGTGCATGCCACCATGCCCAGCTAATTTTTGTATTTTTAGTAGAGACGGGGTTTCACCATGTTGGCCAGGCTGGTCTCAAACTTTTGAACTCAGATGATCCGCCCGCCTTGGCCTCCCAAAGTGCTGGGATTACAGGTGTGAGCCACCACGCTTGGCCTGTATTTTTAAATTTTAATTTAAAAATATTTAACAAAAGCATTTCAGGCTTGTTGAGTGTTTATGAGGGATAGGAAGCACATCTAAGCACTGTATGCAGCCTCAGCACCCACATATATTAGGCACTAAGTAATGTTTATTGGATTAACACTGAGTTGTGCCCAGAAGGTTTCAGTATTAATATATTCTCCTAGGAGTTGTCACGTGAACCATTTCAGTACTTCTCTCCTTGTCTAAGTCTCACCACCTGCCCCAACCATGAATCTCTGTCCCTACCCTAACCCACCCTCCAAACACCCAATTTCAAGGAAGATGGGTAATGATGCCTTTATTGTCACTTTTGCATGATCCTTAACTTTCGTCAGCCTTGTGCCTGTAGGGATGAGGGATATGATCTGAGGGTGCCAAGAGCATTCAAAGATTCTGTAAGCAGTGTATAATGTAGTTGAAAGAAAATGGACTTTGGATCCAGTGAGACTTAGGCTCCAGTTCTGGCTCCACACCACTCACTGCTATGTATTTTTGAGCAAGCTGTTTCAGCACTCTGCCCTTCAGTTTCCTTAACTGTAAAATGGGGGTAATAGGGCCTACATTGCAACAATGCCTGTGAAAAAGGTGATTTCCCATCTTGTAATTAAGAATATATTTTTCCCCACTGAACTTCACACTTCAGCTCTTCTTGTGCTCTTTGATAAACTCTTGGTGATTATCTGATTCTCCTTGGTATAAGACCGATACTAGCATGTGACTTTTATATTAAAGGGTATGACATATAAAAACAAAATATAAAAATAAAACTGTTTTAGTAATTAAAAATAAACAGCACTTACCATCGAGAATTATTTTAATGATTCCAGATAAACAACATAAGATACTCAACATAGTGTTTGGCATGTGCTAAGAAGAACAATCTTAGCTATTATTATCAGCCGTCTCAGGAATGTGAAGATGCTTTAAGGTTATTAAGGGGTTCTTCACAAGGCTGGTGATTATGGGGATTGCTGAAGATCGAGTCCAGGGAGCTGGGTGCTAGGCAGGAGAGCTGCCCCAAAGCCCCCGTCATCTCTTGACCTCCAGGATGCAATATGGAGAGTGTCTATATACAAATAGTGCTTTAGTATATTTGCTCCCATTACCTTCTGGGATCCCTACAACACCTCTGGGGGTTAGGCAGGGAAGATATTATTATCTCTATTTTACAGATGTGGAAATAGAGGCCTTGGGAGGGGAGGGGAGGGACTTGCCTATGGTCACATGCTTATAAAAGGTGGGGTAACAAGAGCGAAACTCCGTCTCAAAAAAAAAAAAAAAAAGGTGAAGCCAGGCCTAGAATCCAGGTCTCCTGACTGCAAATGTATACAGAAGTTAACAGATGGAATTAACACGGGGTTGAAAGAGGTTACAGATTCATCTCATGTTCCTCGGGTTCTGTTTTACTTTTCATTCTTTCCCTTAGTTGCACAGATTATTTTTAGGAAGTTCTGGTTTCAGGAAGAATGATTAAATAATTTATTGTGTAAGACACAACTGTGAGCCCACATCTGAAAACCCTGATGCCCAGTGCTATGCAGGGAGGAGTCCTCACTCTTCTTTCTGGCTTGACCATCATTGGCGTCAGCCTCTTTTAAGGAGCACCTTTTGAGACAGTGGGCAGTGCTGGAGGGTCACTCAGAGTTTCCCTTTTTTTTTCAGGGGAAGTTTGCATTCCTAGAAGAAGCAGGTAACTCTTCAGCCAGAATACCAATAATGTAGAGAGAGAAGTTGGCTGTGGTGATTATTAGTTCAGGCTGGAGGAAGAAAGCCCCAAGAAACAGAACACAGAAAAAGAAGTCCGACAGGGTCCAGAGGGTAGACGTGTGGAGAAAAGATAAACAAGGGGTACACAACTTATTTTCAGTGTTTCATTTCTTTAAAAATGTGACAAGTAAAATACTAGAAATCAAGAGCTAGGGAATGGGTATACTCTTCATATTTTCTTCTTTGCTTAAAATGTTTATAACTTAAAAATTCACCTCAATTCCTCAAAGTTTTGGAGGAACCGTTCGGGGGTAATATTTTCTGATTTTGCCTCCACTTATCTTTTTCTCCATTTCTGTTGTTAATTTTATTAATATAAGCTGCCACTTATTGATCGTGGTCTTGTAAATTCCCTGTAATTCCCCCCAGCAACCCGACAAAATAATTACTCGTGTCCCCATTCACCTGATCAGGAAGCTGAGGCTTAAGTCACACAGTTAGAAATGAGTCTAGGATGCATTCGAGCCCAGGTCTGGTGACTGGGACATTTTACGATGACACAGTTTAATCTCTCGCTGATGGGTCTTGAATAAGCAAGAGAGGTCAAGGATATTCAGCTGGTAAACTGGGTATGGCTTGGGCCCTGGCTACTTGGGGTATTTTGATCTTTTCACTTTTCTGAGAAGACAGCACATTTCTGTTTGCGCTTGCTCATTTGGGTGGGGCCTTCTCAACTTCTTTCAGGAGAGGTTGCCTGTGATGTGTACAGTTCTGCTGGGTTTTTGTAGTTCATCTGGATTTGAAAAGTGACCGCAGTTTCACCTTACAAGTGTGTGTCATGGTTTCATTTCAGAATCCTGCCCATAATCGTCTCTTCGTGATGTGCTTGTTCCAAATTGCAAACCATAAATGGCCTCCTTCTCATTCTGGTCTCTTTTTCTAGGGGCAGCTGGCTGCTTCTCTAAGGGCTTTACACTCCGGGGAAAGCCAGTAAAACACTCAATGACTTTTTTAATTTCACTGGGCCCAGCAGCTTCTGGAGAGATTTGGCAACAAATGAAGAGGGATTAGGAAATCTTCTCCCTACATTCCTGAGGCAGCCACACTGCTCGAACCCCACACTGATGAATCACAGTGCTTCCCTTCTCAGAGCTGGCCCAGTGATGTGTGATGACCTGTTAAGGGGGTGTGGAGGTGTTTGCTGTTTTTACCCACTTCCAGCTGTCCTCTAGGTAAGGGCAAGTGATGAGAGGTCGTAAGTGGGCTGCTGCCACTGACAAATCTGTCTTTCTGAACAGTCCTGATCCAAGTGATGCTCCTTAGAGTTATCAAAAGGGGTTTTAGAGAACATGTATTCCAGTCTCCCTCCCAAAGAGAGGTATCTCAGAATGCTAAACAGCTGCTTATAGGCTACCTATGATGATGAAACATCCTTCCCTCCCCACAAGACAACCCATTCCAGTCCCAAGGAGCTCTACTAAGAAGTTCCTCATAATAATTAGGGAAATTCAGTGCCTCTGTAATTTTCACAAGCTGATCTAAATTTCTACTCTTGGAGCAAGAAAGAGTAAGTAATTTTCCCCTTTCACTCCCTGGTTCCTCAGGAATTTGAAACCAGTTCTCCTGTTCCCAGTCTGTCTTCTTTCCTGCTCTCTCACTGCCTCTTCCATTGCCTTTCTCTAGTGGAATGTCCCTATCCCATCATCCTTCCTCCTGGCCAGCCTCACACCCTGAGTGGTGGCAGGCACCATCTTTGCCAGTGGCCCAGCCCAGCAAATGGCATTACAAGAGATACCAGCAGAGGATTCTAGGGAAGCTTTGGGGATGTTTTACTCCTGTTGTCTTGCCTCTCTACTCCCTTGTCTAGGAAGGCAGGAGTAACCCCAACAGTCCCTTACCTATCTACCAATTTCCTCTTTCCTAGGAACAGATGGTTTCTGGGCAATACTTAACAATAAATATATATAATGTATTTGAGGGCCTATTGCCAGCCAACAACTCAACATGTGTTACCTCTATCCTTATAGCATCTAATGGTGGGTTTTGTTATTCTCACTTTACAGGAAACAGGCAGAAGGAATAATAAGGAAACAGGCACAAGGGCACTTGTCTAAGAATATACAAATAGTAAACTGCAGAGCTGGAATTCACATTCCCTTCTAAACATATTTTAGAGACGGGATCTCTCTCTGTTGCCCAGGCTAGAGTGAGGTGGTGCAATCATAGCTCACTGCAGCCCCAAACTCCTGAGCTCAAGTGATCCTCCCACCTCAGCCTCAAGTAGTTGGGATTACAGGCATGTGCCACTGTACCCAGCTCACAATCTTTTTTGTCTGGTGCTGAGATGACACTTTTTCTGTGACATCATGCTGCTATAGACCATCTAAATTTCCTGAACCCAAATGTTGAAAACTCCAGCACGATAGTGTAGAAGTTCACTGGTATACAAGTTCAAATTATACCCTAACCTCTCTTAACTCCTGCTGAATCAGAACATCAAAAGTAGCCTCTTAAGAGAATCCAAGTAAGGATAAGTCTTTGATTTTATCCAACAACTTACTATCTTTAGATTGTAAGGATAGTAAGTTTTGCTATCTTCCCTTTTTGGGAAGACAGACAAATATTAGGACACTGTGCAGATGAATACAGTACAGCCTAGCGCAGGTGAATTTTGTTTTGTTTTGTTTTGTTTTATTTTGTTTTGTTTTGTTTTGTTTTGTCCAAAGCAAGAAAGCAGGAAGGAACCTTCCAGCATTCCTGCTAGAAGATGCTCTCCTTAGCTCCTGTGCTGCCCCTCTCACAGGCATCAGTACCCGAGCTTTCTCCCTGGCATGGCTTGCCCTTCTGCTCCTCCCTGGCCCGGTTTCTGTCCATCTGGAGACCTCTCCAGTCACATCAGTCCAGGGCTGAGTGTGCTGAGGGGCTCAACTCCGCTCCTCCTCTCAGTGGTTATGAGTCATAAGACTCACACTGGGGATGGAAGTAGAGGCGAGGAGGAGTGGGAGAGAGGAAAAGTTCAGAAGCCTAGAAGAATGAGGCAGGCAGGAAAGAGGAGACTTCATTGTTCTCTAATTCTGGGATGTGTGGGCCCAAGACAAAGGGCAAGAAAGTCCTTGTTGTTCCTCTGGCCTTAGAGGGATGTAAGAAATTGGATTTATTTCTTCAGATTCATGTGAGAAGTCCTGGCTCAGTCAGCTGTTCTTCAACTAGCATCTTTCAAAGCATGACTGATGGGAAAATGGGGACTGCCGTGAAAGGCTTCTCCAAGATCATGGGAGGCCACCGATTCGAAAGTACCAGAAACTAACACAACTAAATTGCTCAGCACTGTGAAGCTCTTTCTCCACCCACATTACTGGTTTTTCATATACCTTCCAACCTTCTATTCATCCATCTCTTCAGCCAGCCAGGCAGGCAGGCATCCTCACTGAGTGCCTCCCAGGTGATAGGCCTGTACTGCGCTGAGGGGGTACAATGGCAAATAACATCTAACCACTGGTTCCAAGGAGCTTATAGTCCACACAGCAACTACCACCTAGTGGGGGCTTAGTATATATTCGTTGAATAAATATCATGGAAACATATGAATTACTACAATAAGGATTTATAAACCACACCTCCTGTTCCTTCCCACTAATACAGATGATTTATCTAGAGCTGCAGGATACATCAGTAGAAAAACCTCACTGTCTCTTAAGCTTGTCTGTTTTTCTAATTTTTTAAAAGCAATGAGTATGTGTCAATTTGGAGGTGGAAGAAAATACGATCCAATACATGCCATTTGCATTTTAAAAGGCATTGGAAATAAATAACATTTGGGCAGAAAAGACAACCTCAAGAGATAGTGCATGAAGAAAAAAATCCAAATAAACAACATTGAAGAATGTTAAGGATGAAGACAGCCTTCCAAGAAAGCTAGTCTAGTAGTTCGAATCTGTTTTGAGTCACAGAGTCCGTGTCTAAAGACAGTGATAGATCCTTTCTTCAAATAAATGCAACTGTGCACAACGATGCTATATTTTATACAGATTCCAGTTTCACAGATTCCCTGAAATTCATATCAAGGACCTTCCTGACCTCAGTTTAAAATCTCTGATGGAACTCATCACCTTCATCTTGCTTAACAGGCATAGTGACATGACTTATTCAAGATCATTCACCAGTTAGTGAAAACATTAGACAGTTTGATCTCATGAAATAACTCAGAAGCCATTTGCCTGAGTTCAAATTCTGCCTTTGCCATTTACTAGAGATTTGACTTTAATAAATCATATAACGTCCCCCTGCCTCTATTTGCTTATCTGTAAAATGGGGATAATAATAGTTAACCTACTTCACAGGGTTATTGTGAGGATTAGGAGTTAATCTATGTTTAAAAAAAAAGTTGGAGCTGGGGTTGGTTAGTAAACTATTTAGTTAAAGGCTAGATAAACAATTTAGCCTTTGTGTGCTAAGGATCAAAATTCAAGATGGTACTGGGTGCAGTGACTCATGTCTGTAATCCCAGCAGTTTGGGAGGCTGAGACAGGCGGTAGCTTGAGCCCAGGAGTTTGAGACCAGCCAGGGCAACATGGCAAAACCCCATCTCTACAAAAACTTTAAAATTTATCAGGTGTGGTTTTACGTGCCTGCAGTCCCAGCTACTTGGGAAGCTGAGGTGGGAGGATCACTTAACCCCAACAGGTCAAGGCTGTAGTGAGCCATGTTGGCACCACTGTACTCCAGCCTGGGTGACAACATCCTATCTAAAAATAATAAATAAGAAATGCAAAAAAATAAAAATTAAAAAAAATTAAGATAATTATGAAGTGCTTATATAACTATTTAACAATGCAAACAACATCTCGGCCGGGCTCGATGGCTCACACCTGTAATCCTAGCACTTTGGGAGGCCGAGGAGGGTGGATCACATTAGCTCAGGAGTTTGAAACCAGCATGGACAACATGACAAAATCCCATCTTTACAAAAAATCCAAAAATTAGCCCAGCCAGGTGGCATGTGCCTATAGTCCCAGCTACTTGGGAGGGTGAGATGGGGGGTTAGCTTGAGCCCGGAAGGTTGTAGTGAGCTGAGATTGTGACTGTGGCACTATAGTCCAGCCCAGGTGACACAGCCAGACCCTGTCTCAAAATTTAAAAATGTCTTAGCCCATGGATCACACAAAAACAGAATTTGGCCAGTGTAGTTTGCTGACCCCTAGCTGAGAGCAGCAACCTGGCACACAAGAAGTACTTGATAAATGGTAGTTTCTATTATCCAAATCAGGGCTCTTTCAATTGCTCTGAACTACTTATGCTCCATGCAGCATAAATAACAGGAAACACGGTGCTAGCTGACCAACTTAGCCAACCTGTTTGTCTAAAAATAAACCAGACTTACCAGGATGTATAGCGTCTCCCTGCACCTCCCTGTGTCAGAGCCTTCCCATTCGTGTCCTGCTCCCGTAGGTAAAGCAGCCAATGCTCATTATTCTCAGGGAACCCTCAAGTCAGGTGCCCCATGAAGGCAGGTGGGAGTAGCTGGAATGGTTTCTGGGCAGAGGTAGAGACCGGAGAGGGAGAGAGGGGCACATCCCACAGCTCTGAGGTGTCCCAGATTCTGGAGCACTCTATCCTCCAACTGTGGCGTCCTGGACACGTCTTGCCTCTTGTACCTGTAGAAGGCCATTTCTGTCCATCAGCCACCTCCTTTCCACACCTGCCCTCCATTAGAGAAGCCCTGCCCAGGGCAGCTCCAGACATAACTTCAACCACAGCTCTTAGTTGGAAGGGACCCCATCATCTACTCCCAATCACCCCATTTTACCAATAGGAAAATTAAGAACTGGGTTAGAGAAGTGACTTGCCTGAAGTCACACAGCAGTCACAGTCATGCTGGGATTAAAAACCCAGGTTCCTGCCTCCCAAGCCAGTGCTTTTTTTCCTGCCTGAGTTCCTGCAGGTTTCTCTTTGGCACGTAATGGAAATAGCAGAGGAGTTGTCTGGTGCAGTTTTTTATGCTTATCAGAGTGCCACTGGATTTGACCTAGATGTAGCCCTTTTCACAGTGTATTCACTTGTTTATCAACATTCCTTGAGCTCCTTCTACATTCCAGGCTGTGTGCTGAGCACAAAAGATGAAAAGAGAGCCGATGTCTTCTTTCAAGGGCTCAGTTTACAACCGGGTGTGATTATTGTTTCTCATTGGTTGGTTTGCATATTTGTTTGTTCATTCAACAAACATTATTGAGCACATACTTTGCATCAGGCATGGCACTAGATGCTGGGAATAAGCATTAGTAAAATCTCTGCCTTTGTGAAAATTATGATCTGGTGAGAGAGATCCACAATAAACTAAATAAACAGAGAATAGTGTGCAGGTAGGTGTTTGAAAACGAGTTCTCCAGGAAAAAAAGAAAGTACCCGAATTTGCAGCCTTTGGTGATTTTCAAGTAGCTAATAAATGGTCAAGTCAGGATTTGAACTCAGGCAACTGGTTGCTGAGTTCCTTCTTAAGACCAAATGGCCTAATGTTTTCATTAACTGGCTGTGTGACCTTGAACAAGTCATTTCACTGTCCCCATTAAGTGAGATGAAGGTGATGAGTTCCATCAGAGATTCTAAACTGAGGGCAGGAGGGCCCTTAGTGTCCTCTCCTTGTGGCCAATTTCAAGCTACCAACATGGTGTCACCGAGTGCCAGTTTGGGAGTGAGTCACACAGTTAGCTCTTGCAGCCCAGTATTGCATGGACTGTAGACAGATGACAATGGCTCTGAAGGCAAAGAAGCAGGTTACAGGGCAGGAGGGTGAGGGATGCTGTGCTATTTTAGATTGGCTGGTCAGGCAGGACTTTCTGAGACGCAAGATTTGAACAGAGACCTAAATAAAGTAAGGAAGCCAGCTATTTAGTGAATATTTAGGAAATGAGCATCCCAGGCAAAGGGAACAACACATGCCCTGAGTCACGACTGTGCTTGGCCCTTTGAGGGATGGAGAGAAGACCAGTCTGCAGTGAGCACAGGATTTAGGGGAGCACACAGAGGGGGAGCTTGAATTCAGTCGGTATGTGCAGCAGTAGTGAGGGCAAGAGCTGCTACCTGGACAAGGTGATGATAGGATGATATTCACAGGGAATCTTAAAATATGAGGACAGGTTTAACCAGAAGGGCTGGAGTTTGGGCAGAAGTGGAAAAACAAGAGAGCTCTGAAAAGAAAGAATGGTGTGAGCAAAGGCACCAAAGGGTGGAATAGAAGAATATGGCTGGGGTTTGGGAGCATGTGGTCAGTTAAGCCTGCACAGGGAAGTGAGAGCCACATTGTGAAGCCAGTGACAACTTTTCACCTGGGACAGACATATAAGCAGGCATTTGTGGAAGATAAATTTGACAGGGAGACACAAAAGGCAAAGAGACTACTCTAGAGGCTACTGGTGTAGGATAGAAAGGATAGGTGAGTACCTGATTTCGGGAAGAGAGAAAGGGATGAATATGGAACAAGACACCCATGTCTCTGTCATGATATCTGCTAAGGGCTTTCATGCATGCCATTGCTCCTCATCTTCACTACAGCCCCATGAGGGACATGGGATATGCGGTGTGATGGGTTCAAGATGGTGGCAAATCTCTGACTCCTCCCTTCACTTGCTGTTGAATCTAGACTGGCCCCATGTCTCACTGATAGCCAGCAGAATGTAGCAGAAGTGACACAGAGGGACGTCCAAGCTAGGTCAGAGGTAACCATTTGGTTTCTGCCTTGGCATCTTGGCATGCCTGCTCTGTGGGAAGCCAGCTGTCTTGTGAGAAGTCTGACTACTCTAAGAAGTCCCAGCTAGAGAGGACATATGGCAAGAGAGGTGTCCAACCAGCCTCCAGACTTTAAGCCTTCCCAGCCCAGGTGATTAAAAAAGCCACCTTGGACATCAAGCTCAGTCTAGCCTTTGGATAAGTCCAGCCCCAGGGCCATCTGACTGCAGCTACACTAGACCCCAGGCAAGAACCACTCAGGTGAGCCCAGTCAACACGAACCCTGAGAGGTAATAATTGTTGTAAGCCATTAAGGTTTAGGGTGGTTTGTGATTCCACAATAGATAATCAGAAGACACCTGATATTATCCCCATTTTAGATGGGGACCTGAGGCTCAAGGAGATCATGAGGGCTTGTCAAAAGTCACATGACTAATGAATGATAGAGCCAGAGCTAAAATCCAGGTGTGCTGCCCTTTAAAATTGCTGTTTGAACTCTTTTCTGCTCTATCATTACCATCTTCTCCCAAGCCCTGGGCCCAGAATGATTGGGGAGTGAGGGAGCCAGCCATCTGAGTCTTTTTGCCAGCCCAAAGGAAAGGTTCACTCTTGCCATGTATAGCAGCCCAGTTCTCAGGATGGGTAAGAGAAGTGTGTTCCCTCCAGCATCCTGATGCCCAAGGGGTACTCCCTTTTGGCATACCCCCAGGTTCCTCTCTCTATTCAAGCCCTCTGTCAACCAGCTGTCCCCTTGGGAATGAAGAAACTCACATATACTGAGCATCATCTGGCTAAGCATTTTTATGCACTGTTAGCTCATATAATCCATACATCATGAATACCAAGTAGGTATGCCACAACTGGTGGGAAACAGGCTCAGAGGGGAAGAGCTTTGCCCAGACTGACACAGAAAATGAGTTTCAGAGCCTGGATTCCAAGCTCAATTTGTCTATTCTACCATCTGCATTCCTTCCACTGGGAGATGGGGCTAATGTTACACAGGCTTGTCCTGGGGTTTGGGTAAAGTAACTCCCAAAGACATGCCAGCACAGCATCTGATATGACACAGGTTCTCGGTGCATGCCACATTCCCTTTCCCTTCCCTCTCTCTATTTCTGCTCCATCCAGAAGAAATTCACAACCTGCCAAAAGGCAAGAGAAGTCCCTGAGTAGAAAAATAAGACTCAACAGTTATTGAACTCTCTGTGGAGTAAGCTCATGAATTATCTTATTTTCACAAATACACTGTGAATGTAGGTGCTGTTATTAGCTCCACTTTACATCTGATGAAGGCAAGGCTTAGACAGATAAGAAACTCGCCCAAGATCATAACAGCAAGTAAGAGATAGACTCAAGATCAAAGCCCTGGTGTTGTCTGTGAAGTTCATGCCCTTAAATAGCAAAGCCTGCCTCAGCCCCTGAACCAGAAGCTCCCATACCAGCTGCATGCCTGGCAGCCTGCCTGATGGAGCAGGACTGGGCAGGCAGATTAATGAGGGGACCGACCTGGGGAAGGAATGAGGTCACATTCCATGAGACTGAGGCAAGGCAGTTCACGCATCATTTCAAATACTCACTCTCTTGGAAAAGTACTGGTAGCGTTGGATATTCATGCCAAATAAGAAAACTGGATATACAAAATGGATATTAGGACTGAGCATAGTATTCAGCCTTCCAGGATTATAGGCCTAAAGGGGACCAATGGCTCAGCCATGGGTCATAGCCTTCCAAGGACTCGTTCATGTCCTGCTCCATGGGTCATAGCCCTCCATGGACTCGTTCATGTCCTGCCCCATGGGTCATAGCCCTCCAAGGACTCACTCATGTCCTGCCCCCTTCCCATACTTATCCCCAGTCTCCAGAAGATCAGCTGGGAAGTGGGAGGAGTTGCAATATGCCAAGCCTTCCCTCTGGCTTCCACCCCTCATTGTATGTGACTTAAACACATAATACATTGTTATGAATGAATTAGTTGACTTTCAAGATATTTTGGGGGCACCTACTTCATGTCAGGCACTGTGCTAGGAGTAGTGAATATGACACATTAGTTACTACCTTGCCCCTATAATCTAGATATTAAACTGGAGATGAACATTTTGATAGGTAAGTATGGGGTTCTATAGGAACTAACATTATTCCTTTCTTCTTTCCCTCTCCTCATTCCTTCCTTTTTCTATTCTTTCCTTCCTTCCATAAATACTTATTAAAAACCTACTATGTGCTGGTATCAGTCAAGGTGCTAGAGGAGAAAGTAATGAACAGCAGAGATGCCAGCCACCTTGGAGCTTACATCCTGGTGATCACTGGGGAATATTTGACCTGGGGTAGGAACAACTTGTGAAGGAACTTCAACTTGTGAACCATGCCAGAGCTTGAACTTTATCTGCTTGGTAAAAGAGAACCTAATATTGAATTTAGGCAAGGGAATAGTCTAAGCAGATTTGTGTTTCAGAAAAATCACAGGAAACTACATGGAGAATGAGTGGCAGGAGGTGAGACTGGAAGCAGTAAGATCAGACTGGAAGTTGCTGGGAGACCATGAGAGAGATGTGTTGGTACCCTAGACCAAGTGGGCTGCTGGGAAAGGAAGAGAGCTCCACAACTCACTCCCACAGGGCCAGTAGTGATGGTGGCACCTTGGACAGGATCAAAGCAGCACCTCTTCAAACTGATGTTTAAAAAAGCATGTACATATCTATTTGGTGGGCATAGAGAGAAACGAATGACCTGTTATTAAAAATTGCATTACATTGCTTTACATTAATTATGCATACTGAAGAGGCTATTTCAAATCATTTGAATTGCCTTTCATTTCACAATTTCTCTATCACTCATAGAAGGGTAGCAAACTGAGATACCATGGGATGAGTCCATCTACCCTGCTGGAGGCACCACATGGAGAGGGGGAGGGTTCCAGCCAAGCCCAGCCCAGTCTCCAGCTCTCCCCACCAGGGCGCCAGGCATGTGAGTGATGACATCCCAGGATCCTCAGACCAGACCAACTGCTATGTAAATACCACTGAGTGACCCCAGTCAATGCTGTGTGAAGCCTAAGTATCTCCAGGCTAAGCCCTGCCTGAATGTATGACCCATAGGTGGTGAGATATTGTAAGATGTTTGTATGTTGAAGCCAGGTTTGTTGTTTGCTGTTCAGCAATTTGGTAAACAGAACAGCCCCATTTGTTGGGGGTTGAGCAACATCAAAGTTGATAAGCCCCTGCGCCATCTGGAAGCCTTGTCATGTGATCCCCACAAAGGCCACTGTGGTTGAGTCTCTGGTGTCCATTACATGCCAGCTGATTGTTCTAAGCAAACCTTGCTAACACCATTCTCCTTGCCAGGTGGATATGAGGAGGCTTGAGACAGTGTGAGCCCCTGTGTCTTGAGGGGAGCTCCTAAAGACCTAGTAAAAGATTTTTCATGGTATCAGGTCTCTTTCTCTCCTTCACCGGATATGAAAGACACACATTCCCAACTGCCATTAGCAGCCACCATCTGATCACAAGGGGAGCTGGATTTGGGAAGAAGCCTATGCTATTGAGGGTAAAAGGAAGAGATGGAAAGTACCTAAGGCCATAATAACATCATCAAATCAATGAATCAATCAACCCTGAAGCCCCCTCTACAGTTGTACAGATGCTAGGTGAACTAATTCTTAAGTTTCAAACTTAAGCTAATTTGGGCAGGATTTTTTTTTTGCTTGCTGCTCAAGGCAACCTACTTAATTTAATGGTATGGTTTCTTTCTCTGAAATATGGATGTTTGATTGGTAAATTCAATTTCTTAATTTCCAGATTATCCTGAACTCAACCTATGCTCACTTGCTGTAGTTAAAGCCCTAGAATGGAGATGAGCGAGAAATATTTTTGAGCCAGCTATCATTTAAACCATAAATTTGACTTACTATACAAAATCCATGAAAGCAGTGCCTCTAAACAGAATGCTACCAATGAATATTAATAGCAATAATTACAAGAAGGATAACAAATATCATGGAGGAGTTGCAATATGTCAAACATTATTTTAAATACCATATGGATTACCTCATTTAATTCCCACAACACTTCCATGTGGTTAGAGATATTTTAATCTCCATTTTAAAGAGTAGAAATGGAGACAGGAAAAAGTTAATTTTTTTTCTAGGTCACACAGCAGCAAGCGGTGGAATTGGAATTTGAACTGAGAAAGTCTGACTCTAGAGCTCTGTCTCTTCATTATTCTAAACCAAGGAAGTAGTAATAGTAGCACCAATAAAAATAAATAAATAAAACGTTTTATAGATTTGTTTAGTAAGAGAGGATGACTCATGGGGGATGTGGATTTGGGAGTGAATGAATCAATTATGAGGTACAAGTGGACACTCAATATTTTACACATGCCCATGAACACTATTTATTGATGTTTTACAAATAGCTACATAATTACATATTCACATATATATATAAATATAATGGATTTATTCATTCATTAATTTATTTATTTGACAGAATCTCGCTCTGTCATCCAGGCTGGAGTGAGTACAGTGGTGCAATCTCAGCTCACTGCAACCTCCACCTCCCAGGTTCAAGTGATTCTCGTGCCTCAGCCTCTGGAGTAGATGGGATTACAGGTGCATGGCACTATGCCCCACTAATTTTTAGTAGAGATGGGTTTCACCATGTTGGCCAGGCTGGTCTCACACTCCCGACCTCAAGTGATCCACTTACCTCGGCCTCCCAAAGTGCTGGAATTATAGGCACGAGCCACTGTGCTTAGCCCATTTACTGCTAATGCTTCTTTTCTATGTGACCTTTCGAACTTCAGTTTTGTTGATCATGGTAACATATTTTGGGAGAAAGCTGTGACCCTATACAACAGGTGTCAAAACCAAGCCCCATAGCAGTGGTTTTCCCTTATCAGCCCCAGTTGCTTACTCTGGCTGCCTCTGAACTCACCATGCTAACACTCTCAACTGTAGTCAGGTCACCAGGGCAAAATGCAGAGGGGCTGGCTATCCCAAAATGAATTCTGCATCTGTTTGAGAGAAGACCTCGGTTCCTCCAGTGTCACTGGATGTCTGCTTAGAGGAAAGGGGCTCCTGACAGGCTGATTTTACCACCGATTTTGCCAGAGCCTAAGCATTGCTGAACCACACATGTATCTGCTCTTCAGGCTTTCTTCTGAGAAGTAAAACTCTTCAGTATCATGGCTAGGCTTCCATACAGACCAGTCTTCACAAACAAACAAGCTGTCAGGTCAAATCCTTGGAGAAGTGAGTCTGTATTCAAATCAGAGCCCTCCAAGGGCTGCATGGGAAATATTCCCTTTCTGAGATTCAGTCTGTTCTAAGGACTGGACAGTGGGCAACCTCTGAACAAAGACAATTCCTGCATCTTTGAGGCTCTTGAGCATCTCATTGATCTTAGGGAGTAGCCAGGCACATGCCAGCCTCCTCAGAGGCAAATACTCCAGGGAACATTCCTATTGACCACAGATGCCTGTGAGTGGGAAGTGCCATTCTCTTCTGAGAATTTGATTTCATTCAAGGCTACTGAAGAAAATTTGTTTTTTAAAACATGATAGATTTTTCCAGATGATATCTAGGTTTCCCAGCAACTTAAAAGACCTGCTACATTTTATATGTAGTGTATCCACTCCTTGCAAACAACAAATCATAGAGATTGCAACCCTCCCCATGGTGAAATAACTTTTCTCTAACTGATGTTGTTATCACCTTATTTCAAGCTGTTCCCACAAAACTCGCCCCGATCTTCTTTGTGCATTTGTTTATTTATACATTCAACACATGCATTTATTTCACATGAAATAAACTATCACATTCCAGGCACTGGGCAAGCTATTGAGGATACCAGGGTGTACGAGACTGATATACTTCCTGCCATCATGGGGCTTAGCAGGGAGGGCTAACCAGTTCTTAGAGGCTGGGAAGTATAATTTGCAATGGAAAATCACAGGGCAATATGGTGGGTATTCTCAGCAGGGACTGGAGATGAGGTGGGACATCTAGACAGACTGTGGGGCAGGGAACATCTTCATCAGCAGGTGGAGTGTAACCCAAGACCTAATGATGAGCAGTACTGGGCCAGGGGAAGAGGTAGGGCAGAGCGTTCCAGGCTATGCAAATGCAGTCCACTGGCATTCAGTATCTACTCCAACCTCCATCTGGTGTGTTAGTCCGGAAAGCTAAAAGCCATGTTTTCCAGGTTTCTTTGTAGTATGAGTTCTGAATGTGAATTTTTTCCATCAGTCAGTGCGTTCCTACAGGATTTGGAAGATGGGAGTGCTGCAGCTGCCTTGCCTCCCTGCTTCTGCAGCTTCTGCTGGTTGGTAAGCTCCTTGTGGATGGAGGTCTGGCCGTCACAAGGCACCTCTTGATTTTGGTGGCTTCCTGGTCACTTCAGTTTCTAGCCTGTGGATGTTTGCTGATTTTGGTGGGCTTTTGATCCTGGCAGAGAGCTGCTACAGAAGCAGCTTCCCAATTTGGCTGCCAGCTCCCTGATGACAGAAGAGACAAAAGCCCCCGAGGGGGCCAGAGCTATCTGTAGCTCTTGAGGTTGTTTGAGAGTCTCATTTTCCCCGCTTGCCATTGCTTCTGGAACTATATAATATCCTGCAATAAATAAATCCCTTTTCTACTTAATCTAACTAGAATGGCTTCTCATTCCTATAATTGATCCTTAAACAACTTACAGACCATAGGAACCACATACGTAAATGTCCACTAGGAATAAAGCTGGTAGCATTCCAAGGATGCCCCATGTGTCTGTGGTAGGGCCATTTACAGGAAGGAAAGACTGGAGGGACAAGAAAGTGTTAAATCATGGAGTGTCTTCTGAAGCAGGCTGAAAATCTCTATTGAAAAGGCAACTGGCCGGGCGCGGTGGCTCAAGCCTGTAATCCCAGCACTTTGGGAGGCGGAGGCGGGTGGATCACGAGGTCGAGAGATCGAGACCATCCTGGTCAACATGGTGAAACCCCGTCTCTACTAAAAATACAAAAAATTAGCTGGGCATGGTGGCGCGTGCCTGTAATCCCAGCTACTCAGGAGGCTGAGGCAGGAGAATTGCCTGAACCCGGGAGGCGGAGGTTGCGGTGAGCCTAGATCGCGCCATTGCACTCCAGCCTGGGTAACAAGAGCGAAACTCCGTCTCCAGGAAAAAAAAAAAAAAAAAAAAAAAAAAAAAAAAAAAAAAAAAAAAAAAAAAAAAAGAAAAGGCAACTGATTGTTTTCAAGCAGTTTGACCCCAGAACCAGAATTGTACTTTTCAAAAGCACTGCCCACTAAGTGGAAAAGAGATGGAAGGCCAGGAGTGAACACAAGAACACCAGTTGGAATCAACTGTGTTAGTCCTGGATTCAGAACATGCCTCAGACAGCAATGCTCAATTCCATGTTGAAATACAGGTAGTTAAAATTAAGAGATTCTTAAGTTTATTATTTGTGTAAACATTAAATCTTCCTTACTTCCTCTTCTCACTTATTCCAAATAGATTGCGACCACCATTCGTTCCTTGTTTTCTTTTTCTTTCTTTCTTTTCTTTTCTTTTCTTTTTTTTTTTTTTTTGGAGATGGAGTTTTGCTCCTGTCGCCCAGGCTGGAGTGCAATGGTGTGATCTCAGCTCACTGCAACCTCCGCCTACCGGGTTTGAGCGATTCTTCTGCCTCAGCCTCCCGAGTAGCTGGGATTACTGGTGCCCACCACCACACCCAGCTAATTTTTTTTTTTTTCATATTTTTAGTAGAGACAAGGTTTCGCCGTGTTGGCCAGGTTGATCTTGAATTCCTCAGGTGATCCACGCGCCTTGGCCTCCCAAAGTGCTGGGATTGCCAGCATGGGTCACGGTGCCCAGCAGAGTGTGACAACCATTTTAACCATCAGTGTGCAATATTTCTTGGCAACTTTGTTTGGTCTTTCAACCCAAGGTCACAGCCACTGTTAAGAGGCCCTCTCCATGGCTTCCTTGTGTTCTCTCTCTTCCTTTCTTCCCTCTCTCTCTCCCTATGTATCCTCTGTTACAGTAACTACAATCTCCCCTGTTCCTTTCTCCCTAAAATGGTAATGTCTCTTAAGGTGTAATTAGCTCTGGGATCCTGTGCTATCTTTTTTTACCTTGTGGTTTCCCTGTATCTCACCCAAATCTTTGTAAGTAGTCCTTTTACTAAGCCCTTCTCAAATTACCTAATTTGAATGTGCCATCTGTTTCCTGCTGGGACCTTGATGGATACACTGAGTCATTTGTCATGTAGAATTTTCCTACTTTTTGGGTTTGGTTAATTGTCTCTTTGTCGTATCATTTAACACATTTCTTTGTCCTCTAGATTTCCTGCCAACTAGTAGTTAGACCTAGAGGGCTTGATGAGATTCGATTCAAGGTGTTTTTGGCAGGTGGTGTGGGAGCAACAATATTTCATAGGCGGCTTCTTTATACTTCTACAGCATGTCATTAGAACCCACATAAAATCTGATTGCCTTTTTTTTTTCTGGCAGAAAGCTTGTTGTCAGCTTTCTATTTTAATTTTAATTTTAATTTTATTTTTTATTTCAATAGTTTTTGGGGAACAGGTGTTTCTTTTGTTACACAGATAAGTTCTTTAGTGGTATTTTCTGAGATTTTGGTACACTTTTCACCCAAGCAGTGTACACTATACCCAGTGTGTAGTCTTTTGTCCCTCATGTACTTCCTCCCGAATCCCCAAAGTCCATTACATCATTCTCGTAGCTCTGTGTCCTCATAGCTTAGCTCCCGTTTATAAGTGAGAACATCTATTTGATTTTCCATTTCTGTTTTACTTCACTTAGAATAATGATCTCCAACTTCATCCAGGTTGCTGCAAATGCCATTATTTTGTTCCTTTTTATGACTGTGTAATATTCCATAGCGTATATATACCACATTGTCTTTATCCACTCATTTTGGTCAATGGGCATTTAGGCTGGTTCCACATTCTTGCAATTGCAAATTGTGCTGCTACAAACATGTGTGTGCAAGTGTCTTTTTCAGATAATGACTTCTTTTCCCTTGAGTAGATAATCAGTAGTGGGATTACTGGATCAAATGGTAGTTCTACTTTTAGTTCTTTAAGGAATCTCCACACTGTTTTCCACAGTGGTTATACTAGTTTACATTACCACTAGCAGTGTAAAAGCATTCCCTTTTCACCACATCTATGCCAACATCTATTATTTTTTAAGTTTTTAAATTATGGCCATTCTTGTAGGAGTAAGGTGGTATCTCATTGTGGTTTTAATTTTCATTTCCCTGATAATTTAAGGATGTTGAACATTTTTTCACATTTGTTAGCCCTTTGTATATTTTCTTTTGAGAATCGTCTATTCATGTCACTTGCCCACTTTTTGATGGGGTTATTTGTTTTTTCTTGCTGATTTGAGTTCCCTGTAGATTCTGGATATTAGTCCTTTGATGGTTGCATAGTTTGCAAATATTTTCCCCCATTCAATGGGTTGTCTGTTTACTTTGCTGGTTATTTATTTTGCTTTGTAGAAGCTTTTTAGTTTAATTAGATCCCATCTATTTACTCTTGTTTTTGTTTCATTTGCTTTTGCATTCTTAGCCATGAACTCTTTGACAAGCAAATATCTAGAAGAGTTTTACCAACGCTATCTTCTATAATTTTTATGGTTTCAGGTCTTAGATTTTTTTCAATCCATCTTGAGTCGATTTTTGTAGAAGGTGAGATATGTAGATCCAGTTTCATTCTTCTGCATGTGGCTTGCCAATTATCCCAGAACCACTTGTTGAAAAGGTGCCCTTTCACCACTTTATATTTTTGTTTGCTTTGTCAAAGATCAGTTGGCTGTAAGTATTTGGCTTTATTTCTGCATTCTCTATTTTGTTCCAACGGTCTATGTACCTATTTTTATACCAGTGCCATACTGTTTTGGTAACTACAGCCTTGTAGTATAGTTTGAAGTCCAGTAATGTGATGCCTCTGGATTTGTTATTTTTGCTCAGTCTTGCTTTGGCTATGTGGGGTCGTTTATATAGCACATGGGGAAGCTGACTGCCCAACCCTAATCTTAAGCAAATGGGGTCTTTACTTGGCTGGCACCATGTTGTCTGTTCCTCACTGTGGACATGGCTAACAAGCAAAGGGGAAGATATAGCCGCCATTTTGGAACATGCCTAGCCCTCAGGCAGCCTTTTCTTAATGGCACACCTGCCAGTATTCACCTGTACAAGCTTCCAGCTTGCTTGTGTATGTCTGCAGCTCAATTTTATAGGCTGCTCTTTGTTAGAAAAGAAAATTATTTTGAATCTGCTTTTCATTAAAAGGAAAACCTTACCAAAGACTTCCTTAGCCTCATTATCTGCCTAAATAATTTCTTCTTAACTCCTATATCATTGCTTTCTTGAATAGTGGTTCTGTTAGTAGTGAAGTTGTCACATAGACACACTCAAAACTTCTGGTTAGTCAGGAACTTGCAGGCAGTGGAATTAGGTGTTGTCTTCTCCTTCCTGGAATCAGAGTTATTCTATCAAGAGCTGCTGTCATGGCCTGAGTTGGGTGGGCATCATCCAAGAGATAGCATTTCCAAGAAAACACCTGCTCTGATAGTGCTAGGGAGCTCTAAACTTGCCCTGAGATAACCAGGGTAAGTATTTTGGTTTCTCAGGTAATGGGTGTGGCCATAAAGCTCCCAAGAGTTTCTGTATTTTGTATTTGGCCACCAAGGTGAGTAGAGAAATACCATCAGGTGGGGACAGGATTAGGCAGGTCTGTACTCAGATTCTCCTTGGGTGGGGCTTATTATGGCCACTGTGGTGGGTGGGTGGGTGGTGGTTCTTAGGCCAATGGAACTATGTTCCAGACGGGATAATGGCTGCCTCTGCTGTGTCCAGGGAAGAGATGGATAGTTGGTAGTGAGAGCCTTCATCCAGCTCCCACACAGTTGGAGAGGTTGGTCATCCACTACAGTGCCCTGCTCAGACCTTGCCCCAGGCCATGAGCTACCCAGCTGAGAATAAACACAGCTTCTAGACCACACTCCTTTCCATCTTCACACTCTATTGGTGACAGCTCCTGTGCTTACTCACATCCACAGCAGCTCCTGATCATCCCCCAGACTCCACTCAAGAAGATTTGTGCCCATTTGAAACCACTACCAATTTCAGCTGGGACCTTTCTTCATTCCATGACACTTTCCCAATTCCACTGACTGCCTTCCCCAAGGGTCCCTGTGAGATATAGTCAAGGATGGCTTCCTTAAGCTCAAGCTGGAGACTGGGAATTCGTTCAAGGCACTTCCTGCAGCTACTTTCACTTTTATATTTTATGCAACCCCCTAAACCTTTTTCATCTCTAGATAAGGTTAAATCCTTCTCCTGTGATCTGGATTTTCAGACTCCCAAGTAGGGATATGTGTTCAGAGGCAGGTTTTCCTCCTCTCACACTTTGGGACCTCACAGTTTTTTTGCCTCTTTCATGGAATTTGCAGCAGTGTGCCACTTCCTTAAAAAAAAATCTGTGAATTCTTTTGGTTTTCCTGGTATGTTCCTGTGGTGGTTCCTGGAGCAATAGATCATGGTGTGAGTCTGCACACACTATTCTGTCCATCCATGTGGGAGCTGCACATTAACCCTCTCCCCTATCTACCTTCTTCCCCACTTCTTGTCCTGATTATCCAATTTTGAGTAATGTTGAAGTTGATCTGTGGGTTCAGGTATTTCAGCCTTATTGGTGCATTATAATGTTACTCATCATTTTTCACCTAATGATTTTTTTGCAGTCACTGATGATTGCTGACTACATCCACTATGTCTTTAAAGATTTGCAAAATGATGATTTTCTAATTCTATCCTTCCTTCTGCATCTATTAGCTGGGTTTCTTCAATAAAGAACTTTATCAACTAAAAAGCTTCTTTCAAGGTTTTCTTTTTGGTTTGCTGTGGGTTCACTAAGATGTGACAGATACGAATAGATGCAGGGACTTCAGGATGCTTTTCCTCTGTTGCTCCCTCACATATCTGCTGTTGTCATCAAGTACTTTTATTCTACATGTTGTTGTTGTTTTCATTTTGATGCTTCATTTCAATTTCATTTATATAATCAGTAAAAAAAAAAATTCCTCATAAATTAATCTCTTACTGTCTTTCTTTCTTATTTTATTTACTTATTTACTTTTTTAAGGCAGGGTCTCACTCTGTCATCCAGGCTGGAGTGCAGTGGCACACTCATAACTCAATGCAGCCTCGACCTCCTGGGCTCAAGCAATCTTCCCACTTCTCCCCTCTCAGTCTCCACAAGTAGCTTGGACCACGGGTGCATGCTACCAAGTTCGACTAATTATTTATTTTTTCCAGAGATGGTGTATCCCTGTGTTGCCCAAACTGGTCTCAAACTCTTGGGTTCAAGTGATACTCCCACTTAGGCCTCCCAAAGTGCCGGGATTGCAGGCATGAGTCACTGTGCCTGGCCAAATTAATCATTTTCTTTTCTGCATTCTTTTTGGTGTCTCTTCATGCTTTTCTGTGTTTCTGACTTCCAATCTGGAATCTGATTTCCAGCCCTAAATTTCCTGGCTACAGCATTGGCAAATTCTACTTTCCCATGGAGGGAAAATAAAGCATCTGATCAGGCCTCAAGACTTCATTTATTTTCTCATTCTTTTATTTGCCTCTATAGAGGCTTTTTCCCAGTCACTCTCAGTGGGATTTCCTTTATCTTCTGTAACAGCTGGAGCACATCAAAAACATTGAAATTGGCATTCTAGGCCATAGTAGGTGTTGAGTAAGTACTTTATCTTGTTTACTTTCTTTGGATATTCTTTCTTATCAAACCATCTCTGATATCTCAGTTTAGATATAAGTCTCTATGCCTTTAATCATTGTTTCAGTTAGGACTTGCATTAACTGCAAACAAGTAAAAACTCAACCATATTTTATAGTGTGCAGCCTCTGCACTATTGCCTCTAAGCACCTCCTTACTATGGCTGTGCTGTGTTGGACATGGTGCCCTACTGAACTTGGGAGTTCAATTTTTTTTTTTTTTAGAGCTAGACCCTAAGAAACAAGAAACAGATGATTCTGCACAGTTATCCCAACATCTCACTCATAAAACCTTCTGTTTCAGAGAACTCAGCCCTCAGATTGGGCTTTCTTCTCACTCTGTCTCCACTGCCCTAACTCTCAGTACAAAAGGAGCTTTCTGTTACCCATTCCTGTCTGATAGACACCCCTTTATTTTTTACCTTCCTTCTTTTGTGCTCTGTAGATTTCTATGTTCCAGGTGCTTTCCTCTGTTACCATACTTGGATACTAAGTATCATGTGGTGTAGCGAAGCTAGAGATTCAAGAAAAAGGAAATTACCCTGGGAATAGTCTATTCAGATGAGAGGTGGGTGGGTGGGTGGATGGGTGGATGGTTATTAGATGACTTGTCCCATATCATAGGTCCTTATGTAAAGAGTCCAGGACTCCAAGCCAGATCTTCTGATCACTCTTTCTGTTTTATCTTTTGGATTGAAAATCCAGTTCTCCAACTTCCCAGCTTTCCCAAACGCAATTCATCCTGGAAAGCTTTCTCAGAGGGTAATTATGTGCTTGAGAACCCTGAGCTGTTCAGATGTGAGGACATGCACCCCAAGGTGCACAGAGCAGTAATTTGCCTTGTGGGCTTCCCAGTGCCCGGTGCTCTGCAGAGCCAGCTAATTAAAGGCCATATCACAATTATGGAAAATCACAAGGCAGCAGCTTGATCAGATTTTCATGTGGAACTCTGTTTTGGTCCCCTTATTTTTGCCCAAGATGTCTGGGAGAAGAATTAAGTCTCATGGCCATTAAAGTAGAGTTTGTTTTTATATTCAATTCCCTCTCCCCTGAAATCTTGATGCCCTAATCCTAAATGCCCAGGCAATGCTTAGATGTCTACTCAGCATTTTGAATTTAGTGTCCAAAATGAACTCCTGATTTCAAACCTATCTCTGTTCCTTCCCTATCTTCCCCATCTGGCAACGCATTCTACTAAATCTGGGAATTAACTCTCCTCTTTTTCTCATTCCTGACATTCACTCAGACAAGTGATGAACAGACGTTATCATTGTCTCTGCAGTATTTTCAGAACCTGAGCTTCTCATCACCTCCAAAGCTACTACCTTTTCCAAGTCACCATCATCTTTGCCTGCACTATTTCAAAACCTTCTGACTGGTTCCTCTGCTATCACTTTTACCCACAGAATTAATTAGTCTCTGTGTGCCTGTGTGCATACTCATACAATTTAGTCACTCTAACAGAGACCCAAATAAACAGTGGCTTAAGCAAGACAGGAGTTTGTTTCTCACTCATGTAGCAACCTGCATGGAAGCAGCCCAGGACTTATGTGTCAGGCACCCTGTTTTCATGGTTCCACCCTCCTTAGGGTATTTCCCTTGCTCATATGATCCGGTATTGCTCACCTCCATGTCTGTTTTCTGTCCAGTAGGGAGGAAGACCTAGAGAAGAGGAGGGCATGCCCTCTTCCTTTAACTGCCTGGCCCACAAATTGTGCCCACCACTTCCGTTTGCCTGCCAATGGTCAGAATTTTGGCTAATCGCCACATCTAGCTACCTGGAGGCTGGGAAATGTAGACTATTTCTGGGCATCTCGGAGTCCAGCTAAGAATCACAACTCTGTTGCTACAGATAACGTGTTGAAAGATATCGAGGTTTCTGTCCTTCGTTCCCCCTGGTCTATTTTCCCTCCAGTGGCTAAAGAGAACAGCATAGAGCAGGTGTCCCCAAACTTTTTACACAGGGGGCCAGTTCACTGTCCCTCAGACCGTTGGAGGGCCGCCACATACTGTGCTCTTCTCACTGACCACCAATGAAAGAAGTGCCCCTTCCTGAAGTGTGACAGGGGACCGGATAAATGGCCTCAGGGGGCCGCATGTGGCCCGTGGGCCGGGCTGTAGTTTGGGGATGCCTGGCATAGAGATTAGGACATGTCACTCAGTAAATGACAGGTTGACACACAACAAATATTTGTCTAGTGCCCCATTTAATAAATTCCAAGTCATGAGAATCAGGCCTCAATTCTAGTCTGCACTAGCTGGAAGAGACCCCAGGTAATATTTTTACATATGGTTTTCAAAATTATTTTTTGCTATATATGTATATATATTTAGAGAAAGTTTGATAAGGAAGCCTACTATGTGAAGTGGAGAAAAAGTTGGCTGCCGTTTTTGAAATCAAGAGCAACATGGATTCATTTGCCTTTTCTTTTCTGCTTTAAACCAAAGCTGGTGTAGGTTCAAAGTGTCATTCCCAGAGATCTATGGACCACAGTTTGAAACGGTTAATTCCAGCAGAACATCTTCATTTTCTCGATGGGGAAACTGACACCCAGGGAACAACTGGAGTTGCAGCTTACTGAGCTCAGTGCCTCACATGCTTAAGCTAACTTTCCCAAAGAGGGGATCCTGGCCATGGAAGAAAGCCTGCCTCCTGACTGGCCACTCTCCCAGACACACCAAGCTATGTGCCCACCAGAGGGAATCCCAGCAGATTGATTCCTGCAATAGCTTCATGCTCTCCTTAAAAAAGAAGAAGAAAAGTACCGTACTCATGTTACAGTACCTCTAAACTGGCAGTGGGGTTTCCTTTTGTGGGTGGAGGAGGAAGGAAGGAAACATTGGGAGGAGCCCTTCACTTGAGCTAAACCAGCTCTGAAAACCTGGGCAAGTCTCTCATTTACTTTGATAATGATATCTGCTTGGAAGGGTTGCTGTGAAGATCAGAAGGAGATGAGGCAACAACAGACAGATGTAAGGGATTGTTTTTGCTGTGTGGGCCACACGCTGTGCCACACTCTGATACCCTTGAGGGGCTCACCAGCTGGAGTGGGGACAGGGCAAGAAGGGGAGCCAAGAGTCTCAGTGCCTGGCACAGGATCAGAGGAGCAGCGGGAATTGTGCATGCTGCAAGAGGGACCAGGGCTAAAGTGGTGAGGACAGGGACACACTCTCTAGTGCTGGGCAGAAGAGAACCGGAGGGGTAACTCAGAGGTGATGTAGGACAGGGCTTCCCACCTGGGAATCTTGTTAAAATGAAGATTCTAACCAAGAGGACTGGGGAGAGGCCTGAGGTTACTCATTTTTAACAAACTTTCTGAAGATGCTGAAGCCACTGCTCCTGGTAACACTTTAAGTAACAACATAGAAAAAGAGACTCCACTGATGTAGGGATCAGGTCAGCCTGAATTCCAGCCTCTCCTCTACCATCCGCCAGCTGTGGACCGCAGGCAGCCTCGGGCCTTTTACACTATTAGCAACTTTACAGCTGAACCGCCAACATCTGGAATCCACTTCTCCCCTGTGTGGACAGAGGAGCGGACAGGTCTGGGATAGAACCGACCGCCTGCAGGGTGGGAGGGGTGACTCCCTCATTCTGTTTCTAGTCCTCCGCCAGCCCTCCCACTCCCTTCCTCACACCACCTGTTTGTTTGGTTTTGTTTTGTTTGATTGCATTATCTTCACTTCTGTGAGAAACAGAGATACTACTGACCTTTCAGGTTTGTTGGGAGGATGAAGTGAGCTCTTCATTCTTGGAAGCAATTAGGCCCCGCCCCCAGCCGCTCCCATCGCCGGCCCATCCCCAATCTAAGGTTGGCGCTTCACTTTCTATCACAGGACCCTGGCGTCATCCCTAAGGCAGGGACCCTCTGCATCCTTTCCAGTTTTACACATGGGCAAGACACCTGGGAGCAGACGTGCTGGGCCAAAGCTAACACCCAGAGAGGAACCCGCCCTCTAAGGGAACAAGAGGATCTCTCTTGCTTCCTGCCTAAGACCCTGAGATCCGAGGGGTCACCTCACCAAATCCTTTAACCACTTCAAGTGTTTTTTTTCCCTTTTTGTTTTCTTTTGAGATGGAGTCTCACTCTGTTACCCAGCCTGGAGTGCAGTGGTATGATCTCAGCTCACTGCAACCTCAGTTTCCTGAGTAGTGGGGACTACAGGCGTGCGTCACCATGCCCAGCTAATTTTTGTATTTTTAGTAGAGAACGGGGTCTCACGATGTTGGCCAGGCTGGTCTCAAACTCCTGACCTCGGGTGATCTGCCTGCCTCAGCCTGCCAAAGTGTTGGGCTTACAGTCATGAGCTACCACACCCAGCCTCCTCAAGTGTTTTTTAGTGGAGGAACGCATTGGCTTGTCTTCCTGTCAGTCAATCTCTGTGAGAGAACTATTATCTCCCTGTAGAGGTTAAGAAATGGAGAACTCACTCTTTTGAATCCCACAGCTGACAAGTGACAAGATTCCAGCCCTGTCTTGGAAATTTTATCTCTGTTCTAGAAATGAGCTTTCTGTCTTACAGGCTGCAAAGATGTCCAGTGGCTGGGCGTAGTTTGTTCATTTGTTGATGTTTTACCCAAGGCAGGGAGGGTAAGAGAGTCAGGAGGCAAGGGGGAAATGTTTGAAAATCAAGGCTGCGGAGGATAGATCTTGGGGTGAGTCCCAGCCCTGAGCTGTGTGAGCTTGGCCTAAATTGCCCCATCTCCAAAAAAGAAATAATAATAACCACGACCTACCTCATAGGGTGGTTGTGAAGATTAAATGTGGTAATGTTAAACCCATGCCTAGCACACAGTAAGCATCTAAATAGATCTCAGCCATAATTGTTATTTTCCCTCCTTACAATCCTTGGCTTAGGATCAACTATAATTACTAAGAAGACAATTGAACCAGGCTCTACCACTTCCTCAATTTGTAATCTCAGAAAAGTGCCTTGACCATTATGAACCCTGGCTTCCTCTTCTGTAGAATGGGAATGATACCCACCTCTCTCTGCTTTGGGAAAGATTACGCTATCTGATGCGGAGTCTAGCACAGTGCTTGGCACAATACAGTCAATAATAGGGAACATTTCTTGCTGATGCCTGATGTTTCTGTTCCAAGAGAATCTGGAGAGACTTCCCAGAGGGAGGTGACATCTAAATTGAATTTAAAAAATGAGTCTTCCAGTTTAAAAATGTATAATGCAGCATCACAGTTTAGTGTCATGTCCACCTGTTCCCCGCTTTGATCCAAGTGCCTGATCCCTAGTAGGCACTTGATAAATCTCCCTTAAATAAAGACATTACAAACAGGAGAGGATATGGGGTAAAAGGAGAAAGAAGAGAGAGCTGGAGAGTAATTGGACGGAGTGGGCACTGCCATGGGGTCAGGGTCTGGGATTGTTGCTCCCACCCCTGCTGCGAGTGACTGAGAGGTATGGAAAGTGGATTAAAAGATATACAGCAAAGGGGTGCTGTAATCTTTCCAAGCCCAGGACAGAATAGAGAGTTCTACCTCCAGGCATCAGAGGAATTCATGACATCATTGTGGTGAGAGGGTGAAAGACATGATTGAGTCTCCAGAGGAAGCACAAATCGTTGAGAAGGCAGCTGAGAATGAGCCCCTTGACAGCAGGGCATGATGGGTCTCCAACTCATCCTTATCCAGCCACTGCAAGAGGAGAGCTTTGCACTTGATATGACATCAAAGTTGAACATGAATAGGATTCCTCCGGTTTTGTGCATGTGTGAAAATTCCATTAAGCTTTTTTTAACAAAAAGTATGCCTTTTGGACAAAGATTCTTTTAAATAAGCAAAATTGAAGTTTTAAAAATAATTAGATTATACCATTAACTAGAAGTTGTTGAAAACTAAGTAATCTGGCCAAGACATCATTAAGGGAGCCACTACCCAGTGGGAGAAGGGTATCAAAACAGCATAGTTTGGAAGCAACTTCTAGAAAAAATAATTATGTTTATACCCAACTAATTAAACTCCCCCTAAAACGGTTACACATTGAGTTTCTATGAGGTGAGAAATAAATAAGCAAAGGAAAAAGACTGGTAAATAGGAATATAAGATGTTAGAAAGAAGTCCAAAAACCTCAGTATTAACAAGAAATATAATAGATTTAAATACTTTGTTAAAAGGAGTAGCACTTCGTACAGTGACTTAAAATGCTTTCTTTTCTTGGCTCTCAGCTCCCTGCCCTCTCCTGGTTTTCTCCCATCTCACTGGGCACTCTTTCTCAGTCTCCTTCTCTGGATGTGTCTCCTCTTCCAGGAGGAACTACAATCATTGGAGGAGGTTGCATCTCTTCTTTGAGGAGAAAGTACAGTCATTAGAAGAGGAAGAGACCCATCCTCTCCTGATGATTGTAGCTTTCCCATGTCTCAATCCTCTGATGTCTTCTCACCATACCCTCTCCAGCCTCATGGCTTTAAATAACATTTGATAACTCCAAATTCACTTCTTCAGCCTGCAGCTTCTTCCCTGAGCTTCAGGCTTACTTATCCAACATCTTACTTGATATCTGCACTAGGTTATCTAATAAGCCCATCAGCATTAGAGGAAGTAGAAGTCTTAAAAATGTGCATCCTTTTCCCATTCTTCCTGAATCTTCCCCACCCAATAGATGGCACCACCATTTTGTTAATTGCTCAGGCCAAAACCCATGTAGTCATCCTTAATATCTCCTTTTTCTCATGTAATCTTGTCACAGGCCTACCTTTTAAACTCCTCTCCTGGGATTCTCCCCCTTGCGCAAAAGTTTTAGTTACACTGGTCTTTGTTATTCCTAGAACACAAGGTCATCAGGGCCTTGGCATCTGCTTTTTCCTCTGCCAAAATGGTATTCTGCCTGGTCTTCCCCATTACTTCATCAATTCCTACTAGAATAGTCCCCTCAAAGGCTTCTTGCTTGACCCCCTTAAAAAAAACTAGAGCTCTCCCTCCAGGCCACTCTACTCAACTTCATTTCTCTGCATAGCACTTTCTACTGCCTCAGATTATATTTCCCATGTGTTTGTTAGCCAGGTTTTTAGTCATCTCCCCTAGCTGCAACAAGTTTTTAAAAGCAGGGGCATTGTCTGGCTCACTGCCACATCCCCAGTCACTAGCAAGATGCCTGATGCAGAGGATCCTTTATTAAATGATTTTCAGATTGATGAATGAATATATGCATGAATATATTAATGAATGAAAGGAGGCAGACCTCTTAGGATCCGAAGAAATAGTCCAGGTGAGAAATAATGAAAGACTGAACTAGATGTGATGGTTAATTTAATGTGTCAACTTGGCTAGGCCATAGTGCCCAGATATTTGGTTACACATTATTCTAGATGTTTCCGTAGCAGAACTGTTGGATGAGATTTGCACTTACATTGGAAGACTTTGAGTAAAGCAGATTGACCTCCATAATTTGATTGAGCCTCATTTAATCAGGTGAAGGCCTGAATAGAACCAAAGATGAACCTTCCCTGAGCAAGGGAGAATTCTCCAGCATGTGACCTTTGGACTTGAACTAAAATATTAGCTCTTCTCTGTGTCTCCAGCATACTGGCCCAGCCTGCAGATTTTGGACTTGCCAGCCACTATAATCATGAATCAATTCCTTAAATAAATCTCTCTGTATATACACATCCTGTTAGTTTTGTTTCTCTGGAGAACCTCAGCTAGCACACTATGCCAGATAGTAGGGATGGCGAAGTGAAAGAAGATATGGGAAATTAAGAAGACCTTGGAGGAATCATCAGATTAAGGCATTTAGCTTGGGAGACTGGGAACCTATGGATCATACATCAACACAAAAAAGGCAAAAATCAGGTATCCCCAGCAATCATCTTGAAGCAGTTGGGTTAATTTACTTGTCTGTTTGAAGGATTCATCAAATTAAGGTATCTTAATTATCTTAGTCTCTCCTAGGCTTGAGAGACTAAGAACTTGTGGGTTCCATACACCAAGACAAAAACCAAGTATCCCCAGCAATGGTCTTGCAAGCGATTTGTGTTTATTCATGTATGTGTTTATATATTCATCTGGCCCAAGTACCTGTTTTACATGTAAGGTTCCTAAAAGCCAGGGAGAAGACAGGATTTTCACAGATTGCACAGCAAGTTTCTTTGGTTTGAGAGTTCATTTATTTTTTATTACATCTCTGATAGAGAGTCCAGTTTTCTTGATTTTGTGATTGCGCATAATAATTGAGGGAGTTTTGCAATGATTCCGCATGGGAATATTAGAGTTAAGAAACTGCCTAGAGGTTCCCTGCAATTCCCGGTTGTGGCCTTTCATTGTTACTGTCCAGAGACTCAATCCTTGTCATCCCCGTGGGAAGTGAGGCCACCCTTTCTCCCTCAGGCTTTGCTGCTGCTGCCTGAGCTGCTTTCTCCCCAGCAGCCAATGGGCTAGTGAGACTGTGGGTATGGTATGATGAGGATCTAAGTAATGATGGCCCCAAACTTTAAAAAAGCAAAATGCTCAGTGAATTATTATTAGTCCTTCTTCAGAAGAACAGGGAAAGGGATCCTATCTCATTGGAGAAGTGTGGGCTGCACCAGGTAGATTGTGAGAAATGATGAGGTAAGCCCTATACAGAAGAGATCATTAACAAATAAAAATTCTAACATTTCTTTAATATGAGGTTTATGATGTGTTTTAAGACGTATTGTGCATTGGAGCTTCACAGCTGTACTTTGAAGCAGATATTTTTATTACTCCAAATTTCCAAACATAGAAATTGAATATCAGAGATCTTAAATGACTTTCCAAAATTCTTTACTTAGTAATTTACAAAGTAAAATTCAAACCTGTGTCTTTTTGTTTCCGATCTTGGGAACTTTTCTGAAGGTTAGCTGGTTTAAAGCATCAGAGATAGGCTAACTAAATAGGAATGAATCCCTTGTGCACTTTGTTAAAAATGCAGATTTCTGGGCTCCACCCCCAAAAGGTTCTGATTCAATAGACTTTGAAGTCCCCAAATCTATATATTTATAAAATGCACTACAAAAATCTCCTGTGCAGCTGGGATATTAACTAAGCCACTGCTATGCTTAGTAAATAAAATATGCTCAATATAAAAGCTCTAGCAGGCTGGGCATGGTGGCTCACGCCTCTAATCCCAGAACTTTGGGAAGCCAAGGCAGGTGGATCACAAAGTCAGGAGTTCAAGACCAGCCTGACCAATATGCTGAAACCCCATCTCTACTAAAAATACAAAAATTATCCGGGTGTGGTTGTGCATGCCTGTAGTCCCAGCTACTCAGGAGGTTGAGGCAGGAGAATCGCTTGAACCCAGGAGGCCAAGGTTGCAGTGAGCTGAGATCATGCCACCGTGCTCCAGCTTGGGCGATAGAGTGAGACTACATCTCAAAAAAAAAAAAAAAAAAAAAAGAAAAGAAAAACTGTAGCAAAGCGCACAATAATAGTTTTGATTTTATCATTCAACAAAATTGACATAGTGTCTATCCTTATAGGAATTTTAGTCTCTTAGGTGAGATAAACATATACAATGATCATACAAATAAATAGATATTTTAAAATAGATAAACAGAGAAGGAATAAGAGGGGATGATTTGAAATTTAAAATATCTGATTTAGATAGGGGCAACAGGGAAATTTTAGCAGAGACCTGAAAGAATGAGATGGGCTAGCTAGACAAAGGAGGGGGCTGGGGTTGTTCAAGGCAGAGAGAATAGCATGCACTCATGGCCTGAGGTATGAAGAATTTAGTGTGTTCCAAAAATTAAGGAAGGCCCATGTCACTGAAAGCTGATGAGCAAAGAGGATGAAACAAGGCAATTATGATGGGTGAAGGCCCAGTGATCCTTGGCCTATGGACCATTGTAAGAGATTTAGATTTTAAGTACAATGAGAATCCTCTTTCATGAAAGAGGATTTATTTTATTTTATTTTATTATTATTATTATTTTTGAGATGGAGTCTCACTCTGTTACCCAGGCTGGAGTGCAATGACGCAGTCTTGGCTTACTGTAACCTCCACCTCCCAGGTCCAAGCGATTCTCCTGCCTCAGCCTCCTGAATAGCTAAGATTACAGGCGTGTGCCACCGTACCCAGCTAATTTTTGTATTTTTAGTAGAGATGAGGTTTCAACATCTTGGCCAGGCTGGTCTCGAACTCCTGACCTTGTGATCCACCCGCCTTGGCCTCCCAAAGTGTCATTAAAAAAAAAAAAAGTCAATGAAATTTGCTTATTTAAAGATTTAGAATGAAGACCCAGAAAGGGATGAAGGGTAATAGGGGATTCAGGGAGGCTTGCAGGTGGTTATGAGGGAATATGTTCTCTTTCCGGGTCCATGATGGGGCATAACTTTAAGGGCAAGAATTTCCCAGCGCCATGCCCGCCCCACCTCCCATCTCTCTCCATCCCGGAGATTCAACGGTTTATGTTTGAATTTCGCAGAAGCGGGAAGAAACTAAAAGTCAATCACTCCAGCAGAAGGTCTAAGGAACTCCTTTCATTGGCCCGGGTTCTTGGAGAAGGTGGGGGTTTCTTCCAGGATAAAAGTCCAGGGTCTTGGAGAAGGTGGGGCTTTCTTCCAGGATAAAAGTCCATGCTCCCTCACCTGCGCTGGATTTTCCAGCTTTCTGGAATCCCCTCCCACACAGTGGGAGCTCCCTCCGGGATTTTCCCCTCGGGAATCCCCTTCCACACTCTTCGTGGAAGCCTTTCTCTTCTCCTTTCCTTCTCTTTTCTCTACCTAAATAAAATCACCTTTCTGCAACACTGTTTTGGGTCTGATATTCACTTTATGAGCATACAGTCCACCTGCAGGGGCCCCACCACTTATTCCTTAAGAAGTTGGAGGCCAAGAACCCACAATGATTACTGGCATCTGAGAAAAACCTGGTTACAGTTATAGCACAAATCGAGGTGAGTGATGAAGGTTTAGACCAGAATGGTTGAAGTGGAGGTAGAAGGAAACAGATGAAATTAAGAAGTATTTTGATGGGAGAGTGAATGTGGTTTGGGCAACAAATGAGGAAGAGTTCTCAAAAATGGCCCTAAGTTTCTGTCCTAAGTAATTAGAGTATCTGAGTGAATTAAGAGACATTTGTTGAGCTGAGTCAATGTGGAGAATGAATTTATTTAGGGACATAAAAAGATCAAAAGGTTAGTTGCTGACATACTAACTTCGAGATGTCCATTAGATATTCAAGTAGATGTGTCATATCTTGGCTGGAGATAAAATTTTTGGAATTTTCAGCATAACTACAGGTGTGGATGAGATCCCTTGAGAAGAGAGTGTATGCTGATAACTGGAGTGCTATGAGAGATCCCCGAGGAAAGGGCCTGATGCAGGTCAATGGGTGCCTCCTCAAGCTGGGGTGGATTACTTCTTGATCTATAAGAGGTTACTGTAAAGAAAACTGTGACAGCCCTTGTCCCCCTATAGTTAGGTGTCTGCTTATTTGTATTAATTGCCCAATAGGTTGTAAGTCCTTCAAAGGTGAAGGATGAGAGTATAGCACATTTATCCCGAAAACCACAGCATCTAACACATTGGGCATCCAAAATGAATCATGTGCACTGTTAAAAGCTCTACAGTGCTTTTAACTATATGTTCTAATGTAATATTATTACATTAATATAATAATGTAATAAAATAATATTTTTAACAAATATTATTGCTCTAAAATAATATTATTTTTATTTTACAGAAGAGGAAACTTAAATTCAGAGATGTTAAATTCTTTGGACCAAGGTCACATATCTAGTGAATGACAAGGTTAAGTTTAGAATCAAAGTCTTTCAGATTGACAAATATGACCTTCAAATTCCAATGGATGAGAAGTTTTTGAAAATATCCTATGATAAGTGTTGCTATGGTTTGAATGTGTTCCCTTGAAAGTTCATATGTTGGAAACTTAATTCCCAAAGCAATAGTGGTGTGTGTGTGTGTGTGTGTGTATGCACGCAGGGGCGGGTGGGGGGCTACTAAAAGGTGATTGGGTCATGAGGGCAGCGCCTTCATGAATGGATTAATGTTGTCACGGTGGGCGTGGTTTAGTTATCATGAGCAAGTTGTGATAAAGCAAGTCCTAAACCTTGTGCCTCTATCTTGTGTCCCCACTTCCACCTTTGTCCTTCTCACCATGGGAAAGCCCTTGTCAAATGTAGGTGCTATGCTCTTGGACCTCCCAGCCACCAGAACTATGAACTAAATAAATTTCTGTTCATTATAAATTACTCACTCTCAGGTATCCTTTCGTAGCAACACACAAGGAACCAGGAAAGGAAATGTGTACCAAGAAGGGGGGTTGTTGCTATAAAAATATCTGGAATTGTGAAAGCAGCTTTGGTACTGGGTAATTGGTAGAGGTGGGAAGAATTTGGAAGAGCAGGTTAGTAAAAGCTTGTATTGCTATAAACAGAGCATTAAGGATGATTCTGGTGAGGGCTCAGAAGAGATGAATCAAGAAAGTCTAAATCTTCTTAGAGATTACTTAAGTAGTTGTGATCAAAATGTTAATAGAACTATGGACAGTAAAGGCCATTCTGATGAAGTCTCCAATGGAACTGAGGAACAAGGTATTGGAAACTAGAGCAAAGGCCATCCTTGTCATAAAGTAGCAAAAACCTTGCCTGAACTGTGTCCATGCCCAAGGGCTTTATGGAAGGTGGCATTTAAGAATGATGAATTAAGTTATTTGGCAGATGAAGTATCTAAACAGTAAAGCATTCAGGCTACTGCCCAGCTAGTTTTTGTTTTTTGTTTTTTGTTTTTTTTTGAGATGGAGTTTTGCTCTTGTCACCCAGGCTGGAGTGCAGTGGCATGATCTTGGCTGACTGCAACCTCTGCCTCCTGGGTTCAAACAAGTCTCTTGCTTCAGCCTCCCAAGTAGCTGGGATTGCAGACACCCACCACCACCTCTAGCTAATTTTTGTATTTTTCGTAGAAACTGAGTTTCACCATGTTGGCCAGGCTAGTCTCGAACTCCTGACTTCGGGTGATCCTCCCGCCTTGGCCTCCCAAAGTGCTAGGATTACAAGATGAGCCGCCACACCTGGACCTGCCCAGCTACTTTTAACCATTTACAGGAAGATATTATAAGAAAGTAATAATTTAAAGACAGAATTTATCATTAAAAGGAAATCTATCATAAAGATTTGAAAAATTTGCAGCCTGGTCATGTAAAGAACAAAAAAGTGTGCAAGGATGAAATCAAACAACCATTTGTTGAAGAGATTAACATGGATAGAAGGAAGACAGGTCTGTTCATCAAGACAGTGGCAGAAAGACCCAGAAGTCATTTTAGAAATCTTCAAAGGTTTCTCTCCCATCCCACGCCAAGAGCTCTAGGAAGGCAGAATGGTTCTGGGGAATGGGCTTAGGGTTCCCTCCATGGGCTCACTGCCTGTGGCTGCCTTGGGTCTCAGCTTCCTGCATTTTGCTTGGGCAGTGCTCTTGGCTGCCCCAGCTATGGCTCCATCCACCACTGATGTGGCTTGACTCACAGCTCTGCAAGGTACAAGTGGCAAATCCTGGCAGTGTCCACATAGTGCTAGGTCTGCAGGCACATAGAATGCAAGAGTGGTAGGGCATGGCTTCCTACACCTAGATTTTAAAGTATATCACAGAGAGCTGGCGGCCCAGGCAGGGACTTGTCATAGGAGGAGCCACTATAGAAGAGCCCCAACTAGGACAAGCCTAATGGAGCCATGGGAGCAAAACCATCACACAGTTGTCACTAGGGTAATGCCTAGTGAACCATGGGTGCAGGACTACCTGAGAATTGTAGAGCTACCAGTGTAAGCCCAGAAATGCCATGGGGCTAGGGCCGCAATAGGTCTTGGGGGTTTAACCCCCACTCTAGAATACCTAGGATACAGGACATGAAGTCAACAAAGATAATTCTCCATCTTTAAGCCTTAATGTTATTTCAAGTTGGATTTTGGACTTACCTGGGGACTGTTGCTTTTTTGTTCTTGCCTATTTTACCTTTTTAGAATGGGAATACCATTTTCTATGCCTGTCCCATCACTATAGTTTGGAAATAGATTATTTGTTTAATTTCACAGGTAAAAAAAGCTGGAAGGAATTAACCTCAAAGTGAATCGTGCCTTGAGTTTCATCCGTATCTGATTTAGATGAGACTTTGGACTTTGGAGTTGATGCTAGAATGAGTTAAGGCTTTTGAGATCATGGTGATGGAATAAACATATTTTTTACTCTGAGAATATAAATTTATGTCTGGGGAGAGGGATGGAATGTAATGCTTCGATTGTATCCTCTAAAAGTTCATATGTTGGAAAAAATCCATAATGCCACAGTGCTGGGAGGGGGGACCTTGTAAGAGGTGACTGGGTCACAAATGGATTAATGTCGTCATCATGGGAGCAGGTTAGTTATCATGAGACTGGGTTGTTATAAAGCGAGTGTAGCCCCTGGTGCCTCTCTCTCTGTTCTTTGTGCTCACTTGTACCTTCTGCCCTTCCACAATGGGATGACCCTTGCCAGATGCTGGCACTATGCTCTTGGAATTCCCAGCCTCCCAAACCATGAGCTAAATAAATTTCTGCTCATTGAAAATTGCCCAGTGTCAAGTATTCTGTTATAGTAACAGAAAATGACTAAGACAAGTATGTTTGGTGTCTTGTACAAAATTTTGCATTTGATAGTTTCATTTATCAGCGTTTATGATTTATGCACTCCATTCTATCTTAGTAATCTTTTCCTACTCTAATATTATAAACATATTTTCTTCAAAAGTTTTAAAGCTTATTTTCTTTACTCTATCTGGAATTTGTTTTTATAACTGAGGTAAATTAGGGAATTAATTTTGTTTATTTACTTGTATGTGTGTGAATAAGGCACTGTCCTAGGACCATTTATTAATGTTTTTCCACCACTGATTTATAATACCACATCTGACCTTCATTCATTCAATAACTATGTATTACAGACACAACTATGTATCAGGCTCTGTTCAAGTCACTGAAGAAAGTACTGACATTCAGAAGGCTAGGAAGATCTAGGCACAGTTGCTGGCCCTGAAAAGATTTTCTTGTATTAGAACAGCAATAAGCATTTTGCAACATATCTTACCATTTTCCCTTGCCACCACCAGGTAAAAAGTACTTTCACCTCCTGCCATGATTCTGAGGCCTTTCCAGCCATGTGGAACTATAAGTCCAATTAAACCTCTTTATCTTCCCAGTCTCAGGGATGTATTTATCAGCAGCATGAAAATGGACTAACACACTGCTATCTTCTTTTTAAAGGGTAAATAGTCCAGCAAAACTAGGGAAAGAAAAAGACATGAAATTCAGGCAATAGAGGATCCTACCCAGGAGATCAAGAAAGAGAATTCCCCAGATGGCAGCTGTGCAATAGGCATAGAGGGCAGCCTGTCTAGTCTACAGTAGGAAGACAGAGCTCCTGGAGCGATGTCTCCATGTTGAAACAAAAAGAGAAGGCAATGAGATAAATTAAAGAGTCTGATATGAGAGTTTTGGAAAACAATAATCAAAGCATAGGTAGATGGCAGATCTGACGAACAGTCTGAGAAAAATTAAAGAACTATATTTATATAGTCCTTACACTATAGCCCTGATTTCCAATCAAATTTTAAAAATGATATGGGACAGGTTGGGGATGGGAGATTGTATAAGAATGCTAAGGCAGGGATCATCGTAGAAAGATAATAGATGACAACTAATTTCGACAAAATAGAAAATATCAAAAGCAGCACATTTATTTAGATATATGAAATAACTGGTGCGATAGCTTAAGGAGTGAACTGAGGTTTCCTTTAGCGTGTGGAATTGGGTTTCCTGATAAGTCTCATATTTTTTAAACTGTGTACATCTATCAGTTAATGAATTTTTTTTTTAATTTTAAGTTCAGGAGTACTAATGCAGGTTTGTTACGTAAGTAACATTGTGTCGTAGGTGCTTCTTGTGAAGATTATTTCATCACCCAGGTATTAGGCCTAGTACCCATTGGTTATTTTTCCTGATCCCTACCCTTCTCCTACTCTCTGAAAGGCCCCAATGTGTGTTGTTCCTCTCTATGTGTCCATGAGTTCTCATCATTTAGGTCCCACTGATAAGTAAGAACATGTGGTTCTTGCATGTTCTTCACACGTACCCCAAAACCTAAAATGCAATAAAAAAAAAAGAACATGTGGTATTTGGTGTTTTGTTCCTGTGTTAATTTGCTAAGGATAATGACCTCCAGCTCCATCCAGGTCCCTGCAAAGGACATGATCTCATTCTTTTTTATGGCTGCATAGTATTTCATTGTGTACATATACATTTCCTTTATCCAGTTTATCACTGATGGGCATTTAGGTTGATTCCATATCTTTGCTATTGTGAATAGTGATGCAATGAACGTATGTGTACACGTCTTCAAAACAGAATTATTTATATTCGTTTGGATGTATATCCAGTAATTGGATTGCTTGGTCAAATGGTTCTGTCTTTAGGTCTTTAAGTAATTGACACACTGTCTTCCACAATGGCTGAACTAATTTATACTCTCACCAACAGTGTATAAGCATTCTTTTTCCCTACAACCTTGTCACCGTTTGTTATTTTTTGACTTTTTATAATGAAAATTTAAAAACTAAGTGAATCACTATTTTACCAGGATTTCTAGGTGAATTGACTGCTCCTCTATCTGTGTGGAAGCATACAGAAATCTTGCTTATTTGGAGAGCTGGTTCATCCTGGAGTGTTTATGTTGAGCCAGGGAAGCTCTTCTTCTGACTCCCTGCTCCTTGTTGAGAAGGGGAAGAAATGCCAGGTGCCCCCTTAGGCCTAATGACAGTGGTTCCTGTGAATATGTGTCAGAAGCAATCATGTCTAATCTTGACAGCAGGTCTTTAAAATGAGTATTATCATGCCCCATTTAAAAGATAAAGAAACTGAGATTCAGAGACATTGACTTGCCAAAGTTGCTCCACTAAATGGAGCTATTACATATTTAGTCGTGGAGCACGGATCTGAACTCAGGTATGCTGACTCCAGAACACAAGCAAATCTGGTTAGCAAATTGTCTCTAAAGTCCTGGCCAAACTTGTTTTCTGTGCTGCCATGCACTGCTCACATCTGCTGCAACCCCTTCTATGCCCATCTTCCCCCATCTGACAAGCCTAGTCCAGCCCTACCTCTGCTCCAGCTCTGTCTGCCTCTCCCAGCCCCCCAGCTAACTCCTGCACCCATAGTCAACACTCTGGTTTATGTCTTTCCATTTATCTTTTTATATAGATATAAATAGATCCCTTTTAAAGATAAATGGCATCATAGGATACAGTGTTGTATTCCTTATTTTTCTCCTAGGTGTTTTCTTTCCACATCAGTTCAGGTTGTTCAAGATCAATTTTTTCCATGCATGATCTGTACTGTTCTGCAGTCAATATTTCCTTAATTCATTTAATCTCCTTTATTTTCCTTTAGAATCATTTGTCAGCATTTTATCATTCTGATCTTCTTCGCAGCCCTTTTAACAGAGGTATTATTATTCTAGCATATAAACATGGAGAGTGGAGGCTTAGGCAGTTAATTCTTTGGCATTAGCTAACAACTCTACAAGAAAGTTTTGACAGGAACTATCCAGAAACAACACTCAAGACTTCAAAACATGCTCTTCACTGGGCACTGCCTTTGGCCAGAGGGAGATGTCTCACTCTCTCCCAGCAATGGCGAGGGAGATGCCCAGATATAAAGTCCCTGCCCTTTCAGCCTCAATTTGGACAACTCTGAAGGATCCTCTCAACTGCAGGGCCCACTGTAGGATGGGCTGAGGGCTCAGTTGCAATTATATTGCAGTTCAGCTTCTTCCTCAGCCCAATCCTGCTGTTTTCACTTTCTTAGAGTGAAATATCCTGAGAGTACCTCCCAATAAACCTGCATGTGATCTCAGACTCAGAGTGTGTCTCCACGGAACCTAGTCTGAGATATTTAGTTATATAGCTCCATATCTACTCTTTAAATAGCACTCTCTATCATACTCTTTTTGTTCATAGCACTTTCCAGTATCTGATACACTATATATTTATTGGTTTATTCATTATCTGTTTTCCGGTCTTCAGAATGTATGATCTGTGAAAACAAGGACTTTGTTTTTTCTGTATTATATCCCCAGCACCTAAAATAATGACTGATACTAATTCACAATAGGGAAATTGTTAAATTGATTGAATAAATGAATCATTTGAAAATTGTAGAGGCAGCAAAGAAAAGTGGATAAAGTCATGCTCCTTGATAGCAGACAGGCCTGAGATAGAGTGCTAGTTCAGCCCCATTCCCAGGGGTAATCTTGGGCAAGTTTCTTAATCCATTTGAGCCTCAGTATCTTCACCTATAGAATAAGGTAAACAATAGGACCTACCTCATAGGGATTTTGTGACAACTGAAGGAGGTAATGCATACAAAGCCTTTGGAACAGAGCATACCTATAGTAAGCTCTCAAAACTGTTAGACGATTATTACAATTCCGAACAGACCCGTTGGAAAAGGCAATTATAAAAATTACAATTCAAAATTATTTTTCTAGACCATTGGGTTAAAATACTGGGGAAAAATACAATTAGTGATTTTTCTCTTCAATCTGCTGCAGGAATATTTTCTCTAATTGCAATAAAGATTTTATTAGCAGGGCCTACAACACACAATCCAGGACACAAAAAGCCTACTGGACAAATTACCTCCTGTACTCACTGGGCATGGAGCCTTCCACCGGAGCAACTGGGGCTCTAGGGTATGTCATCATTACTTGCAGCAGCCTGAAATGGCAGGTTTAATTTGGTAAACTAGGGAAGTTGGAGAACTGATTTTAAAGCTGGCTGATACAGAATTAAGAATATGGAAAGAAGGCTTACCTTTGGGTCCTTGTTACTCCATATGCTGGCTGTGGCATCCATCAATCCACCAATGTATCTATCCATCCATGTATCCATTCACTCACGTATCCATCCATCTATCCATCCATCTATGTATCCATCCATCTATCCATCCATCCATCCAACATTTACTATGCACTTAGTATATGACAGAGGCTGTGCTAGACCCTGGAGATAGAGATGAGCCATTTTAACCCTCAAGGAGCACCTCCTCTTGTGGAAAAGAGAGAAAACAGTAATTTCACTTTTAAGAAGTAAGCAGTGGCAACAAGGCCAGTGTTTCCGGAGCTTAGTCCTGTGTTGGGAAATGAGAAGTCAGGGGAAGATTGTGAGAGAAGTTGATGCTAACTAAGTCAGGAAGACAGAGCAGGGATAAAATTCCAGGCAGAGCAAACAACACATAAATAGAAAAGTCTTGAGTGCCATGCTTTTTGTATTTTATGCTTTCTATTGATGTTGCTATTTAAAGTGACCCCCAAACAGGCTGAAGTATTGTGTAGTGTTCCTGTATGCAAGAAGGCTATGATGTGCCTTATGGAAAATTATGGGTATTAAATATATTTCGTGAAGGCATGAATTATTTTGCTGTTGACCATGAGTTTAATGTTAATGAATTAGCAATACAGGTATTGATCGACTTACAACCTATGTAACTTACGACCATTCGACTTTATGACCACAATCACCAGCCATGACTGCTCCGCATCTGGCAGCACAAACGTTGCCCAGCTGGGCGTACAACACTGCGGACCAGCTTCCGGCAGCACTACCATCTCCGTGTGCACCATTTCAACTGTTATCCCAGACTCGGTACAGCAATTTGTGTTTTGTACTCGTTTATATATTTTGATGTTTTGCAATTGGGAAAATGTTTCCTATGGTATTTTTTACACCTGTATTTTGTATTTTTGTATGTACCTGTATTTTGTAATTTTGTATGTTTTGCAAATATTAAACCAGTTGTACTGGTAATACAGTGTTTTACTTAAACCTGACGAATGTAAAAATAAGAAACAAAATGGTGTAGAGATGATACAAATGGCATAAAATGAACAAAGAAAATTATGATATATAACAATAATGAAAGAAAATTATGATAAAATACGACTTAAAGATTTTTATAACATCATTTCACAGTACTGTACATATAGCCTACTCAACTTACGATCAAATCATATTACGACCGGTCTGTCGGAACCAATCGTGATTATAAGTCGAGCACTAGCTGTATATATTAAATAAGATGTCCTCGCCGGGCGCGGTGGCTCAAGCCTGTAATCCCAGCACTTTGGGAGGCCGAGGCGGGTGGATCACGAGGTCAAGAGATCGAGACCATCCTGGTCAACATGGTGAAACCCCGTCTCTACTAAAAATACTAAAAATTAGCTGGGCATGGTTGCGTGTGCCTGTAATCCCAGCTACTCAGGAGGCTGAGGCAGGAGAATTGCCTGAACCCAGGAGGCGGAGGTTGCGGTGAGCCGAGATCACGCCATTGCACTCCAGCCTGGGCAACAAGAGCGAAACTCCGTCTCAAAAAAAAAAAAAAAAAAGATGTCCTCAAACAAAAATGTGCATAAGGTTAGGTTATGTATTGATAGACTGATGAAAATTCTGTGACTAGAGGCTCATAGGAGTCTAATTCTGTATATCCTGTAGGAGCAAATTTTCATAATTCAGTGTTCATAGTGATTGACTAGAATGGAAGTACTGTGAATAATGAGAATTACCTGTATCTGTTATCTTCCACAAGATATAAACCAAGTCCCTTCCTCAGTTTCTTTCCCTGGAGAGAAGCCCTCACATGTGAGGCAGTGTATAACTGGGTAGTGGTGTTTTCCCAGATAACCTGCAGGTCTGGATGAACCAAAACACACACGTATTTCTTGCGTTTTAAATATGGGTCTCATCCTTATTTCCTTAGGCCTCCCTCTGTGTTGCCCACTTATCTGCTTCCCACTAGACAAGGTTTATAGTGTTTTGCACAGGTATTGAGACTCGATGACACCAGGGAGTTTTGCCTCCTGAGATTGCTACCTCCACATCCCTACTTGTCCTTCCTGATCTACTTCGCTCCATGCTCCAAGTAAATTAGAATGAGAGGTTCTCACCATATGCGTAGGAGTACATTCCTGTCCTCTGCTTCACAAGGCCCATCTACATTCAAGTATATACTTGAATGTTCTCCTATAGGCATTAGGCTCATTTTATAAAGCACCTCCATTCCCTTTGCCCCATTCCCCTTCAGAAGTCTTAACACCAGTATGATCTCTATCCTCCCTTACATAAAATGTGTATCCGGCTATTTCACTCTTACCTGGTGGGTCTCCATTTTATATTGTGTGCTTTCCCTTCATGGATGCAAGCCTTGGCTTTCTCCTCTTCCCATCTCTTAACCAGTTTTACTAATGGAAAGGAGTTGGGATTCTATCTGATTAAATTAGGTTACAGGACTTAAGGAAGAGTTGCCATGAACTACACTTGGTCCAAGGGGAACTCATTCGCATTTCCTGGGTCTTGCCTTTTTGGCCAGGGTTCTCTGTACCAAGGATGTCAATAATCTCCATTTGTGATCATTTTTACCCTTTATAATTGGAGAAATTATTTCCTTATGGTGACCTTAGAGCAGACACTTTTTTCTATGCAAGTCAGAAAAGTTCCTGACTCTGAATATGACTTGCCCACCCACCAATTTGTCAATCAGAGTGGTGTATTAATAGATTTCTCCCTAGTTGCCTATCTTAGGAAGGCTGTGAGAGACTCACCAAAAGCTTTCCTTGCTCCCATCTCCAGCAACTCATGGGAAGCTGCACAAGGGACAGGATCCTAGCATAGCTCATAAATAAATCTGTGCTGCTCTGAAGATTGAGATTTATTACAGAAAATAAGTATTTAATAATATTCAACAGTCATTCAGGACTTTTAAAAAGTCTTAGAAAACCAGGAATAAAAGGGAACTTTCTTAATTTGATAAAATGTCAATAAACATGGTAAGGTAAAAAACATAAATAAGATGGATAAGAATTAGAAAGTAAAGCATCACTATTTGAAGATGATGTAATTTTCTAAAATTCCATAAAATTTATAAATTATTAGAATTAATATGAAAACTTATAAAGGTTAATATGTATAAAATCCATATATGAAAGTTAACTGCATTTCTATATACCAGCATCAGACAGTTGATTATAGCTTTTTTGACACAACTTACAAAAATGTCAAAAATTGAGGTAAACAAGAATAAATCCAACAAACACATGTGTAAGACCCTTACAAATAAAAGTATAAAGTTTAATTGCAATATGTTAACAACATTGATATTAAAGTTGTTATAATAAATATAGAAATGGCCAGGTGCTATAACTCATACCTGTAATCTCAGTGCTTTGGGAGGCCAAAGTGGGAGGATCACTTGAAGTCAAGAGTTCAAGACCAGTCTGGGCCACACATAGCAAGACTCCCATCTCTAGGAGAAATTTTAGAGAATTAGCTGAACATGGTGGCGCGTATCTGTTGTCCTAGTCATTCAGAAGGCTGAGGTGGCAGATTGCTTGAGCCTAGGTGTTTGGAGTTACAGTGAGCTAGGATCATGATGCAGGATATTTTCTTGACTCTCACAGGACTCACACAGAGATGCCTTGTTTACTCAGCCTGCCCTGCTCAACTGCTTGTGCGAGGGAGTGTGTGAGTGAACTGGTGCAGGAACCAGAGAGAGTGAGTGCAGGAACCAGCCACTTTAGCACCAGCAGGAGCAAACTCTGCAGGCTCCACAGACAGCAGTGTGCTACCAGCTTAGTGGCCCCTTTGCCTCATTGCATGGGGTAGCTGCCTTCTGCCAGTGAGGACAAAGGGCCAGTGTGACAGCCTTTTTGGGTACCCACACCTGGTACAGCCCAAATTCTTGTCCGGTGCTCAAGACAAATGAGGTCACATGGATGAACTGAAGAATGGTAAATGTGGAGAATGTTATTGAGTAATGAAAGTGGCTCTCAGCAGAGAGGAGGGAGCTGGAAAGGAGACAGGAAGGAAAGTGCACTCTCCCCTGAAGTCAAGCCACCTCTCTGCCTCTCTCTTCTGAAGTCAAGTTGCTTAGTCCAGCCAGCCACTGCCTCTGAAGGCAAAGTCCCTTCCCCTTGATGTTCACCTGCTATGTCTAGCTGTTTCTCTCTACTGGCTGAGTCTGAGGTCTTTATAGACACAGGATGGGAGCAGGGTGGTCTGTAGGTAGTTTTAAAAAAGGCAACATTTGATTGGTAAAAAGACATTATTCAGAAAGAACCAATCAGGAGACAGCGGGCACACAGGGATTGAAGTTCTCACTTTGGGCTGCAGGTTTCAGGCTTTTTGGCTCCAAGGTGGAGTTCTGTCAGGAACCCACCCCTCTGCCTGGAGTTTCTCTGCCTCCTGTCATTATTAATTGCAGCACTGGTCTTCAGCCTGGGCAGCAGAGCACAACCCTGTCTGAATAGAAAGATAAAAACAAAGAAAGGGACATATACTATCTCCATGAATCAGAAGACAATACTCTAAAAATGTCAACATTTTCTGTGGATTCAAATCATTTCCAATCAAATTCCCCAAAGCTCGTGGCCGTTATTGTTTTGGTGATACTTGTCAAGCTGATTCTAAAATTAACATGATTTATTAGAGGACCAAGGTTAGCAAAAACAATTTTGGGGGAAAAAAAAAGGTGAAGGGCTTGCTACAACACCTATCAGGACTTATTATAAAGCTCTGAAAACTCAAGTGGTGAGGAATTATTGACAGACTAAGGGAACAAAGTAGTGAGCCCAAACAGCCAGGCATCTATTGAAATTTGACATATGCTAGAGGTGGCATTAAAAATCAGTGAAAAACTCATAAGTTAGTGTTCAACAATGAGAACACACAGACACCGGGAGGGGCTTGCACACTGGGGCCTGGGGTGTGAGGGCTGGAGGAGGGATAGCAGCAGGTGGGGAGATTGGGAAGGGATAGCATTAGGAGAAATACCTAATGTAGATGAAAGGGCGATGGATGCAGCAAACCACCACCATGGCATGTATATACCTATGTAACAAACCTACATGATCTGCACATGTACCCCAGAGCTTAAAGTATAATAAATAATTTTTTTAAAAAAATCAGTGGAAAAAAGATGGGCTATTCAACAAATAAGACAATTAGTACACACATGGGAAAAAATAATACACAAAAATAACATTATGGGCCTTAGTATAGGAAATTAGACCTTCCCACCTAAAATTCCATGTCATAATGTAAATAATAAAAATATTTTAAGCTCTCTCAAAATTAAAAAGCTATATATGTGAAATGAAGTCTAAGAAAATTAACAGATAAGCTGCAGACAGGCAGATAATTTTTCAATGCATATGAACAACCAAAGATCTCTAGCTCAAATACTAAAAAAACTCCTGCAAATCAGTGAGAAAGGTCAAACAACCTAATAAAATGAGAAAGAGAAATAAACAAGTAATTCCCGGGAATCGTTTGAACCCAGGAGGCAGAGGTTGCAATGAACTGAGATCATGCCACTGCACTCCAGCCTGGGTGACAGAGTCTCTAAAAAATAATAACACGAATAAGTAACTAAGTATAGGAACAACACCCCTAGTAATAATAATAATAAACACAACACTAAGTGACATTTATTGATGTTAGTTACATATTCCCTCAGGAAAGGAATATTCCATCACCCTCCACAAAAAATGAAAAGATACCCAAGCTCTCCAGTCACCAAATAAGTTAGAATTAAAACAATAATTTAATACCATTTCCCTCCCATCAGACTGGCAAGGATTTAAAAGTCTGACCATGTTAAGTGACACTCTGATGGAAGGGTAACAGGAGTGTCTATGGATAATAAAATTTCAAAGAGAAATTTGGCAATCTCTGTAAACTTGGAATTGAAGAAACCTTTGGCTCTGCAGTTCCATCTCTAGGTATACATCTCAGAGAGACTCTCACACATGCTTAACGAGAGATGCAAAAAGGTATTAACAGCATCACTGTTTGTCACGTCACAAATACTGGAAATAATCTACATTTTCATCAAAAGGGAAGAATAACTAAACTGTAGTATGTTTATACCACGGCATGCTGTTAAGATGAATGAAACAAATTGACACATACTACTATGGAAAAATCTACAAACCACCAATAGGGGAGTTTTAGAGTTCAGGTTCCGAGACAGACTCTGATACTCTGAGATTTGCATGAAAGAGCTTTATTACTCTTGGCAACAACACTTGTCTGGGGGGAGGGAGGCAGGATTGTTTGAACACAGGAAAAGCTGAACAGGGCCGTGGTCAATCCCATGAGCATCTCTGGGGCTGGCATGGCTCTGCTGAGTTATCCTACTGAGGCAAGGGTTCCAGGTATTTATACTCCTGTAGTTACCAGTCATTGCATACAGGTTGCTTCCAAGGAAGTGGCATAACCTTGGGCAAAGCAGTTTCTTTCTGTAGAGGTACAAGACGTAGCTGTCTTGGCAGCTGGAGAGACTGGCCCTTCCCTCCTGAAAAGCAATCTGGCCATGCACCTCGGTATCCACCACAGAGAAAAAAATCAGGCAATGCATCCAGAAGAGACATTACTAAGAGGGTTAAGATATTAACAGAGGGTTTCCAGGTAGGCTGGAGAGGAAATGCTCTTTTGACAGAAGATACAGCATGTACCACATACCAGTCTATGAAAAAGCATGTAGGTGACCTGCTGCCATTGAATGTTACCATCTTATTGTCTTCAAGTGGCTCTTTATATATTATGGATTTTAACTGCTTAATTGCAAATATATTTTTCAACCTGTTTTTTGTATTATCATATACACGTTTAGCTTTACATATGGTTAAATGTGCCCATTTTTTTTCCTTGTAGCTTCTGATTTTTGTGCTTTTCTTGAAAGGCAAGCATTATAAGATTATTCTCCAGTACATTCTTAAGTGATATATTTCTATTCACAGCATAGGCCCAACTTCATGGTGAAGGCCAAGACAACTATTAGGGTCCCCTCTCTGCTCACACCTTCTCTATTCTTATCTGATCTGAGAGACCATCCCCTTCCCCAGAGAACCTAAATCAGGAATGAATCCTCCTTCAGTGCTCTCCTCTCCTCTGAGGAGAAGGGTACACCTTCTGCCTAGCAGGACCTTGCTGTGCAGCTGCCTCCTTTGGAGTGTGTGGACTGACTTTCCACCTGTATTCCAGTTCCTTCCTCTAGCTGGAATGGTTAGAAAACTAACAATTCCAAGTCCCAGAATATCAGAGTTCTGCGTGATGATTGGGTTCTGCCGTTTAGATGTCCAGGAGATTTAAAAGGGGGGCGAGGGGGAAGCTAGCAAGTGGGACTGTGGAGATGTGAGTTTTCTGTATAACTGCTTTGTAGGACCCCTTCATTCGCTGGTGACAAGGGCTGCTTGCTTGGCTTCCTGATCCCCGGGTGGTCATAACCACAGCTTCCCCATGTTCAGAGGCAGCCCAAGTAGTGGCCACTGCAGCAGTGGTAAATTCTGAATTCCAGCAGGCCCTAGTGATGGCCTCAGAGGCTCTCGTTGTCTCAGCTGGACAGTAAAAAACATCCAGCAGTTATTTCTGGCGGCCTTTAGTAGAACCCAGACCTGCCCTCCTTTCCACTGGTTTTATAAGCATCCGATTTTCTGTATGAAATCCCTTCTTGCATAAAATATTTACATGGTTTCTATTTCCCACACTGAAACTTTGCTGATATGATATTTAAATAAGAATAGTGGTTGCATGTGGTGGCCCACGCCTGTAATCACAGCCCTTTGGGAGGCTGAGGCAGGCAGATCTCTTGAGGTCAGGAGTTTGAGACCAGCCTGGCCAACATGGCAAAACCTTAAATTCACTAAAAATACAAAAATTAGCCAGGCATGGTAGTGCAGGCATGTAATTCCTGCTACTTGGGAGGCTGAGATACGAGAATTGCTTGAACCCAGGAGGCAGAGGTTGTAATGAACCAAGATCACACCACTACACTCCAGCCTGGGTGACAGAGTGAGACTCTATCTCTAAAAAAAATAAATAAATAAAGACAAATACTAACAACACGAATAGTAGTAATAATAAACACAACACTAATAGTAACTAACATTTATTGAGTACTTGCTCCCTTACAGGCGCTGTTCTATATATTTGCATGTATAAACTCATTTAATCTTTGCAACAACCTTGCAAGTTAGATACTATTAGTAACCCCGTATACACATGAAGAAAATGAGACACAGAAAGATTGCCCAAGGTCGCACACCTAGCAGTGGCAGAGGTGGATTAAACCTGGCCGATCCTGATGTAAATAACATAAGAATGGCTGGGCGTGGTGTCTCACGCCTGTAATCCCAGCACTTTGGGAGGCTGAGGTGGACAGATCATGAGGTCGTGAGTTCGAGACCAGCCTGACCAACATGGTAAAACCCTGTCTCTACTAAAAATACAAAAGTTAGCCAGGCGTCGTGGCATGTACCTGTAATCCCAGCTACTCAGGAGGCTGAGGCAGGATAAACACTTGAACCCAGGAGGTGGAGGTTGCACCATTGCACTCTAGCCTGGGTGACAGAGCAAGACTCTGTGTCAGGAAAAAAAAAATATATATATATATATATATATATACACACACATACACACACACACACACACACACACATATATATATACATATATATATATATATATATATAAACCCAAAGAATAAAAATGGCCAGGAAGGTGTCTTTCTTACATGTCTTCTCTGTTTCTTTCTTCCACTAGACTCAGGACTCCCTGGCCCCTCACAACTTTAACATTCTAAAAATACTTTATTAGTTACTCATACAGAACCAACATAGGCCAGGCACAATGGCTCATACCTGTAATCCCAGCACTCTGAGAGGCCGAGGTAGGAAGATCACTTCAGCCCAGGAATTTGAGAATAGCCTGGGCATCATGGCAAAACCCCATCTCTACAGAAAGTACAAAAATTAGCCAGGCGTGGTGGCATATGCCTGTAGTCCCAGCTACTTGGGGGGCTAAGGCTGGAGGATCACTTGAGCCCAGGAGGTTGAGGCTGCAGTGAGCTGTGATTGTGCCACTGTACTCCAACCTGAGTGACAGAGGAAGAGCCTGTCTCAAAAACAAAACAAAACAAACACACAAAAGATCTGATTAGAGAATATGCGATCTTATTATTGTGGCCGATATCCAATCTCTTTTCAGAATCTGCATTGCAAAACCAGCTCAGCGAGCTCAAGACAAGGCCTTCCATAAATCAGATCTAAATTGGTGTCAGAAAACTGTATCAATGGACATAAAGAAGAAATCATCAGGCTTTTAAGTCCTCTGGAAAGGGATGTCGGATCTGGGCTTAACCTTGGGGTTGAAACTCATTTGTGTGTAAATCTGGAACAGTTGTCTCAGGTAAGAGATGTTTCCTTCTCTTACTCCCGAGTCACCAGCCCAGGTCTTCAGGGGTGAAGTGAAGTTGATGTTGGCTATTTTAACTGCCTTTATTGATCATGAATGTGCCTGGATAAAGTAGGACTTTGGCTCTGGATGCTTTAGCGGTCTGGAGAAACTTGACAAGGCCTGTTAGAGAGGGTCGGCATCAGGTCACAGGGGAGAGTGGGTGCTGGCTTAGATTTCAGGTCCTGCTAGAAGGCCCCAGGGGCGGGGAACAACATGTGGACTTAGAGGTGTGTCTGGTAGACAGGTGTTAGAATTGGGGTTTAAGGTGGGGCCTTATTCACCAGATGGTTATTAGGATTGGGGTGGGAGTTCTAGGACAGTGGTCCCCAACCTTTTGGGCACTAGGAACTGGATTCATGGAAGATAATTTTTCCATGGATTGGGGATTACGGGATGGCTTGGAGTTGAAACTGTTCCACCTCAGAGCATCAGGCATCAGATTCCCATAAGGAGCACACAGCCTCGCATGAACACTTCACAATAGGGTTCGTGCTCCTACGAGAATCTAATGCCACCACTGATGTGACAGGAGGTGGAGCTCAGGTGGTAATGCTTACCACTGCTCACTTCTTGCTGCATGGCCCAGCACCTAACAGGCCAGGGACTGCTACTGGTCTGCAGCCTGAGGTTTGGGAGAAACCCTGTTCTAGAGGAATCTGTGGCTGGGTTGACTAGATACTAAAAACTCCACAGCCCGAGATGTTCTATGTCTCACTCCTTCCCTAAGGTCAAAACAGATCCCAGAATATCCAGGAGAGCTGGGTCTGAGTAGGAGAGTGAATGGTGCCCAGCGGTTACAGTTTTCAAGGCCAGTGAGCATCTGGCCATTGGGTCAGGCCCTCAGTTATACTGCATGTCCACTTGAACACTCTGGAAAGTTGGTCTTTCCCCACGTGCCCTGTGGTCATGTCCTGAAGACAAATCCCTTCCCCCAAGAGCAGAGCAACTTCCACTCTGGCTGATCACCCTCTGGCCTCTTTCTGGAATCCGACTCCATATCTCTGCCAACAGCACCTCATCTCCCATCCCTCTGAGTCTTGTCAGTTCCTGCCTGGCCCTCTCTCCTGCTTGTAGGCAGGCTCCGGGGGTCTTTCCAATCAATCTCAAAAATCGCCATCTGTCTCCCTCTCATTGCTTTTTTCCCCTTGATTATTAAAAATAATGTGGCAGGCACAGTGGCTGACACCTGTAATCCCTACACTTAGAGAGGCTGAGGCAAGATGATCACTTGAGACCAGGAATTCAAGATTAGTCTGGGCCACATAGTGACATCCTGCCCTACAAAAAAATTAAAGATCAGCTAGGAATGGTGGTGCATGCCTGTAGTTGCTGCTCCTTGGGAGACTGAAGTGGGAGGACCGCCTGAGCCCAGGAGTTCCAGGCTGTGGTGAACTATGGTCACACCATTGAATGCAGCCTGGGCAACAGAATGAGAAACTGTCTCTTAAAAAAATAATAATATATGCTAATCGAAGGGAATATAGAAAATACAGAAAAGCATGGTGGATTTGTGTTAGAGATAAAGGACCGGTCATGCGCAGTGAAATTCCATGCCCTCCTGAAACATCACTCAATCACAGCAGGGTGGTAGTGGGGCTTTATTTTGAGAGATGTGACAGTAACGAATTAATGCTTGGGACCTGACTTAGCAGGCCTGGAGAGTGGGAGAAGCACACCCTCAAGAAGTGACCTGATTTACTTTGTGGAACCCCCAAAGCTCAAGAATTTGTAGCACTAGGAACATCTGGAACTGGGGATCCAGTGGGGCCAGGATGATGATGGCTGGTAGCAAGTGGGTTTAAGCTAGGCACGGTGGCTCACACCTGTAATCCCAGCACTTCAGGAGGCCGAGGCAGGCGGATCACCTGAAGTCAGGAGTTCGAGACCAGCCTGGCCAACATGGTGAAACCCTGTCTCTACTAAAAATACAAAAATTAGTTGAGTGTGGTGGCGCATGCCTGTAATCCCAGCTACTCAGGAGGCTGTGGCAAGAGAATCCCTTGAACCCAGGAGGCGGAGGTTGCAGTGAGCCAAGATCCCACCACTGCACTCCAGCCTGGGCAGCAAAGTGAGATGCCATCTCACACACACACACACACACACACACACACACACACGTGGGTTTAAGATCTAGTTATATCACACACACATGTGAATTTAAGATGTGGTTATATCACACACACACACACACACACACACACGTGGGTTTAAGATGTAGTTATATCTTAGTGACTTCCTGCTTTCTCAGCAGGCTACTGACCTTCCCACCTCCAAGAGGGAGGTCACTGCTTGGTCAGTCTCTGGGAAAGGTGAAGCAGAACCTTTCTGGATTGGGGGAAAATGGGAGGATTAGGTGAAAGTTCACATGCTCAATTTTGAGGTGTCTATACCTTTTCTCCTACTTGGCTCCCCAGGGATCTGGAAGCCAAGCTTAAAACTTGGGTAGGAGATTGGACAGACATTGGAAATAAACAGAGCCAGCTATAAGGGCCACTGGACCTCCCAGTCTCCCAGTGCCTCCTCCCTTCAGCCAAATCGGTTCTGCTTCTCTCTCTCTCTCTTTCTCTTTCTTAGACGTAATTCATAGACCATCAAATTCACCACTTTAAAGTGTGGTTTTTAGTATATTCACAAGGTTGTACAACCATCACCATCACCAGTAATTCCAGAACATGTCGTCACCCCAAAAAGACATCCTGCATCCATTAGAAGTCACTCCCCAATCTCTCCTCTCCACCTGAGACTCTGGCAACTTCTAATCTACTTATTCTGTCTATGATTTGCTTATTCTGGACATTTTCTAGAAATGAAGTCATACAATACGTGGTCACTTATGTCTGGCTTCTTCACTGAGCATAATGATTTCAAGGCTCATTAATGTTGTTACTAACATGTCAGTACTTTATTTCTCTTCGTGGCTGAATAATAATTCTATTGTATGGATAGACCACATTTAACTTATCCATTTATCAGTTGATATCCAATTGGGTTTTTATATTTTTTGGTTATTTCTTGTTTTATATACTTGGTTTTAATGCAAGATTTGTTTTCAACAGTGATTTCTAGCTAAATAAAAGTTGGAATACGGCCAGGCACAGTGGCTCACGCCTGTAATCCCAGCACTTTGGGAGGCTGAGGCAGGCAGATCACGAGGTCAAGAGTTCAAGGTCAGTGTGACCAATATGATGAAACTCCCATCTCTACTAAAATACGAAAATTAGTCAGGTGTGGTGGCCCGCGCCTGTAGTCCCAGCTACTCAGGAGGTTGAGGCAGGAGAATCGCTTCAACCCAGGAGACGGAGGTTGCAGTGAGCCAAGATCGTGTCACTGCACTCCAGCCCAGATGGCAGAGCGAGACTCCATCTCAAAAAAAAAGAAAGAAAGAAAAAGTCTGAATACTACTGGCTTAGAGAAACTTTTTGATTTTAGGATTTGAAGATGTTGGGTGTTGATTGCCTGAATCTCTTTTCCTGAGGAACATGAATACATCCCTCTCTAAAATAGCATCGGACACCCTGGGGGAACTGACCCCATGTCCACATCCCATTCTGTGACCTCTGACTCCTAGCCACACACAATGCACACCAGCCCCATGAAAATCTGCACTTCTTGGCACTGTGCCACTGCTTCCGGGGAAACTTTTGCCTAGAGTGCCAGAAGTAACTTCATGCCACATGGAGCCCTGCAGAACCCACAGCTTGACTCGGGTCCCTGGATCAGGAACAAGGGCTGTTGAACTAGTAAATCCCAGGGGCATGGCAAAATCCTTTTCTTCTCCTTTTGTAACAACAACAAAAGCCCCCAAGTGCTCCGAAGGTCTGCTCTTTGCATTGCTATTTTGTCTTCTATCGTTGTTATCCCTTTAAGGAGGAGAGGGTAACTAACTCCACTCCGGATCTGCCCAGAGTATGGCTTATCCATTGGGCCCTGGGCAGAGAAGCTGGGTTGCATTGATTTCCTGTGTGAAAGGAAGTGCAATTCACAAATATCTTTCAAAGTGGAGAAAAGGCTTGGGTGTGAGCTGGAGCTGGACCTGTCTCTCCGGGCTCCCCTCTGCCAGGGCTGCCGATGATGCTCCTTGTTGTTTGCCTGACAGAAAAGTCACTTGCCCAGAGAATGCAGAACCCATTCCACTGCTGGACCTCAAATCACTAAAGTACCTTAGTCATCTTTAAATGGATTCTACCCCTTTGCCTGTTTTTTGTTTTTTTTCATTTTGCTTTCTCCATGTATCAACCCCATAGAAGAGAACACAAGGTGATGGATGAAAATGTTTGAGCAGTTGCTACCCGCCCCCCAACCCAGCTTGTAGTGATAAAAATACTCAGGATATAAAGTGGTAATGCTGCTGACGCCTCATAATTACCCAAGTTACGTTGCACTTTTGATTAGAAAATGCAATTATGTTTATAGTGTTATAATCTCACCTGCCTTTGTGTTTTTGAGAAAATTGCAAGAGAATACATCTCCTGGAGTAGGCTGCCCTTGCTAATCAGTTGATTCATGTCTCCTCAAGCGCTCATTGCACTTAAGTTAATGAAGAGATGCTTCTTCTCTGGAGCTCTCAGCTCACACCTAGACTCTGGGGCTCGTTTTTCAGAACAAACAGCTCTGCCTCAGTTATTTTCTACTCCTCATAGGAAATCCAGCATCTGATTGTCATAGAACTGATTTTCCCCAAGAATCTGCCTTCGTTCTTTTTGCATTCTTTCATTTATTCAATTATTTATACATTCATCAAGCTGCCGTCAATTAAGTGCCTTCTTAATCTATGCTAGGTAGTATGCTGGGCACTGGAGATACAAAGTATGCGAAGGCAGGGTCCAAGCCCTTCAGAAGCTCTATCTCGAAGAAGTAGTAGGAACAAAAAGAGACCAGCAGAAAGCAGTGTGACTGGCCCTGAGAGAGATAAGAACAGGGTGTGAGCGGGGCCCAGTCAACTCCACCTGAAGTGAATAAAGACTCGAGGCAGTCTTCCAGGTGGAAGTGATGCTTGAGCTGAATTGTGAAGAAGGTTGGGACCAGGAAGGTACAGTTCAAGCATGGGGAAAGGGGTGAGTGAGCCTGCAGGGGTAAAGCTGCCCATTTTGGATTTGTCTAATACAAGATGGGCAGTTGAAATGAGTTGAGTGGCTGGGAAGAAAAGCATAGGCAGGAGTGTGTGTGTGTGCGTATTTGAGGACAGAAGAGGAGTAGCAGGAGGTGAGACTAGAGAAAGGTACATCGTAAGGGTCTTCCATGCTTCCGTGTTGGACGTGGTGTAGAAAGCTCGCCAAGCCATTAAAAAGCTTTAAGCAGAGAAGTGATGTGCTCAGATTTATGCTTGATAAAGAAAAAAATCCCTCTGGCTTCAGTGTAGAGGATGGAGGGGGACCTACTGGAAGCAGGATGATTAATTACTTTTAACAGTGCAGGAGGTTCTTTTAGTCAGAGCAAAATTTCTATCCATAACGTCCATTTCTTCTGTTGTCTAGGTAACAGATAATCCCTTGGCATCATCTACGATGTTTGGGTAAAGCACGACACAGGACCTGGGAGCGCAGGATTTCTTTTGTTGCTCAGAGAAGGCAAGGATTGCCGTGAGGTGTGACCCAGGATCACAGGATAAGGAATGCCCACGCTTTAACTTCCCAATTTGGCTTTGACTGGGTCTGTGACTTGGACTTGGGTATCAGTTCTCCCATCTCAAAGTGAGGAGACTGAACTAAATTGTTCCTTAAATTTCTGCCAGCTCTGAAGTCAATAACATGACAGCGAGCTGCCTTTAGAATTACATAGGAATTTGAATTCTTTCCGCCACTTCTGGCTGCATGACATTGAATGTTACTTAAACACTCTTTAAGGCTACATTTAAAACGGGGGTTGTAAGATTCTCCTTGCAAGGTTGTTGTGGAAATTAAATATGACACTGTAGGTAAAACATTTTTAGCACTGTACCTATGTATAAATATACGGCTATTACATGTATCAATGGATGGCTGTTACTATTATACCCCAAAGTAAAGATAGTTAGCCTAGAGATACTATAAAATAACAAGGAAACTTATCTCTAGATGACTCAATGTCAAGGAATTAGAAAAGTGAATGTATTAGTGTTTACAAATTCACTACAAGTGTAGTCTTTTCTGCCTCCTAGGCTAGCCAATACCGGGCTGAGATGGTAGTGCTGATACACTATGACAGAGCACCCTCTAGTGGCCCTAGACATTAACATTTTCATTAAGATCATTGAAGAACAAGGCTCTGTGGACATGGATGCAAACATTGAGGATTTGGGTTTGTTACTCTTAATGCCAGTAAAACTAATCTTAAATATAATGAAATCTCACTAATTCTATCATTTCTAATAGTAATTCCTTAGTTGACTGTTCCACAACGTCATGTTCTGAGCATTTATAAGAGCTTGCAGTTCTAAGACAATTACATTTTAAATTAAAACATAAATTATATCAATATTTGAATCTCACAAAAAATACTCAGAACTGTTCTTGATGAGACTAAAAAATAATGTGAAATCACTCAAAAAAAAAATGTGCCATAGTACTTGGGTTAAGTGGCAGAGCTGGGATCTTTCCAGGGGCAATCTTGCTACAAATGTGGCTGTGTGACTGTGGGCAACTTGCTTCATTTTTGGGAACCTGTTTCCTATTAAAATACTGAACTGTAAAAGCTTTAACAACCCTTTTTCCAGCTTTAACATTCTCTGAATTAAGGGGAATAAGTTATCTATTTTAATATTAGGGCTCTGGCTTCAAAGAAATTTGATAACAACTTTTATGAACTTGGGGTCTCAAATACAGTTTAAAGACCATGTAAAGATGAGTTTATAATATTTTACAAAATCAACCCTAGCCATCTGTGTCAGAGCTAGCTAGTCACTAACAAAGATTCGTATTTCCTTTCCATAGTGTAGAATTTTGGAGAAATACCTGTCCAATGAGAAATCCATTTAGCGGCTCCCTTTGCATCCAGGTGGGACTGTTAGGTTTAGTTCTTGCCAAAGGAATAGAAAAAAACGTGTATTTCCAAGCCAAAGTATTTCCAAAGGAGTTAAGTACTAGGTATGTGACCCTCCACTCTTCTTCGCTCCCCTTGTCCTCCAATGAATAACACTCACGTGAAAGGAACCTAGGTACCTAAATTACCTATTGAAGATGAGTTGCCCAGTTGGGCCACCCAATCAGAAATACCTTCATTGAATTTACTATTTCTTGTACTTTGCCACCTAAATTACTATCATTTAGGTGCCTGAGTTCAAACTGGTTCTATAAACAAGATGGAATATGCCTGTACTACTGTAAGGAAAATTAGCTTATAGGAATTAAAATTTTTTCTGCAGATACTAATGAAATTTAAAGGATGCATAGTTCTTAGTTGATCTAGCAACTAAGCTTCTAGGATTCTTCTGAGAAGTATTAACTGTAAAGGAAAAAAACATTTTTAATTTTTAATAGAAAAATTAATAGAAAATAATTATTTTTAATAGAAAAATGGAAACAACCTGACATCCAAATGAAAACAGATCAAATAAATTAAGGCAAATATATACTACAGAATACTAAGTACCTACTGTAAAGGATGAATAGACTTTATGCACCAACATGGAAAGATGTCCTCAATGAAAAATATGGAAGTTAAAGATATACAGTATGATTGTTGGGTTTTAAAAAAAATTTATAGGTTCTGCATATGCTAGAAAGACTGGAAAGTTAAAGATTAATGAGTTAATACTGCTTTTAAGGTGAGATTTTCACTTCCTTTACACCTTCTATAGCCTTTAGTTGACAGAAAGTGTGTTGCTTTCTTAACAAACATCTTCATATACTCCACCCTTAAACCAAAACTCTCACCATTCTTATTCCTTACCTCCATACCTATGCTAGTCTTTCTCTCTGGACCACTGTCCCCCAAATGCCATTTAAAAAAATCTGACTAGGTGGCTTCTTTTCCCCAGAAACTGATCTCACTGCTCACATTCCAGAGAATTTTCTCTCATTTGTTTAACCATCCATTATGCTGGAAGTCTTTTTGCATCCTAGTGTCTTAGCTATTCATGTTGGGCTTTATCTGTTTTCCCACTTACTAAATAAGGCTTCTTGTGGCAAGAAACTAAGATTTACTCACCTTTGCTTCCCCTACAGTGTTCTTCATAATAGATGCTCCACAAATCTTTGATACATTAAAATGTGGCATTTTTTTTTTTTTTTTGCAATTCAATGTGTACACTGCTAATAATTTAGAAAGAATCCAAATGATCACCATTTTATTTTAAAAATTTTATTTATATGGAATCTTCAGCATGTTTCAACTTAATTTTTAGAGCAAGATAAAATCCAAAAGCTTAAAATCAGATATTTTATAACGTGTCACAATTAAGTATGGAGAGTTCTGTCATTTTTGAGGAAAATCTTTCATAATTCTAAAAATGCAGATATTTACAATATTTTTAAATACAGACATACAACATGGCATATTTAAATGTACAAAATAGTTGAAATTATATTACAGAACATTCCAAAATTCAAACTAATTTTAAAAAGTCCACAAACACTGCTAACATTTGGAAAAAAATAGCAACAAGTTTATCAATAACCATGCAGTGTGTTTAGTAACTTATACACAACACATAAATTGCATGTCAGATCCACAAATCTAAAGGTATATGATTGATCGATTTAACTCATGCATGCTACACTCTAAATACTATTTTATAATCCATAGGCTTAAACACATTTTACAGTAATCTATGAAACAGGAATATAAACTATGAAAACATATTTAACTGACTTCTTAAGAGACTAGGAAACCTCAAAGATCGCAAATCAGGCATTTTTTCCCCTGAAATTAAAGTTCTTATGAATACATTCATAAACACCAAAGGAAGAAAATAAAAACAACCCAGATATTCTAACTTTATTTTACCTTCTCGAACTTCTATTTAGATCTCTTGGCATAATCATAGCCCCCCTGGGATATTTTTATTTTCTCCTGATTTAGTGGAGACAACATATTTATTCCCTTCCTTGTTCCAGGAAAAATTTAAGATGGCTTAGAAGATAGACTCAGAATATACTAGAAAGTATAATTATAGCTTTTTTTTTTTTTTTTTTTTTTTTTTTGAGACGGAGTTTCGCTCTTGTTACCCAGGCTAGAGTGCAATGGCGCGATCTCGGCTCACCGCAACCTCCGCCTCCTGGGTTCAGGCAATTCTCCTGCCTCAGCCTCCTGAGTAGCTGGGATTACAGGCACGCGCCACCATGCCCAGCTAATTTCTTGTATTTTTAGTAGAGACGGGGTTTCACCATGTTGACCCAGATGGTCTCGATCTCTTGACCTCGTGATCCGCCCACTTCGGTCTCCCAAAGTGCTGGGATTACAGGCTTGAGCCACCGCGCCCGGCAATTATAGCTTAAATAAAAAAGGAACCAGAGAAAGCAGAATCTGGGGGGAACAGCCATTTAAGAAAAGGTCAGGAAATACATTCTATAGTACATTATTCTCCCATAGTGATTTTTCTGGAAATACTACAAAATATATTAATTTGTAAGAAAACTAATAATAAAGTACTAGTAAACTAGAGATACTGATCAAATTTCTTTGTTATTTACCCTGATGAAGCAGATGATTATAAAAATGTGTGTGCTTTTCTTTGTGCTTGGATAAAAGAAGTTTTCCTAAATATCATATAAGTGACTCCAGATTTAGTCTGTAACTTTTGGTAAAGCTTTTGGTAAAGGTGAAAAAAAAAAAATTGGACATGCTTACTGAATTTCTACTGAGAATTCTATCAACTGCTGTCTCCTGACTTGCAACTAGATGGCTTCAATTCAGGTGGTCATGTGTTCACAGCTCTTGTGTAAGCACAAAACAAAGCATCATCAATTCCAGGGCATCCTGACTGTGTGGGTTCCTCCAGCTCACTTCATCAGGACCCAGCAAGAGAAATGGAAGGAAGGTAATGTAGAGGAGGAGACCTGCTCAGGCATGTTGAGGCCACAGTCTCCTCTGCTGAGTGGACAGCTGCAGAGGCTCTGACTGTGCGTAGAGTCTGCATGTCACAGGCCTCAACCCCACTCCTGTGGGCAGGGAAGGAATGGTACGGACGGAAGACTGGGAGCAACAGTAAACAGCTTCAGAGAAACATGCATGGTCTGTCCATCTCTATTCTACAGGCCTAGCTTTCAACAAATGATAGGAAGAATGGTCTTGCATCTATATGCTGAGGAAAAAGAATGCAGGGAATGATGATGAAAGAAAGGGTTTGTGGGAAATGGGGAGAAAAGAAAGGTAGTAGGGTTTCCCTTTCAAGTTGGCATGAGTTTCAAGTCTATAGATTAAGGACAACCAGAACAAAAATATCTGTAGACTAAAACAAATCACTGCCTCCTATCTTTTTTGAGGAATGGTCCCAAGCAATTCTCATGAGTTTTGATTAGGTTGGGAAGGAAGTAAGTTCAAGTCTATAGATCTGTAACTGTGGAAACCGCAGTGCTCTTGGTTGGGGTGGCAAAGGCTTCCTCAGGGATTGTGGTGTTAGGAGAAGGGGACAGAGTCATGACTGCAATTTTCCAATGATACCCTTCAGAATACAGGCAGTGCCAGCTTATCCATTAGGCACAGTACCTAAGTCCCACAGTTTTTTAGTGGCCCACAAAAATGTTTTAATGTTTTTTTAGCCTCATAAGAAAAAACTGAAATTCTAGACTACACAAAATGTTTTAATCTAAAATGTTAGTACATTCATTTCAAACAAATGCAGTTATAAAATATCACTTAACTTTCTATGGAAGAAGGAGTCTAAGATGGCAAAACTCCCTAGGGCCCACAAAAATCATAATGCAGCTCTGAATAGAGGGTCAAATTGTAACTGAAGCAATATGACTTGTACAGGAAACTGAAGACCATTTACAAGGATTAGAGAAGAATGGTTCAAGGCTAAAATAATAGAGATGAAGACCCTAGGCTTACTGATCCTGTTCCACTTGTTTTTCTTTTCTTGAATGTTACATTGGAATTAGATTTTTAAAGAAAGCTAAGTCTAATATTGGGGAAGTGCTAGTGTCAATTTCCATTAGCCAAGCCAGAAAAAAGTTCAGCTCATTATTTTTTGCTTTGTTTGTGCAGAATCAGGATGAAGACGCCTTCATGTCTTTAAGTCCTTTAGGCCTTTTTCCACATTTTTAGCGGCAGGTTTTCCTTTGAGACCCTGCCTCCTAAACTTCCTGTATCATAGTCCCACTCATTTCTAGACTTCCTCTGTGCTTCAAGGCCCTGGCTCCATTATCCTTGGTAGTAGCCCAAGCCTGGCAGTGCCAGCAATGTGGGTACCTGCAGTTGAAAAACTGTTTTAAGAATATGACAAAAGAAAAAAGCAGCAGCAAACATGATGGAGGAGGAGAGAAAAAAGTAACCCATTTTAACATACTCAAATTATACTGTCAGAAAAATGGGGAAGGATTTACACTATTAACTGTGTGTGTGTGTGTTTTTTTTTTAATAGTAGCACTGAGATTTTTATACTTCATAGTTCTCTGTATTTTCAAACATATTTTACAAGATAAATGTACCCTATAGTCAGAAAATACTCAGTAAGTATTATTTTGAAAATTGTGTTCCCAAGACTCCAACCTCTTGACAATTACCATCTTTGAGATCCTCACCATATGGCTTAGGTTGGCAAATATGGTTAAAATTGGCACACAGAGCAGGGAGACTCAGATTTGAGAGCATAACTTTTAACAATTTCCATTACTTTCCATCACCCAAACTCATCAGTATTATAGGGAAATGTCAATCAAGAAACCTAATAAATAACAACTTTTTAGTATTTGTTCCCCAATATGTCATGAGGAAACAGTTCAAAAGGAAGATGAGTACAAAGGAATCAATCACTGCCTTTCATAGAACCACACAACTTCTGAGGTTGGAAGCGAATACTAAGTCATAAAATTCAGGCCCTTGAATTAACAGTGAGGAGCATGGGGTCCAGGTTACATGTTTTGATTAAGGTCACACAGTAAAGTTGGTCACAGAGTTCGGATAAGAGTTCAGGTTTCCTGACTTTTGGTCTCTCAGTCCTCAGAGCAATTGTTTTGTAAGCTATACTTCATTGTTTATCCAAAGTACACATAGAAAAATGGAAAAATACTACCTGTTTTTTAAAAAATGTAGGTTAATTTGGAAACTGTATTAACTCAAAATATGAACTTCACATGAGCAGTCCAATGATTAGAATGAACAATAAAATTTTAGTCCTGGAAGGACCCTAAGAAGTTAAGTTAGACTTCCGTTACACAAGAATTAAGGCTAAGGGAAAGTAAACTATATCCCCCCAAATCACAAAGTTGAGACAAGAACCAGGTCACCTATAGCTGGCTCACTGCTTCTTCCAATACTCCTTTTTCTTCATTGGCTATTGATTACAAACAAACAAAGCAAAAATGTAGAATCAATCTGGTTTAGATATAAGAAAACATCAGTAAGAATTCTTAGTGAATAGGTATAAATCAATCCTCTAGCTACTAAGAAATAAACTAAAATCTTTTGGGCAGCATGATTGCTTATTTTATTTTAAAATGGGCTTAGATTCAGATCATAATTTTGAGTTTCAGTGTCATTTGAAGAGGATGTAAGGCTTAACAAATGTAAAACAAAATTCTAATGTTAAAATTCTCTAGATCAGGGGTTGGAGAATAGCCAGCAGCCTATGTTTTGTGAGACCTGTGAGCTAATAATGGTTTTTATAGTTTTAAAGAACTGTTTAAAACACATACACACACACGCACATACACACACACAGAAGAATGTCTCATAGAAATCATTATGTGGCCTAAAAAGCCAAAATTATTTACTAACTGGCCCTTTACATTAAAAAGTTCACTGACCTCCATTACAGATTCAGAAAGTATATGAAACTAGGTTGAATATGTAATATGTCCTGAAAGGTGTTTTTGTTTTAAAAATTAAATCTCTGATTTTTCCAGCTTTATTATCATTTGCCTCTTTCTCCTAATAGTAGATAGTAGAAAAAAAGTTTGAGGGTTATGATTACCTATGTTCCAATTAAATGAGGTTTTATCACATATACCAATGTAGTGGACATACAATTGAAGCTAATTATTTTATGCATGTCAAATTAGTCAAAAATTTTCAGATAGCGGGGAAAATGGCGTATCTTATGATACTATTGCTATACAATGAAATGGAAGCAATATTAAAAACTAGTAATTCAATTCTCTCTTTTGGGTTTCTCTTGTTTTTAAGGTTTTCTTGTCATGCCTCTCCTGGCTCCCTACTGCATGTTGTTAGATTAGTTCTAAACCCTATTAATTATCTCAGTGACCACCCATCCATATCTCATTTGTAACCATAAACAAATCTCACCAGAACATATGAAAAGAATGGAAATGCTTCTAAATGAAATATGAGGTAACACAATGAAACATAAATGGCTAGTTCAGGGAAGAAATGACTTAGAGACATAGTCCAAATCCCAAGCTGAACCCAACAGTAAAGCCAAGCAGGCTCCTAAGTTACACAGCATCGCTTAGTAAAGGACTAGAACACTGTGCTGGACCCTGGTTTGCAGCACTCTGATAATCACTGTATGAAAGCAAGTCTGTAGCTCTTCCTTTTCACATGTTTTATGTGACAAAGTTTGGATTTTGTGAACGAGAGAAAAAATACCAAAGCCGTGCCAATGTTAACTACATTACAATCACTTTAAGGTTATAACACTGAAAGCAATATCTACTGTGTCAAGATTCAAATGTCTTAACTGTAAAATAATCACATTAACAATTCCTTTATGCAGTTCTCTTCAGTTACTCCATTCTCTTGGTTGCTTTTATAACTGGAAAGGAACAAATTTTCTATTTCAGTCAAGAATTCTTCAGCCATAAAGCAATTGGTCACTTTGCTCAGAGTCTTCCTCATACACTCCAAAAGCTAGTTGAAAAGAAAAGTGTTGTATTTAAATACATAAAAAAATGAGGGTTTACATTACTATCACTATTTTGTTCCTTTCCAGACCTCACATTTCCTAAGGCTCAAATGAGAAACACTCTCCTTAAAAATGGTTCAAGATTAACTTGTGTTGAAGAGTCGCAGAGCTGGAACGTAGAAAATTGCTGCTGAGGAGCACTCAGCTGAGTACCTTTACGATTTCACACAAAGAGACAAACCTGAGACTGTTTATGTGAGGCTTTCTACTTTATACATATCTGTGACTTTTCTCTATTTGTAGTTACACTTATAAAGCAAAATAATCCTGGGCACACATACACATACACAATTTATATATATAAAAACACAAGATTCTACCATTTCAAAATGAGGATGCTAGCTAGAGTCTATTTCTTTGGAAATATGCATATACTTTTCAACAACACACAAAAAAGTGAATATAACACAAACGAGTAAAAATATTTTTAAAAAAACTTTGTTTAAATTTTCTATCCCCTAATTGCTATTTAAAAAAAGACAAATGCTGCTGATCTACTAGCCTTCAATCATTACAGAAGCAAAACCTAGAAGTGAACTGATAGAATTCAAAACTCTTATTTCCTATTAGAAAGTTAAATAAAATTACTATTTAAATTTAATTGTCAGATTTATATCATCATTCTTAAAAATGATCAACTGTTAAGGCTAAAATGGAAACATGGCACTTTCAAATTTAATAAAATGAGGAAAATGCTCTCCATTGTGTATAATAATAATCTGCTAAGAAATTTATCAGCTGACACTGACAGATTTATTCTAAAATAGTATTTTTTCTATGTGCAAGCTTGGGCAACAAAACACATTACTAATTATCTCCTAGAAATTAATTTTCCAAAGGAAAAAGCAATAAAAGAAATATACAGAAAATTATCCACAAAGTATTAGGCATCATGGGAAAACACATTGAGATGAATAGCTTTAGAATTTGTGAACAATGGAACCAATTAAAATGAAGGCAGCTTACTTTCTGTAAACAAGTCAGGTCAGAATCCCGGTGAAAGATTTTATCCATGGGGACGCTGCTGTAGGAAGAAGTATGAAAACAAACTGATGAAACAAATACTATAATCAGTTTCGTAGTAAACTATCACAGATGCCATACATCACAATTTTATAGTTAACTTGGGTTTTCTCTGAAACATAATTTAATGAGCAACACTGCAGATGTGCAACCATCTCAAACCACAGCACATACCTATGGGACAGCCTGTATTTTTCTATTATCCATCTTGTCTTTTCAAATACTAATCCCCACTGAGGTTCTTCTAACATCTGTTGTACTTCAAATTTGTAAGGTAAGCCTAGAAAAGCATAAAGAAGCACATTTTCATCAACTATTTCTTAACTCTCCAACCTCCTTTTAATTATACTTAAAATTCCCTTCAGTGTTTTTACAACCACGGCTTGACAGATCAGCTGAACAGCACTTTAAACATAGTGGGCATTCATTAAATATTTATTGCCTGACTGTGCTTGGCCCACCAAGCATATTAATGGTAAGCTATTAATACTAATAAAGAAGAGTAAAAGTGCCATTTACATGACAATTCTCTGCTGGGCACTATGATAGGATGATCACATAATTTATCACCCAAATCAAGAGATTTTTTTGAATGAAAGAAGGTACTATTAATAATTATGGCTGAACCACAGGTTTAAATTGGGACTATTCTGGACAAACTAAAACAGGCATCCCCAAACTTTTTACACAGGGGGCCAGTTCACTGTCCCTCAGACCATTGGAGGGCCACCACATACTGTGCTCCTCTCACTGACCACCAATGAAAGAGGTGCCCCTTCCTGAAGCGCGGGGTGGGGGTGGGGGGGCGGATAAATGGCCTCAGGGGACCGCATGCAGCCCGCGGGCCGTAGTTTGGGGACGCCTGAACTAAAACATATTGCCATCCTAGTGACAATTCAAAAAATAAAATAAAATACAGGTTATTAAGCTTACAACAATGCTGTAAGGAAGGTAGCTTTTTTTTTTTTTTTTTTTAACAGGTGAGAAAACTAAAGCTGAGACACATTAGAAAACATATTTAGGCTAGCAAAGTGGCAGGACATAGATGTTAAAACCCAGCAGGTTTGCCTCACTTCTGAACCCAAACACATTCTACCTCCCTTGATGAGCTAATCCAGGTGTCCCCAAACTACGGCCATTTATCCAGCCCCCCGCCACACTTCAGGAAGGGGCACCTCTTTCACTGGTGGTCAGTGAGAGGAGCACAGTATGTGGCGGCCCTCCAACGGTCTGAGGGACAGGGAACTGGCCCCCTGTGTAAAAAGTTTGGGGACGCCTGAGCTAATCCAAGACCAGACAAGAGGATGATAGGATGAACCTGGGGAGGCAGCAACTGCTTTGAGTCAAAGTTGTCATACTAAACTCTGGAGGAAAGAAAGAAGCCCAAAAGGTGGATATCATATATTCAGCTAGAAAGGAAAATATACCCAACGATGAGCTATCTTAGCTATTTCTTACATATCCTTCAAGACCCCATGTAAATGTATCTGTAGCATTTTTTAAAAAGCTCAGCTGATTCATTATCAAAGGCTGATACTGTCATAATAACACTTAGAATGCATACTATGTACCACCTAATACTTTATGTGAAATCACTTAAGTGAAGTGGCTGCCATTAATTTTCCCCTTTTTATTTTTGATGAGGATACTACGTCCTAGAAAGGTTAGCCTGCTCATGGTCAAATATAAAAGGCAGAGGCAGGATTTGAATCCAGGCAGTCAGGCTTGAGAGTTCTGGTTTTATCTTTTACATAACACTGCCTCTCAACTGGGTTTCTACCATGATAAGGCTTTTCAAAACAATAAAATGCCAGCAAATCAGAACCCATGGCGGGGGGGAAGCCAAGGGTCGGGGGAAATAGAATTGTTTCCTCACAATGAAATCAAGTCTGCCTGGCTCTGGGGAGGTTCTCCTTCTGCCATATCTGAAAACCCTTAAAGCACTAAGCAAGGGTAATTTTGGGCTCTTTTCATTTGTTTCCTATTTCTTAGCAATTGTATTCCTTTGCTGCTCAATGTTGTGTTTAAATACCGAGATTTTATATATTTTGTCCAGTTTTCTGGTAGTTTCAGACAGGTTCTTGTTACTTCATTTTTGCCAAAGTAGAATTCCACAAACAAAATATTAAATTTCATGTAATTCTAATCAATTTACATTTAAAGTCACATGTGCCATGAGCCTGCTATTGTATTGGACAGCACCAGAATTGAGGTTTATTTCCAAAACCTAGCAGTATGTGGGATTATAAAATGATTTAAAGAGAGAACAATTGTAGTTTTTTATAAAATTGTACTGAGCTAAAGAATAATGTGTATTATGTGCTATGCTCAAAATGGACATTCCACACTAAATTTAATACCAGTATTATTAATTCAGTAAAAACCCACATAGTGTTGACCACCTCCTAGATGCAAAGCAATTTATTAGGTGCTACTGGAGAAAAAAGAAAAGACATAGTCCCTGCTCTTTGGGCATGCAGTTTATTAGGACTTGCTAAACAGATAAACTGCATTAAAATATAAAGTGACCATGAAGGCAAAAATAAAGTGTTGCAATACATAAAGAATAGAGCAACTAATAGTAATAACATGAGGGCAGTGCTAGTAAGTCATTATCAAACATAGGGCATCCAAGTGAGATCATTAAGAATGAACAGAAATTAGGCTGGGCTCGGTGGCTCAAATCTGTAATTCCAGCACTTTGGGAGGTGGATAACGAAGTCAGGAGTTCGAGCCCAGCCTGACCAACATAGTGAAATCCCATCTCTACTAAAAACACATAAGTAGCCAGGCATAGGTCCATGCCTGTAATCCCAGCTATTAAGGAGGCTGAGGCAGGAGAATCCCTTAAACCTGAGAGGCAGAGATTGCACTGAGCCAAAATCATGCCATTGCACTCCAGCCTGGGCCACAAGAGTGAAAATCCGTCTTAAAAAAAAAAGGAATGAAGATAAATTAATTATTAAACAAACATTCATTTGGTATCTACTTTATACCAGGCCTTGTGCTAGAAACAGGATAGAAAAATGGGTACGATAGAGTATTTATTCTCAAAAGGCTTAGCTCTAATAGGGAAGAGTACAATGTGGGGTAACTGTAGTGACAGTGTCCAGAGGACTTGACCTAGAGCAGTGGTAGTAATGATAGAATAAATAACCTAGAGTTATTTAGCCTACTGTTTCCTCTTACTGTTTGCTTTCTGTCCACATTCCCTTCCTTTTCCTCATCTGCTATACCAATTCCCTATTCACCCAGAAATGATTGGCTACAAGTAGATATAAACCTCAGAGGAATCAAGTCAGATGTCAGCCTATGCCAACCAAATTCCTTCCTGAGATAGAATGGGAACAAAGAAATATACAAATTGAGTTAGTCATTGTTAACCCTAAACTGGGAGGTGACAAGAGAGCTGGTGGTCATTTTTTTTTTTCATTTGCATGCCATCAAAGAGAAAGCCAGTCTGCACTTATAAAAACAATTTCCATGAGAACAGAGACTGTTTTGTTTATTGCAGGATCTCCAGTGCCTAAAATACACACTGCCTGACCTAACCTTTCTCCAGATTTCAATCCTTTTGCCCAGTGGCCATAGTAACAAAAGTGGGGACTTGACTAAAGCAGGAGATTATGAAAGGGAAGAGGGTGGCTATACTAGGTGGCACCCAAATAGTAATTCCCTAGTTGAGGCCACCAACTCTGACATTAAATAATTTTGCACAGTTGCCAATCTTTTGATTTGTATAAGTCAAAGAAAAGAGAGTAGAAGTAGGATAAAGTTATTTTTGTTGAAAACTTACGATAGGAGCCATCTGGGCTAATTTCCTCACTTATAACCAGGCAGGTAATTTGAGAATATGGTAAGGGGTTATTTCGATTATAGGGACTAACAATCATTCCAATGAACTTTGCACCTCCTCTGGAGAAGTAACTCTACAATTACAAGAAAAATATAATTAGTGTCAACTATATAAATTCAAAAGCCAATGTTTATCCATACTAACATTTTAAACATCTAATGGGAAAAGCAGGAACAAAAAGGTACATTAAAAAGTTCACATCCAGCCTGGTGTGATGGCTCACACCTGTTATCCCAGCACTTTGGGAGACTGAGGCAGGCAGATCACTTGAGGTCAAGTCAAGACCAGCCTGGCCAACATGGTGAAACCCCGTTTGTGCTAAAAATACAAAAATTAGCAGGGGTGTGGTAGCACGTGCCTGTAAACCCAGCTACTTGGGAGGCTGAGGAAGCAGAATCCCTTAAACCTGGGAGGCTGAGGTTGCAGTGAGCCGACATTGCGCCATTGCACTCCAGCCTGGGTGACAGAGTCAGACTCTGTCTCTTAAAAAAAAAAGTTAACATTCAAACTGCAACTAAATCAAATGCCTTAGACATTCGTTTCACACTGTAAATTTTTCAGGCAAAAATGTGTTCAACCAAATCCGGAATCGCCCTTTAAAAAAATTGGCCTACACAATCTGTATTTGCCATGAACTTACTTACTAATTATATTCACCATGCTATATCCGTAATTCTTATCAATATGGTAATAATTTACAAATACCCTACGGCAAACCCAGTCACATTATCAAATGTAAAATCCCAGAATAAAACGAGACTTTTTCTTCAGCTATAAAAAATATATATTATGTTTCTTATTATTTCAATTATATTTAGTCCCAGTCCTAGCTGCTCCCATTAATTTTTAAAGGCTCTGGAAGTATTTATCACTGTAACATTAATGGCTTGTCTGTACTTAATAAAATAACTGACTTTCTAAATGTTTACATAAACATTTATCAATCTCGCAGAAAAAAAAATGCATGTTCTTTTAGAACTCCCATTATAAAGAATATTAGAAATGCAAAACAAAAAATGTTTAAAGTTTACCTATGTAAAACGAAGCACTGAGGGGGTGTGCAATCACTTACAGAATATACCCATATAATACCTGGTATTTAGCTTGTGTGTCAATATCTCGTAAGGAAGGATTGGGATCAAAAGCTGGATGAGAATGATACCATCCAATAACACTGTAGCCTCTAACAGCCAAGGTTTCTGAGGCCTGTGTTTGTGATACAGGATCCATCTCACACTGTAGTCCTGTACTCAGACTGTTACACGGTTCTGCTGCACAGACCTATAAAAAACAATTGATCTTCAAATGATTATACTAAAATCCTGTTAATTCGATTACTCTAATGTTAAAATTCTTTCAGAGATACAGAAACTTTTCAAGGTCAAGACTTTTATTTGACAATATCATAGTCAGCCTTTAACTTGCAAATGACTTATACTCCAAAAATCTGATTGTATGCTAGAAACTTAGCATGCATTTTTCTACTCAAACAAGGTCATAATAATGGTTAGTTTTCCACATCAGCCCATATAATACCCGTACAAAGGTATTCTTTCAATGACACCTGTTACTTATGACAATAATTTCAACAGAATCATGCATATAAACTTTCAACCACAAGCGCTAGTACATATTTCTGGCCTCTTAGAAGTTGTAGCTTTTTACTAATAAAGGCAATGAGGAGCCAAGGCCTGGCAATGTTCTCTCTTGGTGGTAAAAAGAAACAGGTGCTCAGAATATGGAATGTTAAGTCACTTCTGAGAATATATAACTTGCAAATGTAGCAAGTTATGCAATATTTGCATATTCTCATATATATCACAGGTAAAGTCTGTATTTTAATTATATTCACTGAATTCTATAAAAATATTTGGTATGGTAGTAGGACTAAATAATAAATAAAACATGTTTTTAAAAAAGAGAACTTACTTCAACTACTTTATCAACTTCTGAGTATCTTCCTCCTAACAGGCCAATCACTTCTGCCATAGAAACATGAGCATGCTAAAAGAAATGCAAGACAGACTTAGCCCAAATGCACAAAATCACTTGACAAAAAATCCTAACAAAACTCACTTATCGTAAGAAAGTCATGTATAAGTATAGTCATCATGCTTTTATAAAATAAAGTAACATAAAAGAGGAACTAGATGCTAGGCTCAGTGCACAGAAACTAAGATTTCACATCTATCTTCACTGTTGGCTGAGAAGCTTTCAACCAAACTCTTAAACATTCTCTGACTCTACCTTTTCACTTACAAAATGAAGATACCATTTACTCTCCCTATTCAAGAAAGGTATTATGTAAGGATACAAAGTAAAAATCACTCTAAATCCTTCTACACAAAGACATCACAAACACAAAAACTGTTGGAGGTATTGGTAGTTTAGTGTAAGCAAAAAAACCCTCCAAATTATAGGAGTTGTGCTTTGTTCCAGTAATCTAAAAGGTGGCAGACACATATATTAGAAAATGAAAACAGGGTTAATGATGGTAAACAGTCTGCAAAAACTCACATTAATTTATTTTCTCTAAAATATGGAAACATGCAATTGTTTGGCTTTTCTCCAAAAGAAAAGACTTATTTTTAGACTCCTTGTAAAAGAGGATAGTTAAGATCCAAAATACACGTCTTCCATACTCTGTCTTAAGCCTGCAATAAAAATACACAAGAGTAGAAATCAGAATAACAAAGTAAACGCAATAGATTATCCTTACCAAATCCATTATTAAAAGTGCTTCTGAAGCCACTTTCACCTGAAATGGCTCCTGAAATATAAAAAACAAAACAAAGTGGGGGAGCATAAAAATAGAGATTTTGTTCTCCCCACCTAGAATGCCCACCCTGTTCTTTATCTACCCCACCAAGTTCTCAGCACTAACAAAGCTCAAAACAAACTAGACTTTTAAAAAACATTATGATTGAAAACTCCACCAGGGAGAAATTCTCTCGCATTTTCAGTCTTTTCCCATACATAAGCCTTGCACATATAGAAAAAGAGTAAGTATTTCCTGTTTGACAGAAGGAAGGGGAATTGTCTATGGTCATTCATGAATGCATAAATAGTACCTGCTTTTCTTCATTGAAAAAATTACAAGGTATCAGTTGGAAGGGATCAAATGAGCTGAAAAGAAAAAAAAATTATTTTTAATATAATCTCAACAAGATTAGGAAAATAGCATTTATTTGCAAATTTGAAAGTGTGTATCAATAATCTAAACCCAAATTCTGTATAAATGAGAAAAATAAACTAGGAGTTTCTTAGGATGTTCCATCAACCCTTTCAAAAGAAGCACTATTCCTTTAGATTTAACAAGAACAAAAAAATCCCGGGGACTTTGAGATAAAGTCATTCTGTTGTCTTTTCCTTTGACACTCAAAGCAGACCCTATACACCATCAGACATATGTCCCACACTAAAAGCAGATTTCAAAAACTTCAATGAAAATGTAATTATCTGTCATGAGACCCCAAAAAAAGTTCAAAAATGATGGAAGTTTATCAAAAACACGAGTCAGTTCAATAATGTGCCCATTATAGAGTAGGAACTTAAAACATTTTTTTGAATGAATGAATGACAAACAGTTCTGTTAAAGAAATTAATGTATTAGTCCTATGATAAACTCTTAAAGTGAAAAAGTGGCCAGGTGCCGTGGCTCACATCTGTAATCTCAACACTTTGGGAGGCCAAGGTGGGCGGACCCCTTGAGCCTGGGAGTTTGAGACCAGCCTGGGCAACATGGTGAAACCCCATCTCTATTAAAAAAAAATACAAAAATTAGCTGGGCCTGGTGGTGTGTGCCTGTAATCCCAGCCACTCAGGAGGCTGAGGTAGAAGGATCACTTAAGTGCAGGAGGTGGAGGCTGCAGTGAGACGTGATTTCACCACTCTACTCCAGCCTGGGTGACAGAGTGAGACCCTGTCTCTAAAAAAACAAACAAAAAAAGTGAAAAAGTAAAAAGAGCTAAAAAGGGGAGAACCTAAGCAAGGTCAATAGCACACATAAATCTAAGAAATATTAAAAAGTCTTAGACCAGTAAACAATTAAGGCTTGAGAACTATATTAAAAACAATAAAAAGGGTTCTTAGGCTATCTTCAGGGAAAGAAAAACACACAGGAATACATTTGCATTAACACAGCTGGAAGAGAGCAGGTCAACTCCATTCCCATTCAACCACAGATTGTTAGCTTCAAGAAAACATTTTGTTTGGCTTAATAATGTACCCCAAGTGACCAGAACCATGCCTGGCATATACAATAGACATTCAAAGTCACTTGTTGAATAAAAAAGAAAGACCTTTAAATTAGGAAGTGTTTAATCAATACAAAAAGAAACTGAAGGCCAAGAGAGATGAGAAAATAGCACAGAAGGCACATCCCAGAGCATTTAAGAACCACAGATATGGAACCGCTGTTAATGTTTGTTGTGGAACTGCAGAGAATGGGAAAGTTACCAAAGGACTAGAAATAGGCAATTATTGAGCTTGTTTCACAACACAAAAAAGCAGACTGCAGAAAAGGATGAATTAGATATAGAATACTAGTAAAATTCTAGAAAAAAATATGAAAAAGCTGATTTGTGATCTTTAACCAAGTGAAGAGGTGACTAAGGCAAAATGAGTTCGTGAAAATGTAAGGCATAAGTAGACCTTATTACAGACACTACTGACCGGAATGATCTGTTAGAAACTAAAGACTCAAATTTATTTATCTGAAACTAAACAAGACATCTGTTATGATTATCCTTCTCCATAAGATGAAGCTATATGGGTTAACTGTGGTAATCTATATAGCTGGTTGAAGAACGAATATCTTTGTTGTTAAGATATAAACAATGGCCGGGCGCGGTGGCTCAAGCCTGTAATCCCAGCACTTTGGGAGGCCGAGGCGGGTGGATCATGAGGTCAAGTGATAGAGACCATCCTGGTCAACATAGTGAAACCCCATCTCTACTAAAAATACAGAAAATTGGCTGGGCATGGTGGCACATGCCTGTAGTCCCAGCTAATTGCGAGGCTGAGGCAGGAGAATTGCCTGAACCCAGGAGGCGGAGGTTGCGGTGAGCTGAGATCGCGCCATTGCACTCCAGCCTGGGTAACAAGAGCGAAACTCTGTCCCAAAAAAAAAAAAGATATTAAAAAAAAAGATATAAACTATGAGGTTTACATTCTCTAAGTTCAATCAGTGATTAATGGCAGGAAAGGCAAGCTTATTGAAATGTTAATGATACAGTGCTACCAAGGCTAAAATGAAAAAAGTGTATCTGGATTTAAAAAGATCCTGATGACCTGGAACAATGATTGAAAATCACAATAAATATAAGTCTTACATATTGAGTCCGAAAATCAATTGTCTGTATATTGGATGAGGAGTCCTAGCTTATGAATATTTTTTACATAGTTTATCTAATTTAGTCTCACAACAATTGTGTAAGTTTTCATTTTTATTTTAGAGAGGTAATATGTAATGATTACGAGCATGAATTCATAAGCTTAACACTTGGGTTTAAAACCAACAGCTCCGCTACTTAATAGTGTGAGCAAGTTACTAAACCTCTCTATGCCTCTCAGTTTTCTCATCTGTAAAATGGGAGTGAGAATATTGACTAATGCATAGGGTTGTCATGAAGATTATATGAGCTAATAAATATAAAGTGCTTAAAACACAGCTAACAGTGTTAGCTATTTTAATCATTGTGCTAAGGACATGTATCAGGTAAAAATAAGATGTAATGGCATTCCCGGATATCTTGTTTTAAAAGGACACTGACAAAACTACCGTCTACTGCATGGGGCATCTGCAGGAAGAGAGGATAGAAAATTGGGGCGTTTAACTTATTTGGTGACCCTTAAATTTCAAAGGTTCAAATTTTAGATTATCCAAGCATTAGAAAACAACAATAAACTATGCAACAACTTGCTGACAATTAGTACCACCAAAGAAAACCCAGTCATTTTATGAGGTCTTCTGTCCATAACGTCTAGAGTTGAATGACCAACCTGTCCTAAACAAGGCCTCTTTACAACATATGTTGGATACTATGTTCACTGAATCTGAACAAATTTAAAACGTTTGTTCCAGGTCTCCCAAATTCAAAATCAGTGAAACAAAAAAATCTTTAAAAATTGTAGAATTTTTAACTTAATGCAAACAACATAATGCAGCTACTGACTATTTTTTCATATATTAGCCATTTGTGATAAATTTTTAAAAATTACATTTATATAACACTACACCTTTTTGTTGGTCTTGGCACTTTTAAAGATTTAACAGGTCTGCCTTTTTCCTCTTCTCTTCTTTTTGCCAACTCCTCAGCAGAGAGATGCTAAAACAAAATGCCAATTGATTAAGGAATCCATCAACTACTAAGAGGCAGAATAAAAAATAGTCCTTTAAAACCAAGTTTAAGGGCATGTGAGAACATGAGAAACTAAACTGATACAGATGGGTTTTCCTTTTTGCTACCGACATGGTACAAAGGCTGGACAGCATTTTTTAAAACACTGTTTCAAAAGATACAGCCCTCCCAAACTGAAAATCTGCTTCTCTTGATTTGCCCATTTCAATGGTACCAGTCACCCAGGTTCGAAAACCTCAGAATCACCTGAGTCTTTTATTTCCCATTTCTACTTACCATATTCTATGGTGTTGAGTTTTCTCTCACAACTGGGACAGTGCAGAGTAACGATTAAGAACAGATTCTGGATCTAGAATGTCTGGCTATTTATTTACTAGCTGGGTGACCCTAGGCAAGTTCTAAAGCTTTCATGCTTCAGTTATGCCATTCTTAAAAATGGGAACAATAAAAGTAATAATAAAAAGTAAATAAACAATAGTACCACCGTCATGGTATTATTGTGAAGATTGATTTCATGTTTATAAAATACTGACAACGGTGTGTGATACATAGTAACCCTTTATGGGTGGTTACAAAATAAAATAAATCTCTACTTATTCCATTTCTATAACTAACCTTACACCCTAGTCCAAATGAACTATGTATCTTTTCCAGAATACATCCAGTATTTTTTCCATGTCTCTAGCTTTGTTCCCTCAGCCTGAAGTGTTTTCATCTCCTTTTTGAGATTCTTTTCAGATCCTTCAGATCAGATTCTACTCCATATAGTCTATGAAACCTGCTCTGATCACACCCTTTGGGAAAACCTTATAATTCTTGGGACCAACATTATTGAACTTACCATAGATTTTGTCTTTCCTATTAGAAACACAAGTCTCTTACAGGAAGGATGAATTACTAATTATTGGGTCTAGAATGGTACTCAGGTGAGAAGTTGGGGGTAGGGAAGGTGGAGGAGGAAAGACAGACAACTCAAGTTTGTTGAGTACCTTGTGCACGCAAGGCTTACTGAATACCTAGAATTAGGACCTTTATACAGTCTATCTCATTTCTTTCTTACAACAATCCTTTGAGGAAGGCATTACTATTATTCATAGTTCATAAGTTAAAAAAGCATGAGATTCTGTGAGAGGTTAAGCAGTTGCTCAAAGTAACAAAGCCATTATGTACACATTCACACATTCTATCCATTTTACTGCACTAGCTGTTACAAAAAAAAATTATATATTTAGAACACACGTGTGTGTATACACACAACTACAAAATTCACTATGTTTCCTCTTATGACGGTAGTTTTTATTATTAGAAATAACACTTCAATATTTGTAACTCAATTGTTATCTAATGCTTAGAACAGTATTTTAATTGGTGTATCAGAACCTCATCCAATAATTGTTTAATGAAACGAACTGGGCATATCAATTTCTTGACACCCTTATCTTGAGCTAGAGATAAGAATATAAAGACAGAGAGTTCTGAAATGAGTTAAAGTCCTAATTAACTGTACCACCAATGCCTTCTACTTTGGTGTTTACTGGTGACTTCTAGACAAACAAATTAACATGCGAATGAAGACATGTATGTTAATGTATGAAACAAGTACAATACATATGACACTAAGATGTACAAATACATATTTAAAAAGCAGTTTTCATGGATGAGCCATTTGAAAGGTCAAAGTTACCTCAAATGTTTGTCCTTCTAAGTCCTTTGCATCACACCAGTTTCCCCACGGGTCTCGGACCCTACGTCTCCTTGTACGCTGTGATGAAGTGAAAGGTAGGATTAACATGGAGAAATCATAGCACATCAATACACAAAATGAAAATAATAATTATCTAAAAGTCAATTAATCTATCAATTTAAATAGCATAATCTCTGGCAATGCCTGGCAAAATTTTATTAATTTATGTTCAATAGTTAGCACTCTGCTTACAAATATAATAAATAAGTGATGGCTAGGTAAGGGCAGAAGCACCAGCAGCAGGTCGGCAGGGTATGGGCGGGGTGCTGGCAGCAGGTATTAAAAAATAAGATCAGTAATGATTTTTTGTATTTTGCTTGCATTCCTTCTTAGCTTCCTATTACCTTTCATCATGAAGGAGCTAAAACACTAGGAGAAAAATATTTTTCAGATCAAAAAAACCCACCAAGAAAATGGCTTTTCAACCACTTGTGATAGAAAATCTGCAATAACACACAGCAAGAGGTGTAATATTGAGAACCAGAAGCAAAATAATTATCTCTCAGCTTTAGAAAGGAGATGGCCTAGTTGATCAAATAATGAAAAATTACAAAGTTGGCTGTCCACATTAACATCCAGTTTTGCAAACCTCAATAGTTAGGCCTTTAAAACGGACCAGTTGCCAAAGGACAGTGTATGACTAGTACCATATCCAACAACTCTATTTGAAAGCATTCTTTAAGATAGTAAATCTAGACAAAAATGGTTTATAGCCTAAATACTCTGAGAAAAACAGCTATTCTAGCACCTATACTTTCCTTTTTATTTATCTTAATTTTACTAATTTAATGCATTAGTAAAACTAACAAGATCATATTATAACTCTGCCTTATAAAGAATGTTGGATAACATTTTATTTATTTATTTTTCCCTCCAAGATGTATTTTTTTTCTAGTAGGTAACTTTAAAGTATGATTTACAGATGTTAAAATATTATAAAACTGACTTCAAGAATTAAAAAGTAAGGCCAGTTATTCCAAAAAGGTGGCTCTTAAGGTTAAGAATTTTAAAAGAAAAACAAATGAGAGAAAAAAAAAAAACAACTGAACTATATAGTTTTAAAAGACACATTAGATTTATAAATCAAAATGGAGCATCCCAAGACCATTTTAGCAAAACATTATGCTTCTGCATCAAGTCTGCTGGTGCATTTTAAGGATTTTTAGGTTTGTTTTTGACTTAGAAAGCAAGATGACATTGAATGAAAGCCAGAAATGTGAATGGCTAAAGTGAAATACAAGAGAAAACATGTTTTTCTACTAAATGGCCATTTAGTAAGCAGCTAAAGAGAAGTAGGTTATACCACACTAAACAGGGTAAGCAGCAATATGGAGAGAGAGGACTGAGTGAGAGAGATGACTGCTTACCATAGACTGCAGACGCTGGGCAAGTTGATATGCTTCTACTGCATCTTTTCTGTCTCTGATTCGTACTTTGTCAACCGTTTGTGGCCTATTATATACAGCCTGTTCTATTGGAATTCAGGAAAAGACGAAACCATCTATTATTTTGTGTAACTCATTTTTTAAATAGGAAGACATATGTACACTGACCATAGTGGAAATTCTATGACTCTTATTTCACAATCATATATTTGATGTTCTACTTAGCAGTCTTTAAAAGTAATGCTATTATTACAAGGAAATCTCAATAACATGGAATATTTAGAAAATGGGTAATATGTTTAATTTTTGCTAACTCTGGCAGTCTAATACAGAAAACATGATTTAATTTTTCTTTTGGTGGCTGAGGAAACAAAAATGCTTTCGTTTTCCTGAAAAGCTAGTCTCAATATTCAAAGCTTTGGGAAAACAAAGACACTGAAATGAAGGACAGACTCCAGGGCAAACTAAATTCTATCTAGCTCAGTATGAAATAGTCTTCCATGAAAAATATTTTGACACTTTTATTACATTTAAGTGTAGAGGCTCACAAATTATTTCCTTTATTTAAACAGTGCTAGGCAGCATTTCTAGCATGAATACAGTATTTGCAAATTAAATGGGCTATTACTAGACTTTTCATAAAACAATTTTACTTTTATCTGCTAAAGAACTGTATTCTTAAATTATTTCTATTACTTAGATTAAACATTTTACCTTTAAAATTACTCTCAATTTTCATTGTAGGTCAAATGAAAACATAGTTTAACTAACAGTAAAATCTTAATAAAACATTTATTTCATAATGTTATATCATCTCCAAATTCTACCTAAAACGACTTGAATTCTAACCATCATAGAAATGAATGGTGCTATAAGGATTAAAAAAAAATGTCAAGTAAAAGATGTTGTTAGGTTTTTATTTTTTACCACATCCAAAATTGATTGCTCCTATCAATTCGAGGTATGTATGAATCCGTCCAATACAATTAACATCCCCACAGTTCTTCAGGCCAGGACGTACTGAGGTCTTATTTAAGTATTTCGGTTTGCATATCTCCCTAATTAAGAGATGGAAGTACAATTATTTTGGATAAATAAAAATGTGAAATAAAAGACTTTGGGGGAAAATTTTAAATATTTGAAATATCTTAAAATTTTACCCTTTTCGATGTATAAATGTGTAATAAATACAATACTAATACATAATACCAAAAGTATTTTTTTCTGAAATAAAATATCTTTAAATGATACAATAACTTATTAGTGTAATTTTTTACAAGCATTCTTTCTTTCCCAATGTTAAATTCATAGATTCCAGTTATCCCAGCACCTTGAAGTTAGAAATTTATTTATGTACAGATACAAATTGAATCTTCAAATACAAAGAACACTTTGATAATATATAGAAAATACTAGACATTTTCAATTTTTAATACATTACTTAGGTTCATCTACTTTTATTTTGCTGAACAGTTTCTTTCAATTATCAGCTATCTTATAAATGCTTAAACATTTTATATTTGTTTTTAATTATGATGACAACAAATGTTAAGTACTCTCAGTGGAAAATAGAAACAGATGTAATAAAGGATTCCAAAGTGGAATCAAGAAACTCCAAAGATTATGAAAGAAATAAGAGGCTTATATAATAAAACATGTATTTACTGAATATACTTAATGTACCTTGCTAGATGGCACAATATAAAATTCGAGTAATAAAGAACTTAGTAGTAACTAATTACTGAGTGCTTATGCCAGATTATTGTACTGAGTTACACATCCTTAATCTTCACAACTATACAAGGTAGATTTTATTAATCTCATTCTCATTTTGGAAATGAGGAAACAAGGGGGTCGGAGTAAAACACTTACATAAGGAAGTGAGAGAATCAGAATTCAAGTATAGATATAAATTTAGGTATTCAGATATCTCATATAACGTGTATTTCTCATTCAATTATTATTTTATTCCATAAATATATTGTTCTAAGCACTAGAGACACAGAGATAAACAATGTAAAATTTCTGACCTTACAGATCTTACATTCTAATGGAAGGGACTATCAATAATCAATGAACAATATATATTACACTTTCAGGTAGTAATAGTGCTAAGTAAGAAGGTCAAGAGGCTAGGGTGGGACAAACAGGCAACAGACTACTTTGGATATATAGGGTGTTGGCCTCACTAAACAGAATAGAGGGTAAAAATAATTTACGATATGGGAGGGTATCACAACTTCCATAGAAATGTTGAGATTTCAGTGTGTCTTGCAATAAAAGGAAACAAAATTATACAAATGAAGGCAATAAAGCAGGCAAGAGTATGGCTACCAAGAAACCAAAGTAGTCTGAAAAAAACTAGACTGAGCTAACAGAAGACTACTCAAATTAAAAGGCTTTAAACAGAACTCAGTAATCTAGCACTGTGCTGAACAAATGGTAAGGACTCTAAAAATACCTGTTCATGGAATAATGATGATTCATATGTTCAATCTTCCCCCTAACAAATAAGAGTGCCTTCTATATTCTAGGCATTGTTTAAGAACTAGTGATTCAACAACAAACAAAACAGATAAAAATCTGCCCTCGTGTTGCCTGCGTAATAAGGGGGTGGAGGGGAGAAGAGACAATACACAAATAAAAATGTAATATTTTTGGTAGTAATAAGTTCTGTGAAGAAACTAAAACACAGGAAAAAGAGAATGAAAGGGAAGAGATACATGAGCTACTTTAGATAAGCCTCTAGTTTACCTTCACCAGACTTCAATGCAACAAGAAAGCAACACTTACCAAAATATTGGGGAAGAACATCCAGCAAAAAGTCAGGGTCAAGGCCCTGAGTTGGAAGTGTGAAAATAATGAGTCAAGACTACAGACTCCAATATACCCTTTACCTAGTGTGACCTGGAACAAGTTTTTTATCCTCTGTGAACCTCATTTTTTCTTATCTATAAAATGAGAATGAGGTTGTCAAAAGGACTGGAGATGATTTAAATATAGTGTATGGTATTTGGGAGGCATTCAGTCATGGTACTGTTAACTATTTTAATAAAAATATTCCCCTAACCAGGGAATCAACTGCATCTGCTTTTATGATAAGGATCTTTTATCTATAAACAAATCTGGCAGGCTTCTTTTTATTTTAAAACTTTAACTCTTCCGTCTATTTTTTTAACACCACCTCCAGTCCCTAACCCACTCACTCTCTTCTATTTCTGAACAGATGTGAGTTCCTGTTCAAAACATTTTTTGCTTTCACACTGTTCTGCTAAATCACCATAATAAAATAGCAATACCTAACCAGTTTCACGAACCAAGGCAAATGACTTAGGAAACTACTGGCATGTAATTTACAGTACCTATATAAATTATTCTGCCTCATTTGGAATCCAAAATCCAAATAACAAATACAGAATTTGATTAAAGTAACAAGTATACACTGACCCTTCATATGGACATTTTTAAAAGACAGGATCTTGCTCTGTTGCCCAGGCTAGTGTACAGTGGCCTGATCCCAGCTTATTGCAGCCTCAGACTCCTGGGCTCAAGTGAATGTCCTGCTCCAGACTCCTGAGTAGCTAGGACTACAGGCACACAACATCGTGCCTAAGATTTAAAAAAATTTTTTTGCAGAGACAGGCTCTTACTCTGCTGCCCAAACTAATCTCGAACTCCTGGCCTCAAGTAATCCTCCTGTCTCAGCCTCGAAAAGTGCTGGGATGACAGTTGGGAGCCACTGCTCCTGGCCAATATGGACATTTTTGAATAGCTATTATTTCAAGGTCCTTAAATTTTGGCCATTCACCCTCTTATTTCCAAATAGCTATTATTTCAAGGTCCTTAAATTTTGGCCATTCACCCTCTTATTTCCAAAAACAAAAGTAGATACCAATAGAAATTTCATTTAACTAGTCTGTTAATAGTGTGAATTAGGCCATGGGGAATAAAAGAGTGATTTATAGTCAAGACTTGGACTGAAGTCCTTCATGTGTCAGTGACTGGTTGTAAATCAAAGGCAGGTCTCTAAACCTCTCCTGATCTCAGCATCATTCTCTATCAAATAGATATAATACCATCTGCATATTTTACAGGATTGTTTTAAAAAATCAAGTAAGATGATAGAGGAAAGTTATTTAAAAACTATAAAGCACTATGTAAAGTCAGGAGTTGTTCCTTACAAGGATACTTTACTATGATGCTGCCCTGACCCACATGTTGTATTTTCAGCACCTCAACCATCTGTAAAATAACTAAGTCAAGAAAAAGGACAAAACTCCTCATATTAGAATACAGCCATCTTTAAAAACCAGTGACTTACATTGTGTGGGTAAAATAAAGGTTACTGGTTTATTATAGCCCGTTGTTTTCCTTTGGTAACCCTTCTAGGTTATAGCAGAAAGTTATCGCAATAGGACCGGAAGGTTTTGATACAAAAGAACTAGCAAGAGACAAAGCAGAACCCCTGCTCAAGGAACTAGGAAGCTCTCTATAAAGATGGCCCTATAAAATTTGATAGCTTCTGAAACAGTGTTAACAATTATGAATCTGCTTTGGTTAAATTTTTTTGAGATGAAGTCTCGCTCTGTTTCCCAGGCTGGAGCGCAGTGGTATGATCTTGGCTCACTATAACCTGTTTCCCAGGTTCAATCAATTCTCCTGCCTCAGCATCATCAGTAACTGGGATCACAGAGACCTGCCACGATGCCCAGCTTTTTTTTTTTTTGTATTTTTAGAAGAGATGGGGTTTCACCATGTTGGCCAGGCTGGTCTCAAACTCCTGTCCTCAAGTGATCCTCCTGCCTCAGCCTCCCAGCGTGCTGGGATTAACAGGCAAGAGCCACTGAGCCAAGCCAGCAATTACAAATGTTTAATGATGGCTTAATTAAGCTATTTTTAAAAATTCAAACTAGGCTAATAAGGTGGGAAATTTTTTGGTTTATTCCCTAGCCCTCATTAAATAAATAAAATAAGTGGTACTGACAATTTAGAGAATTAGCTTCATGTATCAGAAAACTGTACCCTGATAAAGCTGAAGAATTAATAGCACATTATTGCCACAAGTTCAAAGTTAAAAGCATTTAAGACCACTATTCAGAAGTGTTTCTGCAATCTGGCTATATCTAATACTATTCCTGTCATCAAATTTTTCTTTGTATTCAAAGAACATGATAAACTTGAAAGAATTATTTCCCTTTTCCCGTAGTGTTCTCTTTATATCTTCCTAACACCGTCCTAAGAGACTGCTTCATAAAACAATCATCTGTCCCTTTTACCAGGCCCACAATCCAACGAACAAACAAAAAGATGGGTTATGATAGTTATGTGATGTTTACTAAAGCTTTCAAAGTTTCATCACAAGAAATCTTAAATCTTCCCTACTGAAGTGATCTCTAGATTTACTAGCAAAATTCTAAGTTCTGTATAGGCCTAATTAAAATACTTCAGAATATCAGGTTTTTAAAACAACATCTAAAATGTAACTCTTCCTTACCATTGATCCAAAATGTAATTTCTAATTTTCAAATAGCGTTCTGGTGTTTTAGCTTGGCGTCCCTCAAAAAACTCAGGAATTGCTTGTTTTTCTTCTTCTTGAATGATATTTCTATCTATTTCTATTTCCTGTTCTGGTGGTTTAAGCTCTTCTTCCTCATGACTTTCCTCTACCATTTGGCAAGAATGAAAATGCATTTCATTATCATTCAAATCTTTCTGAATTTCACAAGGCTCCGGAGAAGGCAACTGCCTGGCATCAACTATGATTCCCCTTCCATCGTGTTTGCTGCTATTTTTAATCAATTCATTAAATTTCTGATCATTTAATTTGACTGAATTTTTGTCACTACTACTCTGTTTCTGTGTCCACAATGTAATTTCCGAGCTTGAAAGTGTTTCGTCTTGCTTTTCACTTTGAAGACAGTCCCTGGAAGACTTAGAAAAGACAGCTTCCTGGCTGTCAGAAGCAATGAATTCTCCTTGATTGGTTTCACGCATTTTACTATTAGGAAAATCTAACAAGATATCACTGCTAGAATTCTTTTGGGGTGTTTGAGAAGACAACTCGTCCACCTCATCTGTGATGTCTACTTCTTCATCATCAGATAACTTTTCAATTTTTACAGCATTCAAGTTGGGATCAGCACGTCCCCTGAAACATGATGGTGTCCATGCCTTTGTTCCTTTGTTTTCATTTATAACTTGAAGATTATGGCCGTTCTTCTGATTTGGTGTTTCTTTCTCCAGGCCACATTTGACCTTATTAAAAATCAGAATAAAATCCCCATAATATTAAGATTTAAAAATTTAATCATTGGCACACAAAAAAAGGATAAATACAGTGTTATTAAACTGAGTACACATTAATCGTACATTATACCTTTAATGTGCTTTTCTTTAAAGGGTTTATAACTGCCTTTTAGACAAGACTGGGTGCATTCAGGGTGGTATGGCCATAGACTACAACTGCATTTTAAATATAAAGGATCACCATTTAAAATTTCTATAAATATATAACTAATTCATGGGTCTGGTGATTTTTATTAGTCAAATAATCATGACCTATATTTAACTACTACTTATTTTTCAATATTAAGTTGAAAACAGCAGCCTGGCTCAGATCAATCATGTGGAATGAACCAATAACTATTATAGTATACTAAGGTACTGTACAATATATTGAAATATTTTTAAAGGCTTATTTCTCAGAACATCTGATACTGCAGTTGATTCTTTCTTATAATGCTAAAATGATCCTTATAGAAATCTATCTGACATCTTCACTGTGTACATTAAAACTATCTTCCATTTAAGTAAGGGACAACAGAAACAAACTGTTTTTTACAGGCTTATTTAATAAGCTTATATTATAGAGATTACATTTGAAGCCATAAAATTATCTCCCATACCTATTAATACAGACATAAATATCTGGTAATATAATAAAAAAGAGATAATGAAAGTGAATGAGCAAATATGAAATAAAATCCTTATATACAAAGTTTTTGAAAAGTCTTATAAATGACTGACATACTTAAGGGATATGACAGCTCTCAGAAAAAGGTTATTTACAGATCCTGAATCATAAGAAAATTCCATGATTAAATATCTGACATTAACTGGCTTACCACATAGGGAATGAAAGGGTAGCAGGAGGGAATAAGAGATTTGGACATATTGCCTTAAATAGCTTTTAACATTGCTGCTATTTATTTGAAGTATCCTGTCTATAATTTTAAAAATTTAGATGAAATTTTGTATTGATTTCATAATATACTAATCCCTTTTACAATATGAAAAATGTACCCTTCTACCCCAGGTCTTTAAGTATAACTGGCACCCCAAGATACACAGCATGTATCTTAGAAGCCTAAGAGTAAGAATAAAGTTAAGCTTTATTCTGTCCTGAGGTATTAACTAAACCTGGGTGAGCTGCCTTGAAAATGCTTCTGTTGCCAGACTTGGTGGCTCACACCTGTAATTCCAGCACTTTGAGAGGCTGAGGTGGGTAGATCACCTAAGGTCAGAAAATCAAGACCCACCTGACCAACTGGTGAAACCCTGTATCTACTAAAAATACAAAAAATTAGCTGGGCTGGTGGTGGGCATCTGTAATTCCAGCTACTAGGGAGGGCGAGGCAGGAGAAACTCGTGAACCTGGGAGGGGGAGGTTGTGGTGAGTCGAGATCACGCCATTGCACTCCAGCCTGAGCAACAAGAGTGAAGCTCCATCTCAAAAAAAGAAAAAAGAAAAGAAAATGCTTCTGTGCTTCTGTTTGGTTGAAAGATGGAGCATATGAATGATGTATGATGAATCTATTCCATTAGTTACCACCTATGTCTAGCTAACACTGAAACAAATCTTATATACAGAGTAGAACTCATTATCTACATGAAAAGAAAGTATCAAATTTCACTCAAGACACTTGCAAATTTATATAATTATGTTCCTAACTTCAAAGAGAATATATTAAAAAATTCTAAATATCAAGTATATAGCACAAATTACTTAAAAGATTAAGGAACCAGACCACAATTAAACCTTTCTTAAAAATGCAGTTTATTAAAGTTTGAGACAATTCTTCACAGGAATTATATAAATTTCATTGCTATTTAACAGATTTCAGAATCATAATAGCATTTACCTCCTCTAAGTGCTAATAATTCTTAAAAGTTTCTACAATACAAATATTTGAAAAAGAAAAGTTATTTTCCAGAGGAAACAATAAGATAAGATCACTAAGGTTTTCTCTTTGGAATATAATTTGCTTTATGGGATATTTTTGAGCAATTACTATTTCGTTCATTTAACTTTATAAGATTAAGTAGAATAACATGATACCTATTTAATGGCAATACTCAACACTGAAGATATGCTCTGAGGTTTTGTATAGTACTCTGTGGGCATAAACTACTTTAAAAACTTTTAACAGTAAGACTTTAATGCCTGAATTAAAGAAATACTTCTGCTTACTTTGTTTTTTCTAAATATTATCATTATTAATTAGGATACTGATATTCTGCTTACCTTATTTTTAAAATACTGTCTTGCATAACTCTTCACTTGTAAAACAGTGCGACTTCCAATTAACTTTGAAATTTTGGTCCATCTTCGGCCAAATTTAGCCTGTATTATCAAAATGGAAAAAAATTGCCTTTGATTAATTTACTTAGGACTAGTCCAAGCAACTACCATATTAAAAAAAAAACTTATTTTCAGAAGCACACTGTAGAGTCTTCTATATAGACTATGCTCTTAAAATCAAAGCTTACATTCTTCTTTTTGAAACTGAACTACTGAAAACTGATGGAAATGATTTAGAAACTACTTTTTTAAAAGAATAACTATTTAAATGAAGATATCACCTAACTGTATGAATTAATATTATAAGTTATGATGTTCCAAATCTAAAATGACTTTTTACAATAAATAAGTGCCTGAAAGGGGTGCAGGTTACATTTTCCATTTATGTGATCAACTGAACATGTTCTGTGCTAATTTCAACATAACATTTTTTAAAACAGATTCCACATTTTGCAATACTCATTAGGTGTCTCGCAGCAGAGACTTTTACTCTATCAGATATCACAGTGAACTGACCTAAAAGATTAAATCACAAATGAGGAAGTCTTATAAGAAATGCCTTCTTTGTTAAGATGCTATAAGCTGCAAGAGTTCAAATTACCTATTTGATTACTCATCACTGAGTTTGTCTTGAATGTGTATATGCTACACACATTAATAAACTCTGGTTTCACCTGTTAATGTCTTTGTCAGTTTTTATTTCATTTTTGAGACAGAGTCTCACTCTGTTGGCTAAGGGTATTGGTGTGATCATGGCTCACTGCAGCCTCAACCTCCTGGGCTCAAGCAATCCTCTCAACTCCGCCTTCCCAGTATCCCAGTAGCTGGGACTACAGGTACGTACCACCATTCCTGGCTAATTTTTTATTTTTTTGTAGAGACAGGGTCTCACTATGTTGCCTAGTCTACAACTAATGCCTTATGACACCTTCCATACCCCAGTGTCAAAGGCTGTGCAACTCCTAACACTGAAGCTGTGGAGAGAAAAAAACTGAGAACTTGAGGGAGCTCCTGTGTGTTCTCAAGTACAGAAAGAAACACATAAATTGACAGCTAAAAGGGATTGTTAGGTATCAAGTCTAACTATAATAATAAATCCTCTTTAAAATATCCCCAACGTAAGATATTCTCTACTTCCTAAGGTAGCTCGATAATTTTTAGAACTCTTAAAACTACAAAAAACAAAAAACTAGTAACAACTTAGGAAAGCTGACCCTGGTGTTAGATTTACAGGCCAGGCAGTCATGCCTTATGGTAGCAAATCATCTTCAAAGATCTGGCCAAAATGATAAACCTTAATTTAAGTAAATTTCTGATATTCATTAGAAAACATAACATATAGACAATTTCTTAAACTCCAAGTACTTCTGAAAATTATTAACAAATATAAGTTAATTATTTAATATTGCTCTTAACACCTAGCTGAGATCGACGTACTGAAGGACTACTTATCTTTATTGTGGGATGAAGGCAAATAGGTAACACTGGTAGGTAGCATGGAGCATTTGTGGAAACAGGGCACATCTGGATTAAAGGATGATTAGCAGAAAAGTAGGGACTTGGGCACTAGAAAAATTGGGGAAAGAACACTAACAAGAGGAGCAAAGGAGCCAGGCACAGTGGCACGCGTCTGTGGTCCTAGCTACTCAGGAGACTAAGGCAAGAGGACTACCTGAGCTCAGGAGTTAAAAGCCTGGTTTCTAAAAAGAAAAAAAAAAAAGTAAAAAAAGGAGCAAAGAAGATATTTACCAGTTTCAAAATAGAGCAAAGGGAGAGTCCCATGCCCAAGAAAGGGAAGGAAAAAACCTTTCTTCATCCTTCAGTACCACCCAATTCCCTACAAGCCTAAGAGGATTCAGTCTATAAACGAACTTTATTAATGGGTAAGAAATGCTGAGAATACAACCAATAATTCCATGCTTTTTGTGTGGGAAAACATTCCAAGTTTAAAATCTCCCTTAATGTAAATAGGCAAATGTCTACGTATCTCCATATAGATAAATACATATTTGCTTAGGTATGGACAAATATCTCTGGAAGGAAAGACTCCTTTTTCAAAGAGTCTTTTAAACACTGGTTACCCCAGGCAAAGAGAACTGAAGGCTAAGATGAGAGTGAGAAGACTTAATATCTTATAACTTTAGGAACCATTCGAATTTTAAACCATGCAAATGTAGTCCCAATAGGTACCATCAACATAAAAACTAAGCCTAGGCGGCCGGGCGTGGTGGCTCAAGCCTGTAATCCCAGCACTTTGGGAGGCCGAGGCGGGTGGATCACAAGGTCGAGAGATTGAGACCAACCTGGTCAACATGGTGAAACCCCGTCTCTACTAAAAATACAAAAAATTAGCTGGGCATGGTGGCGCGTGCCTATAATCCCAGCTACTCAGGAGGCAGAGGCAGGAGAATTGCCTGAACCCAGGAGGCGGAGGTTGCGGTGAGCCGAGATCGTGCCATTGCACTCCAGCCTGGGTAACAAGAGTGAAACTCCATCTCAAAAAAAAAAAAAAAAAAAAAAAAAAAAAACTAAGCCTAAAACTGAGCCTTAAATTCAATCTATTTGCATATGTATGTATATATGTGTTAGTACAAACTGCACCATGTTGTAAGCTCCCTGTTATTTCGCAGATCTTGGTCAAAGTGAAACATTTCACAGGGGTTCAGGCCATGAGAAATGTCCTGCCTAACCACCTCACCACAAGGCTGACAAAGGCCCAACTAAAGAAATGTCCCTATCATATCCTGCTGGACAAAAGTTCAAGGAACACCTGAAACATCACAACAACATCCCTCCAGAACAAGGGCCAGAACTGCCTGATCTTGCTGGGCAGCAAGCCATACTGCCTAGACCCCTTCTGTCTATACCTATAAATTGCTCAGGCTGTAAGTAGCAGTGGCTCTGGCAATAGGTTGGTCCACCACTTTTATGCTGGACCTAAATCCTGCATTTGCTGTTGAGCTGCCCTCCTTGTGTGTACCTTTCTTTAACCCTTGCCTTCTCTTCAAAACCTAAGATTATGTATCTGGTCTTTGATAAGGGACAAAACACCAAAGTTGTTAGGAATCTTAAATAAATAACTGATGAATTAAAGTTAGATTCTATAAATGATAATCATGTAACAGACTGAAAAATAAATACAAAAAACATCACCAGTATAGGAAAAAGTCTTTAAGAGGTAAAAACTTCAAGATAGTTTATATATTTATATAAGAATATCATAGAGTATATAGACGTCATGGTGTTAACTAAAATACAAATGCAAACACATTTCTCACCATCTGTAGAAATGTTAATGATACTTCAACTAGCATACATGAATTTTATATATACTAATATTCTATACATGTAATGTATTATATATACATAATTTCAACATTACTTAGAACACTACTAGGTAATATATACCTTAAAGGAAAAGATATAGAGTTATCTTGATAGTAAAAAAATTTTTTTTAATCTTAAGTATTTTTTTTTAAGTTTCTTCATATTAAGGGGTATTTTCAGAATTAGAAACCAGAATATGTATCTTTTCCACTATGCAGCATGCTGACATTTAAATAGATATCAGTGTAATAGACATTCACACAAAATAAATGTTTCTGGTCTTCATTTACAGCCACTGAAATATTTACTTAGACAGTGTATACAATGCTAAATTATCTGAATAAAAACTCGGCTAATCACCCAGTTTCAAATACACAAGTTTTTGTTTTGTTTCGAAAAAAAGAGATTACTAAATAATTTTGTCTTTGAATCCAGGTAGTTGGTGTTATACATACAGATACACCTCGATTTCTTGGATTTTGATAATACCAAAAGAATGTGAAAACTAAAAATCTAAATCTATTTTAGTATTTTAGTACCTTAGATATAAGTTAAAAGAAATTCGCTTGCACTATACTATAAACATCATTATTCTAACTACAGAAGAACTAAAGGTGTTATAACTGTAATTAAAATGAAAATTTAGGTCTCTATAAATTAATTTAATCTTTTAACTTTACCAATATTTGCTTCTAGAATTATTTCACTAAAAATTTAAAATTGCTCTATTTACCAGCCCTTGTTCAAACAGCTCTTTTTCTTCTATCGTCCACTTTACTGAGTAACTGGCTGGTTTTGTAGGAGAGTGTACCCTGAGGGGAAAAAAAGGAATTGCAAAAAAAATTTCTGAAATGGAACATTCCGCATTTATGTAACTAAAGGTTATAGATAGCCATGGGCCAAATTCAATACTTTGAGTCTAAGAATTAAAAACAAACAAACAAAACAAGAAGGTTACAGCCTCTACCTGGGGGCAGAGATTTACCCTGTCACGTGTCTCTAGCTCAGGATGATGGGAGCCCCAAAAGACATAATCCTTGGGTCTGAGTGAGGGTAACACTAAAAGACATCAAAGGAAGTCAATGTGATAACAAACAAAAAGGCTCCCTTAGATTGGATACAAAGCAGTAGGTGTTAATACATTCCCAAATCCTGAAAGGCATGTAGACTTTAAACTGGGTCTAGAAATAATATCTCTTTAGTTCTTTCACATAAATCCATGTAAATATTAAGATCAAAAAGAAGTCAAAAACCACAGCATTGTACTTACTGCTTTTAAAATTCATTATCTGAAGGAATTAAAAATAAAACTGATGAAGCTCACCAATTTAATTTAAGCAAGCCATTAATCCTTTTGTTAACTTCATTTTGTTGTTTATTCAGCAAAATACAAAAGCAAAAGGCTGCTCAGTGCTCAACCTATTGGGCAATTACAAATATGTAAACCCACCCTTTAAGGGACCATAAACTTCCAAATTCATAAATGCTAAATACTGTTTTTTCAATTATAGGGCAAGGGTATTTTTTAAGTAGTTAATTTCTCCAGATAATTTTTGAAAGCCACAAATCCAAATAAAAATTTTGTTGAAATTAACTGACAGAACGGAAGAAATCAATTCCAATATATTACGTAACAACTTCTCACATAACAGCTTCTCAAAATTTCCCCGTAAATCTCTAGATGTCTATATTTTCCACAATCTGATTGAATTTCCTATGTAGGGCTATAAAAGAAATTCTGGCAAATAAATATCATCATAAAATTATACTTGTGCCATTCCAACATCATTATAAAAAAACTGTTTTTATATCTACTTAATGTTTTTGTATAACCCAAGGTCAAGAGGGCTTTTCCACAGGCCAACTATAATTTAAAAAAAAGAAAAAAATTCTTCCCTAATTTTTAACTAATCAAAAAGGATTTAGAAATGTAAAACAGAAGTACATACATGATTTTTGCTGTTTTCTGCAGACTGCATCACATGAAAAAAAGAAAACAAGGAAGTGTGTGAGGTTTCTAAAAATACAATCCAGACTTTTAGAAATATTATAAATTGATTTTACCTCTTCACATATTTTTTATCATCTTCCTTTTGATCAAGCCAGACTTTTCCCGGTAGTGATTTTTTAGATAAATAATACCTGTGTAATTATTAAGGAAACATTTTAAATAATATTATAGTCATGTAATTTTTATGACTGTAATATTGACATTACTTATATAAAATGTGTGCTATATAAATGTTAATAGTTCCCTTGTCTTCCCAATTAGAAGTGACTACAAGAAGAGAGGAGGAAAAGGAGGGGGAAAAAAAAAAAAGAAAAAAAAAAAGAAAAAAAAAAAAGAAGTGACTACAAGAAGAAATGGCCTCTGTGTTTAAATCAAGCTTGTCCAACCTGCTGCCTGCAAGCCACATGCGGCCCAGAGCAGCTTTAAATATGGCCCAACACAAATTCGTAAACTTAAAACATTATGAGATTATTTTGCATTTTTTTTTAAGCCCATCAGCTATCATTAGTATATTTTATGTGGGGCACAACACAATTTTTCATCCAATGTGGTCCAGGGAAGCCAAAAGATTGGACACCCTGGTTTAAATCTTTTCTTCTAAAACATATGGAGAATGTAATAGGTGAATTTGGTTGGTTGTCCAAGGCAATTTTAATTTTCCACATTTCTAAAGCCAATGGAGAAGAATCCAGGGATCTTCTTTATCTTAATAAAAATAGCAACATTAGGCCGGGGAAGGTGGCTAACACCTGTAATCCCAGCATTTTGGGAGGCTGAGGCGGGAGGACTATGAGGTCAGGAGATCAAGACCATCCTGGCTAACAGTGAAATCCCATCTCTACTAAAATACAAAAACTTAGCCAGGTGTGGTGGCATGCACCTATAGTCCCAGCTACTCGGGAGGCTGAGGCAGGAGAAACGCTTGAACCTGGGAGGCCAAGGTTGCAGTGAGCCAAGATCAACCGTGCCACTGCACTCCAGTCTGGAAGACAGAGCGACTCTGTCTCAAAAAAAATAGCAAACATTTAGATCAAATCTACCAGGGAATCTTCCTCTCAAAGTTCTTAAAACCAGCCTGATGAAATACTGTAAGCTTAGCTTAGCCTGAAGAGATATTCTTCACTTAACAAGTATTTATTGACTGAATACTATGTATGTCAGGTACTATGCTAGGTACTAGGTGCTGAACAAAGATATTCTCATTATTTGTTTCCGTATCTGGAAGTGAACCACTGACTTAAGCATTTCATCTAGACATGCACAGTGGATGCCAACCGTATGTGTGACTTCTAACCAGTGGCAACACTATTTACATGAACTAGGATGTAGTCTAAGTATAAAACAGCGAATTTCAAAGACTTAGTACAAAACAAAGAATGTAAAATATCTCAATAATGTTTTTATCTTGATTAAATGTTAAAATGAGAATATTTTAAATATTTATATAATATAGATTGTTAATATTAATTTCCTTTGTGTTAAGAAGATCGGAAAATTTTAAATTATATGCGACTTTCTCTGAAGAGCAATAATCTAGGCTATAATTGCAATGTCTGGGGAGAATTAGAGAATAAGAAAGCCTAAGTGGGGTTAACCGATGATAACTAAAGGTACAGAGGCACTCTAAAATCAACATGGCAATAAGCAGAAATAGTGGGAACTGAGTAATTCTGGCCTAAATAGTGAGGAGAAATCCATAAAATGAAAAAGAGGTTAATAAACCCCTACTTAGTAGAGTATGACTACCTATTTTTATAAATCATAAAATCAGTAATCATTTTGTTCAATTCTTTTCTTTTACATGTATGAAAACTAAGCTATAAATAAGGATCCACAAATGTAGTGGAAAAAAATCTTCATTCGATAGTATTTGTTTTGTGCTTTTTATTTAGATTCCTCCCACTGAACACCTGTAAATTATGAAGTGAGAAGAACTTTTACATGTTCCAACTCTGTGTCTTTGGAACAAATTAACATCTCTGGGTTTCAGCTTATATAAGTTTAAAAATGCAAGCTTGGACTTAAGGCTCTAAATGACTTAAATATTCTACCATTTCTACTCAATATTCAGATATCATAAATAGTTAGCTAGTGACAGAAACTCAAAATATGCAATCAGATTACAGATATAGTAGTAAAAAAAAAACCCTTACGAATAAAACGTTGCTTTTTGCATAGATAGGTAACATGATATTATATAATAGCAGTCTGGGGCTGAATAAAATCCATCTAGTAAACAGTGGCCTCTTGTAACTTTTGCATTTGTAGATTTTTCACTCTGAGACCTGTACTTTCCTCATAATCATTAAAGGATACTCTTCTTCCAATAACATTTTCTCAATAACAGCTCTGTTCTCTTCACTGATGGTGTTATCCAAGGTCCAAGGCTATTAAAAAAGAGAATACATTTTTCTTTTTATTTATTGCTTTTTGAAATTATCTTCTACGCTTTGTTAAATAAAAATACAAAACACAATGATTATAAATTATAACAGCTGCCATTTACTGAGCACACAGACTTAACTTTGATTACCACAGTAACACTGAGATAGGCATTAATACTTCACAGGTGCAACCACAGCACTATTAGCATTTAAGTGAAAGAGCAGAGACTTTACACCCAAGTCTGCTGGATTCCCAGGCTCATGTTCCTGCCCACAATGAGGTAATAATGGCTATCCTATACAAGGAACCATTTGCTAGGCATCAGACACTCTGCTAGACACTTAATCTCTTTCCAAAACTCACCACTAACTCTCCTTTTTCCTCAGTTACAATCTTCATGATCCCACTTATTTTCAACTCTTCAAGTTAAAAACTTTTCAGATCATATCTCTTCTTCAAGCTCTAGACAATAATATCCAACAGCCCATCCAAGATTTTTACTAATTGACTTCTAGAACTTAACATATCTAATAAAGAACTCACCATCATGTATCTCTAACTGCTTCTCCCTCTGTATTCCCAAGTTTACAAAAAGCACTATTACTAAGTTATTCCATGCAGAAATTCAGGAATCATTGTGGATTCTTTCCTTCTCCCTTGATGCCCATATCCAATCTATCAACCAGTTCTACTGCCAAAATGTAATTCAAATCTATGTATTTTATCTCTTCTGCTACTACCTCAGGCCAAGTCCCAATCATCAAATCTTGGTTCAACTGCTATGAATGTTTCTTAACTGGTCCCTTCAACTCCACTCTCACTTCCCTCCCATCTTTACCACAGTACCCAAAATTCATTTTATAAAAGTAAATTTGCTAATCTCTATAAAATCTATATGAAATGTTTCAATGATGTCCCAGTTCCTTTAAAACAAAATTTAACCCTTTAGCATAATCCAACTCATTAAGTCCTGCATGACAGAGCTCTAGCCTGTCTCTCCAACCGTGTCCCATGCTGCCACTCCTCCCTTTCCCAACACAGTCTAGACAATGGCCTTCAACCAGAGCTTCTGTGGTTGCAGTTCCTTCTGTCTCTAATTTCTTCTTTTCACTTTTCACATATCTACCCTTTTCCCCATCATTTTCAACTTAAATCTCACCTCCTCTGAGTTTCTCTCACTGACAATTTAATCTAAACTAAGCTCCCCACTCTGGTACTCAGTCAGCATCTTGCTTATTTCCTTCAAAATCTATTATTAGTTAGTCTACCTGTTTGTTATCTAACTCCCTTTTAGAATATAAGCTCCTTGAGAGCAGGATCATGTCTGTCTTCATTATAGTCATATCCTCTAAGCCTGACCTACTGACTGGCCCACAGTAAGCACTCAATAAAGTAACTATAACATGAAGAAATAAGCCCTGTGACAATCCCATTTTCTTATTCTCTGAGACAGGGTTTTACCCTCTTGCCTAGGTTGGAAGCAGTGCCACAATCAGAACTTACTGTAGGCCAGGCGCAGTGGCTCATGCCTGTAATCCCAGCACTTTGGGAGGCCGAGATGGTGGATCACCTGAGGTCAGGAGTTCAAGATCATCCTGGCCAACATGGTGAAACCCCATCTCTAATAAAAATACAAAAAAATTAGCTAGGCATGGTGGCACATGCCTGTAGTCCCGGCTACTTAGGAGGCTGAGGCAGAAGAATTGCTTGAACCCAGGAGGCGGAGATTGCAGTGAGCTGAGATTGCGCCACTGCACTATAGCCTGAGCAACAGTGTGAAGCTCTATCTCAAAAAAAAAAAAAAAACAAAAAAACAAACAAAAGCATTAGCCAGGCATGGTAGCACATGCTTGTAATCCCAGCTACTTGAGAGGCTGAGGCAGGAGAATCACTTGAACCTGGGAGACAGAGGTTGAGGTAAGCAGAGATCGCACCATTGCACTCCAGCCTGGGCAACAAGAGTGAAACTCCATCTCAAAAAGAAAAAAAGAGCTCACTGTAATCTCAAACTCCTGGGCTCAAGAGATTCTCCTGCCTTGGCTTCCCAAATAACTGGGATTATAGGCAGGAGCCAACTGGCCCAGCTACCACTTTTTTAGGTAAAGAAACTGAAGTTCACAAATTTGAGAAGTGGCAGAGCGAGGATCTACACCTAAATCCAGCTGGCTCCAAACCTATTTCTCAACAGTCCATTTTTCAATGTCAAAAGAAAAAAGAGGTTTCTATTTTTAAAGAAAAAAAAAAATTCTAAATTTTTTATTGTTTTCTTTTTTCTAAATTTTTTCTTAATTCTTTGTGTAGACATCAATGAGAATAAAATTCTAAATTTCTAAAGAAAAATATTACATCTGTGACAGTTGAGAACTAGCACTAAGTTTAAAAACAAATAAATAAAAAGAAGCACTCTAGGCAATAAATGACAGCTTAATGCACCTGATATTTTTATAAAATACTTACAATAAGGCCATTCTCTGTTCTCCAAGATGAATCAAGATAGTGATCTTTTCGTAAAACTGAAGCTGTATTTTCATCACTTCTGTGATAATTAAGAAAATGAGTATATAAGTGAAAATTATACTAGTTAATGAATGTAAGTTACACAGCACAGAAACCGGCAGGTAGTAACAAACAGATTCAACATTGTGGAAATGCCTGCTCTACCTCTTTGGTCTGTGAAATACTTGGTAGTGCTAAGCTACCCCATCTCAGTTGTGAAATATCAAGTCTGACTGCTCACTTCTTTTGGTTTTCAAGAATAAACAATCTCATGAGAAAAGCAATACCCCAAAGCAGCAATCACAACATGCTTTGTGACTATGAACCAACAATGCAGTTTCAGCTGATTAATACCAGTACCCATGTGTATACAGGAATTCAAAGTTGTGATTAAATCTTTTTGCTCTATCTAAATTACAAAAACCACCATCAGCCAGGCACAGTGGCTTATACCTGTAATCCCAGCATTTTGGGAGGCTGTGGCAGGCAGATTACCTTAGGTCAGAAGTTTGAGACCAGCCTGGCCAATATGGCAAAACCCCATCTCTACTAAAAATACAAAAATTAGCAGGGTGTGGTGGCAGGCACCACACTACTTGGGAGGCTGAGGCAGGAGAATTACTTGAACCCAGGAGGTGGAGGTTGTAGTGAGCTGAGATCATGCTACTGCACTCCAGCCTGGGCAACAAGAATAAAAATCTGTGTCAAAAAACAAACAAACAAAAAACCCCACCATCAATAATACCACCCATGAAATAACAAAACGAAACAAAACTAGATGAGAACCAAAACAGAAAATACCCAAAGGACAGTACAGTGAATAGGTAAGAAAAATGTGATGTTTTAGTAACAACTCATATACTTAAAAAAATTAATTTCACTTGGAGGCTTTTCAATGTCCATGGGGGATCAAACTTTGTTAATTATCTCCCTCTTTTCATTAAGCTAATAAGAATTCTTTAAAATTACATTGTATACCCCATATTTGAAAAGGTGGAATAATTAAGTTTTGGGGGGCTCAATCCATGATATAAATTTGATATTTTGCTAAGTTATTGACTTTTTCTAGACCTAATCTAGTGTTAAGAATCTTCTAAGACTGCAAAAACGTATTAATAGGTTTATAAATTTTAATCTTTAATTGGGCAGTTAGTTATAATAAATTGTGGGGCTAATGAACTATTGTTCAAAAGCAACCATTTCTTGCAATTGTTGATGGCAAACAGGTTTAATCTCAAATGTCAACTATGAGCGGCCAGGCGCAGTGGTTCACACTTGTAATCCCAGAACTTTTGAGAGGCAGAGGTGGGCGGAGCACGAGGTCAGGAGATCGAGACTATTCTGGCTAACACAGTGAAACCCCATCTCTACTAAAAAAATGAAATAAAAAAATAAAAAAATTAAAAAAAAATATATATATATAAAAATTAGCTGGGTGTAGCTGCGTGTGCCTGTTGTCCCAGCTACTGAGGAGGCTGAAGCAGGAGAATAGCTTGAACCCCGGAGGTGGAGGTTGCAGTCAGCCAAGATCGATCGCACTACTGCACTCCAGCCTGGGCGACAGAGCAAGACTCTGTCCCTTCCCCGCTCCCCCAAAAAAGTCAACTATGATCTAGAAGAAACTACCAGGAAGGCTAAACAAAGGATTCTGAGACTTCTATCAGCTCAAGGAATCCTTTGTTCAAATAACTAGGTCTGCCAAGTGTTCAAAAAGTAGAACCACTATCATTTCAAGTTTACTACAGAAATCTTTATTCATCAATAGGAAGAATCAGCAATAGTCATATTCTGGTATGTAATTCTGGATATCTACCTGAATCTCCATAGGTACCATATATTAGCATGTTTAAAGCTTGAAATCTCCTTTCCTCCCAAATCTGCTACTCTTTCATTGTTCCCTGTCTCAGTCAGTGGCACCACCATCTCCCTACTTACCCAAGCCAGAAATCCAAGCCTGCCCTTTTTTCTTCACAACCCACATTTAATCTGCCCCAATTCTGTTGTTTCTCCCATTTTCCAAATCCAGTCCTTCCAGTGTATTCATACTATCCCTGAGGTCCTATAGTTTCCAATCTTAATATAATTTTTCTGGGTAAATGTAAAAGATAAAGCTGACAAGCCATTCACCTCCTTCTGTATCTTTCTCCACCCATCTCCATCTGACATATACACAGGTTTTCTGTCTATGTCATTTAACTAGAATGTTCTATGAGAGTACAGACTTGGTTTTGATACGCTGTTATATAACGGTGACACATAGAAGGTACTCAGTATCTTCTAAATGACTGAATGAACAAGGTAGGTGGGGCATGGATCACACAGATCTCTGGTAGTTAAAGAATGAGGATTTTATCATAAAACCAGTTGGGCAGTGAAGGGAATAACATGATCAGATTTGGATGTAAGAAAGACTACTCTAACTTCAGAACAGAACAGAAGAGGGCCAAAAAGACAAGGAGCAGTTAAGAGAGAGTGATTTTAAAAATACTACAGAAGCTGGTCATGGTGGCTCACACCTGTAATCCCAGCACTTTGGGAGGCTGAGGCGGGCAGATCACAAGTACAGGAGTTCGAGACCAGCCTGATCAACATGGTGAAACCTCATCTCTACTAAATATACAAAAATTCACCAGTTGTAATGGCACGCACCTGTAATCCCAGCTACTCAGGAGGCTGAGGCAGGAGAATCACTTGAACTTGGAAGGTGGAGGTTGCAGTGAGCTGAGATTGCACCACTGCACTCCAGCCTGGGCGACAGAGTAGGATTCAGTCTTAAGAAAAAAAAAATGCTAGAGAAAGGTGACAATAACTTATAGCTAGGGGACAAACTGTGAACAGGAAGAAGTGAATACAGTTGAGAAGATATTTAGACAGCAACAGGCCCTAAATAACTGATAGGGTAGAGGAGTAGGAGGGAGGTAAGGAATGATAAAGTTTAGGTCTGTGCTTTGGGGGACTGGGTGAATGTAGGTGCCATTTATTAAACTAGGGTAGACTGGAGAGGCAGATTTGGTGGGGAAAATTTATAAGGTGAAACTGAGGTACTTGTGGGACATCCAAGTACAGATAGATTCAAAAAACTGGATAAATGGATCTGCAGCTTAAGAGACAGATCTGGGTAGATAACAGATTTGGAAAACATCAGCTGGCAGGTCAAAAAAGATTGAACACTAGTAAAATTTCATACGGTTCAACCTAACAAAGAGAAGTTCAAGTCTTGAGAGGGACTGTGTGGTCAGTGAATAAAAGTCCGATGAGAAAACTCCTTGTAACACCAGGATGCAAATAACAAAAGGAAGACGAGAAAGAATGTTAGGAGAAGAGAAACCAAAAAGTTTCACTGCTATCTTCTAACTTTGACATCTATTAAATTAATCCTCAAGGGTTTCACAGATGCTATCATTAATTTAACTACATACTTCAGGGGGTACCATGACACGAAATTCCGTATGGCTGGAACTCCAACACCACTAGGCACTATTCACCAGAATATATTATTAATGATACTTGGGGTTGTATAAGACAAAGTTGTAACCATCATCAGGAACCAACAACCTCTGTCATCCTGCTTATAACCACAAGTGCTGCCAGCAGACCTAGGGCTCAACTAAAATAGGAAGAGAAAAGGGAGAAAAACTAAACACAATCAGAAAAACTGAGATAAATCTATAGAAGAATACCACCGATGCCCTCAGGTGATCAATCTTTAGTGTTTCCAAGTCCATCTCATTTCGTTCTAGACTGTGAGTAAGTATCCCTGCCAACCCATTTCATTAACTTGTGAAGAGTAAATTAAATCAAGCATGCAAAAGCAATTGGTCAAGATTTTTAAACTACATGAATGTCAACAATTATTAAGGGCTCCCTACTCATCTGCATAGCTTTAGACTGCTTTACTTATAGCTTTGAGGGACAACAACTATATGAGTTTAACTACCCCTCAGGTTTTTACAGGGCTTTAGCGTTCACGATACACTTCTAAACACACTATCTTAGTGCCTCAGGGACTGGGGTGGTACTTCTCCCCAGTCCACAGAGGCCCTAATATTAGGCTGAACTACATAAACTGCCACTTTATAGAACAAAAAAATGGTCTAAATATTGGCAATTTCATATGGTTCAAGCTAATACAGTTCTAAGGGAATTGTTCACAATTAAAAAAAACATAACTGGCTGAGTTTAGAACTCAGCTTTTCTGGCCGGGCATGGTACCTCACACCTGTAATCCCAGCACTTTGGGAAGCCACGGCAGGTGGATCGCCTGAGGTCAAGTGTTTGAGACCAGCCTGGCCGACATGATGAAACACGGTCTCTACCAAAAAAAAAAAAAAAATAGCTGGGCATGATGGCGGGTGCCCGTAATCCCAGCTACTTGGGAGACTGAGGCAGGAGAATCGCTTCAACCCAGGAGAGGTGGAGGTTGCAGTGAGCTGAGATAGCACTACTGCACTCCAGCCTGGGCAACAGAGCGAGACACTATCTCAAAAAAAAAAAAAAAAAAAAAAAAAAAAAAAACCCAAAAGCCAAAACAAAACAAAACCCCTCAGGTTTTCTGATTCCTGGCTATTCTAGGCCTCCTTCATGACTAAAAGGAGACTCATTTTTCATTTGGAAAGCAAGGAGTCGAAGGAGGTTCTGTGTCAAATCACACTGGGCTGTTTGTTCTGCTGGAATAGGTATTAAACAAAATGTGATCTCTCACTCGATTCTCACAGTACGGTCCCTGAGGGTAACAGGATGGTAAAGAACAAATTCAGAGAGCACCTACCATATGCTGAAGCGTACCTCATAATCATTTCAGTTTATCCCCACAATTTCAATGGGTACATACCATGACTGTCAGTTTAAATATGACCAGTCTGAGCCTCAGACAAGTTAAATGTCTTGCCCAAGGTCACACTGCTATTAACTAGCACGGTGAGCAAATGCAGAAGAAAAACCTAGAACTGTCCAACTCTAAAACCTGGCCCCTTTCCTTTAAGTCAAGCTACCTCTCAGGAAGTTTTACAACTATCCCCATGTGGAAGAAGAGATGAAACGACTCGCCCAAAGTCACATGGCTAGCAAGCAAGGGAACAAGAGTCCCTGAGCTCAGGTCTCGTCCGTAGCTGCTCTTGTTCTAGTTACTGTCGAGGAGATCCTGAAAAGGAGGGAATGGAAGAAGTAATCTAAATGTGAAACAAACACAATGTGCTACGCGAAATCGGTGCCCTCATAGCATCCGACAAAAGGTGAAAGCGACACTGGAGTACCAGAGACCCAGGTAACCGCCCCGCCCGCTGGGCTCGGGACTAGCCGGCGGGCGCGGCGCCTCCCAGGCCGACAGGAGACTCTGGCCCAGCAGATAGTCTTCTGTTCCCTTTCCCCTTGCCGGACCTGCAGCTTTCCCAGCGCCCTCTCGTCGAATCCAATCCCCTCTCCGCCCCAGAGAAGATCTGGTCTATAAACCTCACCCTGGCTGTGCCCCCGCCGCCGCTACCACGTCCCCTTCGATATCCACATCCGCCTCTTCAGCCGCCATGATGGGACCTGACCCCGTACGTCCTCCCGAGAGATCACGCGAGACGAGCATGCCCCGGGGGCGGAGCCTAACGCGTCACGGGCGGTATTGACGCGTCATCCAGCTCCTCCCGTGCCAGAAGGCGGGGCTTCCAGAGCAAAGGCGCCCCCAGAGGCCTAGGGCTGAGTCCTTTCGAATTTATTGACAAGTAGAGAGAGATCTTGGAAAGTGGTCCACGCCTGAGCTTTTTTTTTTTTGAATTGGAGTTTCACTCTTGTTGCCCAACCTCCACCTCCCGGGTTCAAGTGATTCTGCTACCTCAGCCTTCCAAGTAGCTGGGATTACAGGCATGTGCCATCAAGCCTGGCTAATTTTTGTATTTTTGGTAGAGACGGGTTTTCATCATGTTGGTGAGGCTGGTCTCGAACTCCTGACCTCAGGTGATCCGCCCACCTCAGCCTCAAAACCCAAAGTGCTGGGTTTACAGGTGTGAGCCACCTCTCCCATCTCTTTCCTTGTTTTCTAAAGAAAAGGGTCGGGTAGCACTTTTGTGAAGTCGTTCAGTATTTTCACCTAAGTGCTGAACAACTTTTATTTTAAAATTCAACAAATATTTAAGAATATAACTTATGATTGTATAATTTATTTGTAGACATCTTTGCAATTTAAAAATCACACCCATGACCATTAATCCTTGCAGTATCCCAGTGAAGCAGGCAGAGCTGGTATCATCAGTTATACTCCTATAAGGTACCTGAGGCTTGGAAAGCTGAAATGATTGCCCAAGGGCAGTAGTTTCAAAGACAGACAGGAACAGAATCCAGGCTTTGTTGACTCTCTACTGAGTGCTCACCATGTACAAATCATGTTGTTAGAAACTGAAGGATAAACCCCACTTCTGTCTAATTTATGGTTTCTCAAGAAATTAGATACTGCTGGCCAGGTGTGGTGGCTCACTCCTGTAATCCCAGCACTTCGGGAGGCCTAGGCGGGCAGATCATGAGGTCAGGAGTTCGAGAGCAGCCTGATCAACATGGTGAAACCCCATTTCTACTAAAAATACAAAAATTAGCTGGGTGTATGGCAGGCACCTGTAATACCAGCTGCTCAGGAGGCTGAGGCAGAAGAATTGCTTGAACCTGGGAGGTAGATGTTGCGTTAGACCGAGATTGTGCCACTGCACTCCAGCCTTGACGACAAAGCGAGACTCAACTTCAAAAAAAAAAAAAAAGAGAAAAGAAAAAAAGAAATTAGATACTACCCTTCTGCATTCCTCTGCCTTAACATCTATCACTCACACCTTGTAAGCGTTCATTCAGTTGTCTGCCTCCTGCACTGGACTGTGAATTCCTTACGGACAAAGACCATGTCTGCTAGTTCTTACACTACCAATATTCAGCATAGTGTATGACACATAGCAGGTGCTCAATAAATATTGAACAGAGGAATTAACTCATTAATTAAGTGAGCTCACTTCTCACACTACTCCCAATTTGTCCCATCTCACCTTTGTTCTCAGGCTGTACTCCGAAAATGATGACAAAGGGTGGATAGAAAAATAGCCAGCACTAAACAAGGTAAAATTCACAATGCGTGGCATCCCTTTACCAGGCATGTAAAGAAGTAGGAAAATATGACCCATAATGATGAGAAAAAAATCCACAGAAACCCACCCAGTAGTGGCACAGATGTTAGAGTTACTATACTGGGACATTAAAACAGTTTCTTTTCTTTTTTTTTTTTTTTTTTTTTTTTTTTTGAGATGGAGGCTTGCTCTGTTGCCCAGGCTAGGGTGCAGTGGCGTGATCTTGGCTCACTGCAACCTCCATTTCCCAGGTTCAAGCAATTCTCCTACCTCAGCCTCCCGAGTAGCTGGAATTATAGGCACCCACTACCATGCCTAGCTATTTTTTGTTTTTTAATAGAAATGGGGTTTCACTATGTTAGCCAGGCTGGTCTCGAACTCCTGACCTCCGGTGATCTGCCTACTTCAGCCTACCTAAGTGCTGGGATTACAGGCATAAGTCACCTTGCCCTGTCTAAAATAGCTATTATTAACTGTATTCCATATGTTCAAAATGTTAAATAGATACATGAAAATACAAAAAGAATGACATTGTTCTTCTAGAGATGAAAACTACAGTGCCTGAGATGAAAATACACTGGATGGGATTAATGGCAGATTAGACATTGTGGAAGAAAGGATTAGTGAACTTGAACACATAACAAAATTAACAATCCAAAATGAAACACACAGAGAAATTAAAAATTTTAAAAATAGGGAACCACTGAGCTATAGGATAAATTCAGGCTTTCTAGTATATGTGCAATTGGAGTCTCTGGAAAGCAGAGGGTGGGAAGTCAGGAAAAATGTTTGAAGAAATGGCTGAAAAAATGAGGAAAACTATAAACTCACAGATCCTGAAAACTCCAGGAACCCCAAGCAGGAAAAAAATAAAAATGGAGAAAGAAAACTGTACTATGGCCCATCATAATTAATTTCTCAAAACCAGTAAAAAGAGAAAACTTTACCAGAAAAAAAAAGGGGGGGCATGTTACCTACAGAGGGAAAAAAATGAGAGTGACAGCAAATTTCATGTTGAGAAGAATGGAAGCAAGAAGAGTGTAAAGCAACATCTTTAAAGTACTGAAAGGAAAAAAAAATCAGCTAACTGAGAATACTACACCTCATTAAAAATATCTTTCAAAAATGAAGACAAAGTAAGAGCTTTTTAAAGATATGCAACATCTAAAAGAATTCATTCTCAATCTACCTATACTACAAGAAAAGTTAAAGGGCATCTTTCAGACAGAAGGAAATGATATGCGATGGAAATCTGGACCTACATAAAAGAAAGAGAAGAATAGGGAAGTAGGTAACTACATGAGTACATATATAAGATCTTTTTCTTAATATTTAAATCTCTTTAAAAGAGAATTGACTGTTTAAACAAAAATAACATAGTGTGAGATTTATAACATAGTTATGTTATAAATTATATATATATTATATATATACATATATGGACTGTTCATACTGGTGTGAGCTTTGTGGCAGCTAAGATTCTAAAAGCAAGGAACAATTTGACTATATGCAACTGTAACATAAGGTCCAGGAAGGAAAAAATTACAATGCTATATTGTAAAGTTCATATACTATATAAGTAGTGATATAATATCACTTGAATGTACTATTACTGTGATATGTTAAAAAATATATAGTACAAACCCTAATACAATCAGTAAAAAAACAAAGTTTGAATGTTAACCACAAAAACATATTAATATGTTACTTCTATTATTATTTTTTAAAGCAATAAAAAGGAGTTGGAAAGAGTTGCTAATTGGCTAAATGATGTAGAACTAGCAATTAATGGAGCAGGAATTCAAACCAAAGCAAATTTTAAAGCTAATGTTATTTTTTTCCCACATCACACTTTGTGTGTGTGTGTGTGTGTGTGTGTGTGTGAACAATTTTTCAACTCTTGGGTCTATAGAGAGTTGACCCTCAGAACTTGTGAATGAAACATAACAGATTGTCTTCAGAGTTAAAATGTGAGACCCCCTCATCAAAGCAGAGCTAGCCAAGTAAACAAATAAATGGAAAGACATTCAGGCCCCAATGAATTCAGACGTCTAAGTTCACAGTGGTAAATGTTGTCAATGCACTTCCAAGCAATGTCAAAGGAGAAGGAGGCTGTAGTGTTATAAATTTCTGGTTCTAGTGTGGAGAAAGATTCTAATATTTTCATCCCATTAGCCAGAGCACCTATACTATGACAAGATAAGCTCCGTGAAAGGATGGACTTTGTTTCTGTTTATTACTTTATTTCTACTGCCCACGGCAGTGCTGGCTGTATAGTGGGCACTCAATAAATATTTGTTGAATAAACGGTTCCAAAAATGGCTAATGGCATGAATCCATTACACTAGAAACATCCTAACTCTCCTTGTTTTGATTCCACACTCAGAAAGCAACCTTCAGATTTTGTGATTTATTTTCTCACTAAACAAGAGAATGGATTGTTCATACTGATGTGAGCTTTATAGACATGTGGCAGTTAAGATTCTAAAGCAAAGAACCCTTTGACAAGCTGGTGTCCACATCAGTCTTGCAAGCATTTTAGGTAGTGTGCGTCAGCCTCCTGACATCTGACCACTCTGTACATTGAGAGAACAAGCTTTTTTTAAATTAAAAAATATTGCAACATAATATTTGGATATATTTGTGGGGTACATGTGATATTCTGTTATCTGCATAGAATGCGTAATGATCAGCCAGGCACGGTGATCTGGGAGGCTGAGGCTGGTGGATCACAAGATCAGGAGTTTGAGACCAGCCTGGCCAACATGGTGAAACCCCATCTCTACTAAAAATACAAAAATTAGCTGGGCACGGTGGCAGGTGCCTATAATCCTTGCTACTCAAGAGGCTGAGGCAGGAGAATTGCTTGAACCCAGGAGGCAGAGGTTATAGTGAGCTGAGATATCACCACTGCACTCTAGCCTGGGTGACAGAGCAAGACGCTGTCTCAGAAAAAAAAAATAATAATAATAATAATATGTAATGATCAAGTTAGGGTGTTTAGGCTATCCATTACCTTGAGTATTTACTATTTCTATGTGCTGGAAACATTTCAAGTTGTTTCCTCCAGCTATTTTGAAATATACATTATTGTTATTGTTAACTATAGCTTCCTACTCTGCTATTGGACATTAGAATGTATTCCCTCTGTCTAACTGGATGTTTGTATCTACTGACCAACCTCCCTTCATCTCCCTGCCCACGCACCTGTCTGTAGGCTTTGTAAGCAGGCTGCAGGCAACCTTCCCCCTTTATACCTAGTCACATCACTTTTTACTAATTTCATACACAGAACCAAGGGCAAAATGCCAAACCCAAGTGAGGTATCTCCACAGTTTATGTTAAAAGGAACGTTTTCAAATGATCATACATTTTTCTCATCAAAATGAACTTTTTATTCCTAGTCCCCTTAAAAAGAGAATTACATATTTAAAAATACATAACACTTACATAGGAAAGAACATTTTTATGCATTATGGCACTCTGCTTTCCTGCAAACTGAATTAATGTCAGAATAATTTTAGACTGGAAGAGGAGGAAGAAGAGTTATAAACAGAATGGGTGGGTCAGGGCTAATATGATCACCTGTCATATCCCAGATATTGTGTAAGGCAGAATCTCCCTTGGACCTCCCAGGGATCCTGACAGGTAAGTAGTATTGCCCCCATTTTAGAGGTGAGGTTAACAAGATTCAGAGCATTGGTTACACAGCTGGTAAGTACCAGAGCTGGAATTCCTACCCAAAGTCTTTCTGACTCTATATTTACCCTATTATATTTTCATATTACAATGGAAAGAATATGGTATTTTGTAATATTATTTGAGCTTGTATTTTCTCATTTTGTGTATGAATAAATTATAAGTAGACAAGTTTCTGATTTGTTCAAGGCGCTTTGTCTAGAAATAACTAGAAAGTATATTTTAAAGGTTGGAACTTTGTCTTTAGTTTTATAAGTTCCTTTCCTGCCACCATTAATACATTCTATTTCCTTTGTTGATCCTAAAACAAAATTAGCAGGAGATGCCATACCTGTAAATCCTCATGGATGTTGTTAGAGGAGCATTCAGTCAATAAAGTGTCTGTCTCATACTTCTGCTACATTGTGTTTTAATCCATTGGGAAGGCCTTTTATTTATTTCTTGTTTTCTCCCATTTTGAGTAAAAAACAAAAAGGTCACTTCATTTTTATTGAAAAAGCAAAGTATAATTGCAATATTAATCCATAAAAAGCTGGCATGTTGGCGTTCATGCTAATTAGCTAAGATTTGTAACATGCTTTAAAAGCAGGAAGTGTGATGCAACTGCTCCTAATGTTATTATTATGTTATGGTTCAAACTGTCAGCTAAATGATTGCCAGGGATTCAAAAGAGTTCCCATTTAAAAAAATATAATAGCTAGTGGGCAGGGCGGAAAAACACTTTATCTATATAGAGGTGAGATAATAGATAGATGCAGACGTAGACTTATGGGTTACACTTGGCAGGCATTGGGTATGGCTTGAATTGTTCCAGGAAAGCAAGCTGCATTTTATTTTATTTTCCCTCCCCAATTCCCTGAAATCACATAAGGTAGCTACTGAAAAAGCTGTTCTCAATATGTTGTAAGGAAAGTCTGCCAATGCATTTCTTACATTTTAATTACAGTAATGCTATATCCATCTGACATTATCTGGAAGGGAAAGAAAGAATGCCAGCATTAATGAGCTCCTACTATGTGCCAGGCATTATTTCTTTCCAGCCAGACAACAGCCCTTTGAAGTAGGTATTGTTATTTCTGTTTACAGATGTGGTAACCGAGGCTCAGAATAGTTTAGCAATTTACCCAAGGAAATGTAACTTATCATCTTTTCATTTACATCATGCTGTCTTAAGTTGGGTACCAATATCATTCAGATTTACATCTTTTCTTCGCAGCAGCTCCCCGTGAAAGAATTATACTTCTTTCCCAATCGCTCCACGTGGATGGGTATGGTTGACCAGGCCTGGATCTCATGCCATTCCTGATGCCAGATGGACTCAGTTCCACCAGGGCCACATGCAAGAAGAAGGAATGGTAGCTCCCTAAGCAAAATAAGAGTGCTATTTTCAGAGAGGAGGAAAGGATGCCAGGCAGGCAGAATGACAGATGCCCACTATACTGTTCTGTGTTGTATAATTCCCCTCTGTTCCCCCAAGCCTTTAGTATAATCTGTTAACTACTGCAGACTCATGTTAGTGTTACCTTGGGCAAACTACTCAACCTCTTTAGACTTCTGATGGTTAAATGACCTATAAAGTGATCTCTTTCAAAGGTAAAATTCTTTGATCTTTGTGTTTCATTTTGTTTTGTTTTGAGGCAGAATCTCACCCTCTCACCCAGGCGCTGGAGTGCAATGGCATGATCTCAGCTCACGGACACCTCCACCTTCCAGATTCAAGCCATTCTCCTGCCTCAGCCCCCCAGGTAGCTGGGATTACAGGCGTGTACCACCACACCTGGTTAATTTTTTGTATCTTTAGTAGAGACGGGGTTTCACCATGTTGGCCAGGCTGGTCTTGAACTCCTGACCTCATGATCCACCCGCCTTGGCCTCCCACAGTGCTGGGATTATAGGCATGAGCCACTGAGCCTGACTCATTTGGTCATGTTTTTATTCATTTCACAGACATTTTTTGAGCATTGTTATAGGCAAAACAGAAGAATCGGAGTATTGGAACGCACATGGATTTATATATGGTTGGTTGGTTAGTTCAGCATGAACTGCCATTAAAACATACCCTCTGCCTGACATCCCCACCACTTCCCCACTCACAGCCCATCCCCATTCACAGGGCTTCCTCCCTCCCGCTAAAAGGGCTGGTTCTGACTCAGCTCTGGCCTACTGTTGCCATTCTGGAACTCTGGCTCAGAGTTGCTGGATCTTCTGAGTTTTTTTAAGAGAAGCCAAAAATAAAGGTTAATTTGTGAAAAAAAAAATTCAGATTTTTAAAGGCACTGCTGAATCGAACACACACTTACACAGACTACATCTGATCTATAGTTTATAGCAATTGGTCTGTGTCCGTCTTTCATTCCACAGGGTAATGCTTCAGCGTTATTTGCTGACAGGTCTGTCTGGCCAACAGTTACGAGCTTCTTTTTTTTTTTTTTTTTTGAGATGGTGTCTCGCTCTGTCACCCAGGCTGGAGTGCAGTGGCAGGATCTTGGCTTACTGCAACCTCCACCTCCCAGGCTCAAGAGATTCTCCTGCCTTAGCCTCCTGAGTAGCTGGGACTACAGGCATGTGCCACCATGCACAGCTAATTTTTGTATTTTTAGAAGAGATGGAATTTCACCATGTCGTCCAGGATGGTCTCAATCTCTTGACCTCGTGATCTGCTTGCCTTGACATCCCAAAGTGCTGGGATTACAGGCATAAACCACCTCGCCCAGCCGGCTACTCTCAAAAAACCAAAAAATACCAAGTGTTGGATAGAATGTGAAGAGATTACAACTTTTGTGCATTAGGGGCAATGTAAAATAGTGCAGCTGCTATGGAAAATAGTATCATGGCTCCTAAAAAAAAATTAAAAATAGAATTATCATATAATCCAGCAATTCCACTTCTGGGTATATGTCCAAAAAATTGAAAGCAAGAAGTTAAAGAGGTATATTTGTGCACCAGTGTTCACAGCAGCATTGTTCACAATAGCCAAAAGGTGGAAGCAATCCAATTATCTCTTAATGGATGAAGGGATAAACAAAATGTGGTATATACATACAATGGAATATTATTTTGTCTTAAAAGGAAAGGGAATTCTGACATATGCGTCAATGTGAATAAGCCATAAGAACATTGTGCTAAGTGAAACAGCGTAGTCATAGAAGAACAAGTAACATGTGTTTCTACTTATATAAGGTACCTAGTGTTGTCAAACTCCTAGAGACAGAAAATAGAATTATGGTTCAGAAGCTGCAGTAGAGAGAAATGGGGAGTTAGTTTTAATGGATACAGAGCTTCAGTTCTGTGAGATGAAAAGAGTCCTATGGCTGGTGGTGATGGCGACACAACAGTATGAATGTGCTTCATGCCGCTGAGCTGTACACTTAAAATGGATAAAGCTGATACATTTTCTATTATGAGTATTTTACCATAATTTAAAAACTTAAAACTAAAAATAAAGACAAAAAATTAGAGCATGATTTTGATTTAAAAATATACAAAACTTGACAGAGAAGGGGAAAATTGTAAACATAAATAGTGTCCCAAAGCTTTTTCCCATTAATGAGAGAGAGATCTATGAAGTGTTTTTTTTTTTTTTTTTTTTTTTTTTTTTTTTTTTTCTGAGAAAGAATTTTGCTCTTGTTGCCCAGGCTGGAGTGCAATGGCGCAATCTCGGCTCACCTCAACCTCCGCCTCCTGGGTTCAAGTGATTCTCCTGCCTCAGCTTCCCGAGGAGTTGGGATTACAGGTATGCGCCGCCATGCTCAGCTAATTCTGTATTTTTAGTAGAGATGGGGTTTCTCCATGTTGGTCAGGCTGGTCTTGAACTCCCGACCTCAGGTGATCCACCTGCCTCAGCCTCCCAAAGTGCTGGGATGACAAGAGTGAGCCACCACGCCCGGCTGAGATCTATGAAGTTCTAGTGCCTATTTAGAGTCTATGCTTTTGGGGGAAATGAAGGGAGACAGAAGGCGAATAACTAAGTTTAGGAAAACGGCTCATTCTATAGATTGTAAAGGACTTTGGAAGAACGTAAACTCGTGCTGGCTCCTATTTCTAGAGCTTATGCATAGTAGAAGATATGTATACATACACACGAAAAGAATACATGAGCACAAAACCTAGTCTAGCCCTTCTCTTTATTGTCTAGGTGGCTCCCTTTCTGCTAGAAAAGTCAGCTTTAGTCTCCTCACTTAATATCTTTCTAACCAGCCATACCCTTCCCTTCTCTGTGACCCTACAGCCACGGTGCATGCTTGTATCAGAGTCCTCATCTCTCTGAACTGCAATGGTCCGTGGCCCTGCCTGTGTTCACACTTGCCTGAAAGCTCCTTGGAAGCAAAGACTATGTCTAAGTTATTCATGCTGGCCCTTAGTAGGTGCCCAATCAGTGTTTGGGGAATGAATGACTGACACACTGTCTACATTAAGAAGCACAGTGTACTTTCAGTGCTTCAAGATATTTAATTCCATTTCTTTCTTTCTTTCTTTTTTTAAAGATAGGGTTTCACCATGTTGGCCAGGCTGGTGTCGAACTCCTGACCTCAGGTGATCTGCCTGCCTTGGCCTCCCAAAGTGCTGGGATTACAGGCGTGAGTCACTGTGCCTGGCCTAATTCAATTTCATAACTGTTTATTGAGCACCCACTATGTGTCACACACTGCTCTGGATGTTTGGGATACACCAATGAATAAAAATGACAAAGTTTCTTACCCTGGTGGAGCTCACATTCCTAGCAGAGAGGAAAGAAAATAAAAAAGAGACATAATAATTTAATTATATATTTATTAGAGGTGATTAAATGCCAGGAAAAAAATAAAAAGAAAAGAAACAGGCTAAGGAGAGGAGGAGTTTGTGGTGGTTGAGAACTATAGGTTCAAAATAGCCAAGATTGTGCCACTGCACTCCAACGTGGGTGACAGAGTGAGACTCCATCTCAAAAAAAAAAAAAAAAAAAAAAAAAAAAAAAAGAAAAGAAAAGAAAAGAAAAGAAAAGAAAAGAAAAGGTGAAGGAGTTTGCCAAGCTGATAATGAATGAAAGAAAGAGTTCCAAGTTAAAACAAACAAACAAACGAAAAAACAGCCAGTGGAAAGTCTCCAAGCTGGAATGTGCCTGGTGGAGGCCAGGGAGGTGGAAGACGTGTGGAACAGGGAGGGCAGTAGGAGAAGATAGACAGGCAACAGGTTCACATGTGGTAGGGCTTTACTGTCATTGTAAAGACATTAGCTTTTGTTCTGAGTGAATTGGGGAGTTATTGTAGGGATCTAGTGAGATTAAAGATAGATTTTAGCAATGTGAGTTCACTGACATTTACTTAGTATTGCTATATATATGAGAGGCCAGTAATGTATGTGATTTTGGGGGGAGGTCTGGTTTTTTAAGAAAAATAATCCCACCAACTATAACTGACAATTTTATTAAAATAATTCCTTTCCCCCATGATCACAAATGATCACATCTTTATCAATGTCAACTTTTTAGCTGCCTTATTTTCCTTTTATTTGTACTGTATTCCTTTCCATTATAAGGTTTCATTTGAACAGACAATCAAGTGCTTGAGAAATAGACTCACTACTATAACACCACCAATTAATTTTAAACTTGAATTTTCACTCCAATGAGAGATCCTAAGATCATAACTGTGTGCTAGTTACTATGCTGGATACAGTAGCCACTGAGGTGAACAAGACCCTGTCATCACTGCTAAGGACTTCATACTCAATATCTAAACTATTTATCATCCATGCAACAAGACAACTGCTGTGTGAGAGAGGTCTGTACCTGGCAGCATGGAGGTCTTACAGGGCACAGTTAACTCTGTGCATGTTAGGAAAGTCACCTCTTGTGCACTGCCTCTCATCATCTCAGCACAGCTTTTAGGGTAACTATTGCCATGGCACAAGCGTCACACAAGTGCAAACTGACAGCACTGTGTGTCTTCCCCTTACTGCACCAGGTCTCTTCAGGCAACTTGGAAACCCAAACTCCTAATACAACCCGGAAAAACGAAGGTGTTAATGTTCCATGAGGCAACCAATGACCAATGGGGAGCAGGAGCTGGTGAGTGAATGTTCCCTTCATCCATCCTGCAGGTATGAATGAAGCACATCTTTTGCAGATCCTCAAGTGGTCCCCATTGGGTGGAGCTCCAGTGTCCCACAGAAAGGAATAACACAGTAATTTTCTTTTATATTGACTCTCTCCCCTTCACTGTTTCACTCTTTTCCAGTACTCCTCCATAAGCCTTGGGATCAATTCCTAAATAAATCATTATCTTCAAGCCCTGTCTCAGGCTCAGCTTTCCTAGGGAAGTCCCAAGCTAAGACAGTAATGTTTGGCCTGGGCTTTGAAAGTTGAGCATGAGTTTTCTAAGTGGAGAAATAGGGATAGAGAGAACATTCCAGGCAAAGGGAGAAACAGGAACAAAGGTCAGTGGGCATGAATGGTACGGAATGTGTTTAGGGATTGGCAGTAATCTACTGTGGCTGAAGCATGGGGTACACGGAAAGCCTGAAGAGGAGATAACTGGTGGAAAGGTCTGTTGGTTGAGAAATACCTATCAGATATACTGAGCTAAGAATACTGGAAAGATGCACCCAAAGTTATGTTTGTTATTTGCTTTTTTCTCAAGCTTCTATATTGTTCTTCATCTCTGGGCAATCAGTGACCCATGGACTGGGCAATAACTTTAAGCCATGCAGTCAAAACCAATGGCTTATTTAAGTAAAAGATGAGATTCTGGAAAATAAAACTGCTCGCAGTTGCATATTATTTACTGGTGAATAACACAAATTTACTTCCACCATCTTAGTTTGACTAAAAGAGGGGGATCTTAAAAAATTTCAAGAAAATAAAGTAAATGGAAATGGATTGTGTAATATTCATTATTACTGATTAAAGTTATAAAATGGCAGTGCATTTTCATTGTTTCATTATTGTCAACAAAAAATTTTAGGCCGGGCGTGGTGGCTCAAACCTGTAATCCCAGCACTTTGGGAGGCTGAGGCGGATGGATCACGAGGTCAAGAGATGGAGACCATCCTGGTCAACATGGTGAAACCCCGTCTCTACTAAAAATACAAAAAAATTAGCTGGGGATGGTGGCGCGTGCCTGTAATCCCAGCTACTCAGGAGGCTGAGGCAGGAGAATTGCCTGAACCCAGGAGGCGGAGGTTGCGGTGAGCCGAGATTGCGCCATTGCACTCCAGCCTGGGTAACAAGAGCAAAACTCCATCTCAAAATAATAATAATAATAATAATAATAAATATTTATAAGAGCTTCTGTGTAATCATTCATTACTTCACTACCTTATTTACTCATAAGGACTTTATTTTTTTCAACTATAAATACTCTCCTAAGGAAGGTGGTGCTTTTAGGTTTGAAAGGGAATTTCAAACCTTTTTATTTTAGCATTGTCTGTCTCCTGTCTCATGTAATGATCATCCTATTTAATCAAACCTAAATTTCATTGTGATGGATAGTAAGCTACTCTATTATTGTAGGTATCCCTAAAAGAGAAAAAGCTCTGACAATTACATTTTGACATGGTGTCAATTGGAAATTGCATTGTGATTTCAGAGATGTGAGAAAACACATAGCTTAAAGTCATTTCTCCCACCTGATTATGGGTTCTGAAGGCAGGGATCTGATTTGTTTAATTTTGACTTTCTAACATTTGGTACAATTCTTGGTACATATGTGATTCATATGTGTTCAATAAATATATGTTGAATTAAACTGAACAGATCTGTATTAGTCTCTTCTTGCATTGCTATAAAGAGCTACCTGAGACTGGATAATCTATAAAGAAAAGAAGTTTAATTGGCTCACATTTCCACAGGCTGTACAGGAAGCATAGATGGGGAGGCCTCAGGAAACTTACAATCATGGTGGAAAGTGAAAGGGAGGCAGAAACATCTTAGATGGCTGCATTTTTTTTTTTTTGAGACTGAGTCTCACTCTGTCATCCAGGCTGGAGTACAGTGGTGTGCTCAGCTCACTGCAACCTCTGTCTCTTGGGTTCAAGCAATTCTTCTGCCTCAGCCTCCTGAGTAGCTGGGACTACAGGTGTGCACCACCATGCCTGGGTAATTTTTGTTTTTTTAGTAGAGACAGGGTTTCTCTGTATTGGTGAGGCTGGTCTCTAACTCCTGATCTTGTGATCCACCTGCCTTGGCCTCCCAAAGTGCTGGGATTACAGGCATGAGCCACCGCACTTGGCCTTTGATGCTGCATACTTTTAAACAACCAGACTTCTTGAGAATTCAGTCAACTGCCTAAGAACAGCATCCAGGGGATGGTGTTGAATCATTAGAAACTGCCCCCATGATCCAGTCACCTCTCACCAGGTCCCATCTCCACCACTGAGGGTTACAATTGAACACGAGATTTGGGTGTTCAATTATAACCCCACCCAAACCACATCAAGGTCTCTATCTTTAACTATTTTGACACAGCTCCTATTATCCTACCTCAGACACAGGACATTTTACAGGATGATAATTTCATCATCTATTTTAGAATTCTACATAATGTAATAAAACAGACCTACTAAGAGCATCAACAAAAATCTCAGATTGCCATCTTTGTGTTTATTCTGACTTGAGGATTTAAAGTGTAGAAGATCTTCCACATAAACTCCATGCCACAGCCTCCTGAGTAGCAAGGACTACATATAAACTTTATATGTGTTTATATGTGTTTTACATATACACTTTATATGTGTTTATATGTGTTTTACATATGAACTCCATGCCGCAGATTGTTTTCTATCACTTTTATGAGAAAGCCAAGAATCTTTTTTGAAAAGACATTGTTTAGGTAAATATGGTAGTGAAAATAATTTTGAAAGTACAGATACTAAGCTTGGGACAGTGGCTCATGCCTGTAATCCCAGCACTTTGGGAGCCTGAGGTGGATGGATTACCTAAGATCAGGAGTTCAAGACCAGTCTGGCCAACATGATAAAACCCTGTCTCTGCTAAAACACACACACACACACACACACACACACACACAATTAGCCAGGCATGGTGGCAAGTGCCTGTAATCCCAGCTACTTGGGAGGCTGAGTCAGGAGAATCACTCGAACCTGGGAGGCAGAGGTTGCAATGAGCTGAGATTTCACCATTGCCCTCCAGCCTAGGTGACAAGAGTGAAACTCTGTCTCAAAAAAAAAAAAAAAAAAAAGGTACAGATATTGTGTTAATTATTTACATATGAGGGTGTGGTTTGAAGGCCACATGCTATCCCTAACTGTTCTAACCCTTTGAAGGGATTTACTTTGGAAGAAAAAAATTATACATCAAGGAATTATTCATATACATTTTCTGTGGTTTTCATTTAAGACAGGAAGGGATTTTTCAAAGTTTTCCATGCTTTTATTTGGTTTAATTTCATGCTCACTGAAGCCCATTTCCATCACAATCACCAACACCTTGAACTTGCTGTGATTTTCCCATTAAGATGATATTCAGTAAGATTCTTGGTTTCTAAGCCTCATGTCTTGGAAACAGACCTCACTGCATCAGTGAATATTCCAGGGCATTCTTCTTACTGATCCGACTAAGCCTTTGGAAATGTAATATGACCACTAGGATTTTTTAGCATTAGCTTGAATCTGGCATAAAAGGAGTCAGAGACCTTGGAAAGCTCCCTCACTGGGGATGCAGTGGTTACACCTCATTAGCCCCAGAGCAAGGGCCCCCTTTCTCCTTTTCCCTTGGGCCTCTGCATCTTCCCATCCTGGCCTGGCACTGAGACTGCCTGGGCCTAAGGAAGGCAGCACAGAGTCATCTGAGGCCTTCCCAGCAGAGCCCGTAGACCCACACCCACCCTTACACTCCACAGCAGGGATTTTACCTTTATTTCAATTTCATCTAATCACGGCTTATTCTAACTTAAGAACTTAAGTGGATTCTCAGAAGGAGAAAGGTGGTGTTTGCTGGCATGATCAGTGGATGGTGTAGTGGAAAGTGAACAGGCTGGAGTTCTGGCTATACCATTTATTAGCGGTGTGCCTTCAGAAGGTACCCACCTTCCCCGAACCTCAGTTTCGCCGTCTATAATGGCAGTTAAGAATGTCTACCTCAGAAGGCAGATGCTGGAAAGATGAAATGATATGAGACGAAATGAAATGATATCCTAAGTGGAAAGGGTTCGCCTGGGGTCTGGTGCATGGTAGGCACTTGACGAATGTCCCTGCCTCGGAAAACAGTCCTTTTCAGCAGTGCCACGTACAAACCTCCTCTGGCTTTGACCTTAACAGCCATTGTAGGTCAGTGTTCAGAGCAGCCTCTGCTCAAGCAAGGGTCCAGCTCTGCAGTGAGTTGTGCCTAAGAAGGTTGCAGGGGACCAGGCCGTGCTGTGTAGCCCAGGGAGGAGGGCTCTGTTGTTTCTGGTCATCATGTCAGCCTCAGCCTGAGATAAATATCACAATCTTGCCTCTCACTTTAAATCTGAGATGATCTGGCCCTGCCCACATGCTCCCCTGCTAAATGAGTAGAACAGACGGACTCTAAAGCTGCAGAATGATTTAAAAAATAAATAAAACCAAATAACAACTTGAGTCTAATGATTTCCCTTCAGGTTGTGCACGCAGGGGTTTAAAATCACGTATAAGAATGGCTTGAGGGAAAAAAACACTCCTTTCTGCTCCTGATAAATGCAACCAGCTTTGCTGGTCTGGGTTTCTTAAATGATCTGCATTTACAGCAGTATCCATGACCCAGGGAGAGTATCAGTGTCAGGAATCTGCCAGTGGGAAAGTGATTTGAAGCAGCCCTGGAGTTCAAATGGCCACAAATGCAAGTGCCTGCTCTGCTGTGCGCTGGCCTCTGGAAAGAGGCCAAGTCTCTGAGAACGTTTGCTGTATCAGCTATGCCACACCCTGAGGATTTGGAGGTGAGGAAATCCTGTGTGCGCTTGTCTCCTTCCCTTCAAATGATATATCCCAGAAAAATGGAAAGCTCTCTGCTTACTCTTTTCTTTGTCTTTATTTTCCTTTAGCTTTCTCTCTCCTTTCTTCCATCTTTCTCTGGCCTCCTTTTATTTTTGATAAAATCCAAAGCAAAGTGTCAATTCAGAGGACAGAGGTGTTTGTGTTCATCATTTACAGACTGTATTTCCTGGGTCAAGCTGCTTAATGCTTTGAACTTTTTTTTTTTTAGCATCCTGAAAATGGGGAACCATACTTTCCACTTATCCAAGCATTTGCTCACGCATTTATTAATCACATAACACCTTTGAATGCCAGGCCGACAACTGAAGATATGGTCCTGACTCACTGGATGGTCACAGGAGAGTAGAGAATAATGCTTCATTTACAATGTTGCTTCAAGAATTAAATAAAATAAGGCAGTTAAAAATATTTTGCGAACCGAATAGCACGCTATGAAAAGACATTAACACTTCTTGCTTTCTTATAGCAATTTCTAAATGACTTAATTTCTGCCATCAAAATATCCCCCTTGTGTTGATCTAGACCATCAGATTGCAAGATAAAGCCCGATGTAACTGATGAGATGAAGAACATCGCATGGTCATTATTTTAGGTATGATAAACATTTGACTTATCTTACAGAGACCTAAAGAAAATGACTTACATAGGGTAGAAGTGTCTTTCTCATGTAACGAGCCATGCATTAGCAGACCAGGGCTAGTGTGACAGTTCCTCCCTGGGTCACTGGGTGGCTCCTTAAGATGTGGCCCTTGTTGGCATGATCCAGGGTGGCTGCCGGTGTAACATCTGAATGTTAACCAGCAAGAGAGAGGTGAGGGGTGAGGTGGAGGGCATACCTCTTCTCTCTGAGAAGTTGTCCACCTCCTTCTGTTTATGTCGCATGAGCCAAAAATTAGAATTAGGTGTCTCCACCTACCTTCAGGGAGACTTGAGAAGTGAAGTCCTTATCTTGAGCATTCTAGCACACCCCGCATCCAATCTGTCAGAGATGCATTTAGAATCCAGCTCCTTCTCACCATCTTTACTTCTTTCATGGTGGTCCAAGTCACCTTCACTGGATAACAGCAGTAGCCACCTAACTGGTTTCCCTGCTTCTTCTCTTGCCCTCCACTGAAATCTTTGCTCAACACAGCTTGGATAATAACTCTTTTAGGATATAAGCCAGATTGTTCAGCTCCTCTGCTCAAACCCCCACAATGGCTTGCTGGGCCTGTGGGATTGAGTCTTTGCTACCTGTCCCTTCCTTCCATCCTCCCTCCTACCTTGCTCACTCCACTCTATCCACACCTGCTCCCTTCCTGGCCTCAGGATGGCAGACATGCTCTTGGGTAGGGCTTTTCACGGCAGTCCTTCAGCCTGAAGATTGCCCATCTCAGATATTCACTGGGCTCATTCCCTTGCCTCCTTCAAATCTTTCCTCAAATGTCACCTTCTCACAGAGGTCTATCATGACTTTTCTACTTAAAATGGCAAGCCCTGCTCCCCAGCTTTTGGCACTCTCAATCTGCCTTATCTTGTTCTATTTTGTTTTCAAAGCAGAGACATCTTCTAATACAGGTTTATACTTTACTTATTTACTGTCTTTACTCTGTGTATGTGTGTGTGTGCACATGCGTGTGTGTGCGTGTATGTGTGTGTGTGCATCTTCCCTTGTTAGAATGACAGCTCCCTGAAGGCAAGGTTGTTTTTTTCTTCCCTGATGTATCCCCACTACCTAAAAAAGTGCCTGATACATAATAGATAATAATTATTTCTTGAATATTAGCTTGCATGAAGAGATGGAGCCAAGTCCGGTTCTGATGACATCATTTGAGCTCTGGGTCCATGTGTCTAAAGCAAGAATTCTACACTTTTCAGTTCCATGGGTCAATACATTTCCTTGTTTATTTATTTAATTGGAAAACTATTATTTAACTGAATCAATTAGACTTGGATTTCTGATATCTGCAAGAGAAGAGACCTGGCCTTCACAGGGATCTAATATAAAGTCATAGAACACCTGAAGAAGAATTTAAGCTGATGCTTGGAGGAGGAATAGGAGCTAGTCATAGCAACACTGTGGGGGCAGGTGGCAAGATAGGACAGTGCAGGGAGAATATTCCAGGATGGTATTGTGGGAGCCCTGAGGCAGGCAGACATTGGAAGCTGGCCACCAAGGCTAAAATACAATGAATGAGCTGGAGAGTGGTGTGAGATGAAGCCAGGAGGTAGGCTGAGGCTGGATCACAGGGGCCCTAGGAATCACCAGGGAGGATTTTAAATGATATTCTGGGTGCAATGGCAAGCTATTCATGGGGCTTTAAGCAGAAAAGTGGCATATCTAGTGTACTTTTCTCAAAGATCACTTTGGGTATTGGATGGCTAATGGACTGTGGTGTGTGTGTGTCTGTGTGTGTGTGTGTGTGTGTGTCTGTGGTTTGGGGAGACTATTGTGAAAGTGGGGAGAGCAGGGGTCCAGATGGGAAACAACAGTGTTTGGACATGGGTAGTGGCAATGGACAGAAGCGATGAGATTGAGATATATTTTGGAGGTATAATCAACAGGCTTTGGTGACAGATTGGCTGTGGGGGTGAGGAAGAGGGAGGCAACAGGAATAACTCCTAGGTTTTCAGCTTGAGCAGTGCGAGGGATGCAGGTGCCGTCTGCTGAGCTACGGAAGATTGAAGCAGGAGGAACCTGGAGAAGAAGGCCCTGGTCAGACACAGCCTGGCTTGGCGCAAGGTGCTTCTTGGCAGAGCATCGGTGACACTTCCTGCCATAGTTAGACACTGTCTTATCTTGAATGTGTTGGACAAGCAACTTGTTGCAGCACATTAAAATTTCTTTTCCATGAGGAAATAGGAAGGACTATCTGCTCTACTTTTCTGCAGATAATCTGGTGGTAGTAAATTCTCTCAAAGTAAGAACACAGATGTAAGCAATAGCTGGGTCATGCTGGGATCACAGCATTGAGGGCTGCTCTTGCTAGTGAAGCTGTATTTGAGGAATCATTAGGATGCTCCTTGTTGGGTGGGGGGCAGTTCCAGAATGTACTATCATATTGGGAACTGGGTTTGATTGCTTTTGGGGTCTAACCAGCCTTGGGGTTCTGTGATTCAACAGTTTAGCCACTGAGAAAATGATTATTTTTTTTGAGACGGAGTCTCAATTTGTTGCCCAGGCTGGAGTGCGATGGTGCAATCTCAGCTCACTTCAACCTCCGTCTCCCAGGTTCAAGCAATTCTCCTGCCTCAGTCTCCCGAGTAGCTGGGATTACAGGAGCCCACCACTACGCCCAGCTAATTTTTGTATTTTTAGTAGAGACGGGATTTCATCATGTTGGCCAGGCTGGTCTGAAACTCCTGACCTCAGGTGGTCCACCCACCTCCACCTCCCAAAATACTGGGATTAAAGGCATGAGCCACTGAACCCAGCTGAGAAGGTGTTTTTAAAGTAAACAAAAGGCTGATGATATTGGGTTAGCAGAATTTACTAACATTAATATCACTGAAGTTAGTATACAGCCTCCCCACTGCTAAATTTGGCTGGGGCTGGCTTTTAAAATAAAAATAAAATAAAATAAATAAAATAAACAAAAACTGGAAAGGATGAAGGAGGGCCTTGGATCAAACAAATTACTAAGTGGGCGTTAATAATTCAGTTGTGTTCTCAAAGTGACAATTTACTCTCTCAGGCCAGCCTAAGCTTCTGAGCAACGCCAGTAGGTTTATTGTCCTCCCTTCCGTATCAGAATGTGAATACACAATGATGGTTAGATTTTGCAGTAGCATAACATATTTGGAGTATAAATTTGGGAAGAGGGAAAGGAAGAATATAAAATTTATTGCTGTTGGCACTTAAAAAGTGCAAGTTTTAGAGTCCGACAGACTGATGTCTCAGTATATACCCTGTCATGCGTAGCTGTGTGATCTTTAACAAATTACATAGCCTCTCTGGGTCTCACTTTTCCCTTATGTAAAATCCTGGCATGGAGAGTTCCTGCCTCATAGGATTGTTGAGAACCAACTGAGATCCTGGTGTGGAGAAAGAGGCCAGTCAACGTGAGCTACTATCCAGTGCTTTACAAGCATTTTAAAAACAGAAGTTTAAAAAAAAGTATTTTGATCACTTAGAACAGTGTTAACACTTTGAGCCTTTTTTAGATGAATTTTTTGTCCTGTACATTTGTATTACATAGTTACGGCTATATTGAATTTTGTATCCTGCTGTTAGAGTCAGCTCAGGCTGCTATGACAAGATACCACAGACCGGGTGGCTTAAACAACAGACTTACTTCTCACAGTTCTGAAGGCTGGAATGTCCGAGATCAAGGAGCTGGCAGATTCACGGTCTGGTGAGAGCCTGCCTCCTGGCTCATAGATGGTGCCTGCTTGCAGTGTCCTCATACGGCCTTTCCTCGGTGTGTTCCTGTGGAGAGAGAGGTGTCGCTTTCTTGCTCTTCTTATAAGGGCACTAATCCCATCACAAGGATCTCAGTCTCATGACTTAATTTAAACCCAATCAGCTTCCAAAGGCCCCACCTCCTAATGCTATCGCATTGGGGGTTAGGGCTTCAACATATGAATGTTGGGGGGATGCAAACATTCAGTTCACACCAACTGTTTTTTGTCTTTTAATATTATTAGGCCATCAACATGCTCCCTTTTCTTTCAATTGTGTCCCAAATAAGGGTCTTGTTTTTTATCACAACTTTAAAAATATACAATCCATATACCATAACTTTCAACCTTTAAGGCATACAATTCAATTTTTAAAAAATCATATTCATAGGTTTGTATAACCATCACCATTATCTAATTTTAAAACATGGGTTTCACCCCAAAAAGAAACCTCATCAGCTGTCACTGCCTATTCTTTCCTTCCTCTCAGCCTTTCTGTCTTCATAGATTTTCCTATTCTGGATTGTTCATGTAAGTGGAATCATATAATACATAGTCCTTTGTCACTTTTTTCACTTAGCTTCATGTTTTCAAGGTTCATTCATGTTGAGTACTTTTTATTGCCAAATAATACTCAATTATATTACATTTTGTTTACCCATTCTTCAGTTGATGGGCATTTGGGTTATTTTCATTTTTTGGCTAGTATGAATAATGCTTATTGTTTTAAATTCTGCATTTAAAATTTACCGAGTGGATGAATGAATGAAAGAAATACAGTTATCATAAAAAAGGGGCAGAAAATGCCATTTCTGTAACCTTAACAGAATTTTCATTCTCTTTTTTGTCCTGAGACAAAAGAATGATTGGAAATAGCACAGCAGTAACTGAAAAAAAATAATAAAGGCCCAACAGAATTCAATACAGCAGATGCACCTTGTTGGCTTCAGGCTGACCAAGGAAATCAGAAGTTGTGTTTGAGTTTTGTACAGGATATGATGGCAGTCTCTGGGGCTTTGTTTACCAACTTGGCTTTGGTGGGAAGTTTTTGTCTTGCTCTTTGTACTGTAGGCAATAAAAACAATCTATCAAAAGTGTCAAGAGAAAACCAGCAAACTTAACTAACCATGATTATAATTGTTTTAGGTCATTTGTAAATTTGGGGAAATTAAACACATTATTAGCAATATGAGCAAGAATTGCATACAAGCAAGGACACAGGGCAAGTTAGGAATCTGCCTAATACTTGACCATTTACTCTGCTGTATGTCAAGCTGGAAGGAAGCCTGGGCGTCTCCCTGCAGTGCCACTTTCTGGCACTCCCCACTGGTTCTGAACAGGTGATCAAAGAGTAGATAAACATGCTAGATTTAGACTGACGAAAGTAGCCTCACCCTGAAGCAAAATTGGCTTCTTCATACTTAGCCACCTACCCACAGCTAGGATTAGCTGGGCAAGCAGCTCTCCCCCAAGAAACAACCACCTACCTCAAAGAGCAGAAGGAGGAGAAAGCTCATAGGTCACAAAATGGGAAGGAAGGGTGGGCCATGTGGGAGCAGCAGTCTTGAGTACCTTAATTCTAGCTGATATGGGATTGTAGACTAATGGAGGCTAAACTATTTACTGACAAGCCAGTTAGCAAGAGGCAAGAAGACCAAAAATTCTCCTCTAGCAGAAGGCCCTGGCTTTCTACTACTGATTAACAAACCATCCCCAAACCAGTGGCTGTCTAGACAGAGTACAATTTTCTCTCACAGTTCTGTTTAGCTGGGTGGTTCTCACTCAAGGTCTTTCATACAGTTATAGTCAGAGATGGTGGCTGGCTCTGGAGTCTTCTGAAGACGTCTTCACTTGCTCCTGGCACGTGGGCTGGACAGCATCTCTCCTCCCATTGGCCTCTCTGCTTTTCTAGCATAGGCTTCCTCACAGCATGAAGGACTTAGAGTAATCAGATTTTTTTTTTTTAATGTGGCAGCTGACTTCCCCACAGCTAATTTTTCTAGATGCCTAGACGAAAGCTGGAAGATTTCTTATAAGCTGGCTTTGTAAGTCCCAGAACATGATTTCTACTACATTCTATTGGTCAAGCACGTCACTAACATTAGCTCAGACTCAAGAGGGGGAGAATTAGACTCCACTTGTCAGCGATAGCAATAGCAAAAAAATTTACAGCCATCTTTAATTTACTTTACAGAAGTTCCTTCATGAAAACATGAGGACAGGGTATAGCCACTAACAATTATTGAAATACTGTACGTCAGGAACACATCGCATTATCATGTTCATCCACAGGGTGAGGTGTCATTTTCTGCATTTTATAGGTGAGGAATCTGAGGCTCAGAGATTAAGTGACTTGCTGGTCAATAGGTGGTAGAGAAAAATGAAAAACAAAAATACTGTTATGTCTGTTTCCAAAGCCTTTGTTATTTCTGCTATATCACACTATTATTCGTCAGTTATAAATCTCTCATTATATAGAAGAGAAAATTGTACCCCCTTAAATGCTTATGAACTAGCAGACTTTGAAAACTAACTTTTATGACAGTTTCACTGGTTGAATATTTGCTCTGCTCCAATATTTTGTAAGTTAATTTTGAGCAAAATCTATACTCTGCCACATGAAGTTCCCTGTGTGGGAAAAGATGCTTTCAAACAGGACCTCATCAAGGGAGCTTTTCCAGAACCCAAAAGGAGAACCTATTACCTATCACATTGCTGGAGGATGAGATTTCTTCGAAGCCCTCTCACCTCATGCTCCCAGATTTTCCATGTAGAACGCTATGACACTCTTGCTCCATCCTAGAATCAAATCCAAGTTCTTATGTTGAATAAAACTCTTCATTAGTTCTTCTCAACTCTACAACACCCACTTTTAGTAACACACATTATAAATATCTACTTTAAAAACCCTGAAATAGAAATCATACTACTGACACACCATGCTCAAAGACAACCATGAAGGAGAAATCATGAAGAAGAGGTAAGAGGAGGGTATTTAAAACAATACATATTTTAATAAGCAGATGCTGGAACACATCTATATTAGAAGAGACACATTATTAGTGGTTCTCAAATAATGATGAATAACTAGTTAAAAATTGTTTTTTGATCTACTACAGTCCAATATATTTGTAAAATATAATGAAACTGATGTGGTAAAATGCAACTGCTATAAAGTCTCCTGAAAGGTTACTCATACTTTCTACAGGTAACTGACAGAGGACAGGTAACAGTTTGTAGACCTATTTTGGTTTTGGATACCACTTTGAGTAGCAATGCATTAGATCAATTAATGTTCACAGTAACCTTACCAGGTAGGTATGATTTGGAGTCTCCATATTATAGATGAGGCAATTGGGGCACTGAGAGGTTAAATAACCTGCCTAAAGCTCAGATTCCAACTCAGGCATTTTGACACATTGCTAATGCTGGACTTCATAAACCTACCTGTTACAGATGCAAAGTAAGGTTGTATCCCTGAGGTGTACACAGTCTATTGGAAGAAACAAACAGAAAAATAATAGATTAATAATTTTGAATTTTGATAAAATGTTTGTCATCAAGTAAAAATTCAGGAGCAAGGCCATCTCTCCACTGAAATCCCCCAAGGCTCCAAAATCCCCCTCTAGCCAGCTTTTCAAGAATTCTCTCATTTTACCTCAATATGAGTGCACAAATTTTTGAAACGTCCAAATCTCCAGCTCTTTCTCTGACTCTTAGTGAGCCCAAGTTTTGAAGATGCCTGGGGGACAGGAGAAATGATGCTCTTCATTCCTAAGTTTAGCATCTTTTTGAGAAAGAGTTCTGTCCTTTGTGAAGGAGTGTGGAGGGGACGTGAGAAATTAATTAGCACATCTGTTCTCATGTCTGTTTATGAGCAGCCTGTGATCATAAACAACTCATTTAGGGGTATTATCAGTCTCTCCCCAAGAGGTACCACCCCCATACCATTTGTGGACTGCACACTCTGGCATGTGAATCACCTTTTAGAATGAGTGACTGTTGACTCACCGCTTCAAAGAGCTTCCTATTGAGCCAATATTTGCCCTAAAGCCTTGGAAAGAGAACAAAACAACTTTTGAAGGAAATGAACACCATTCCTTTGTCAACGTGAGACTGCTACAGCCAAAAATGGGCTTCACTTCCCATGAACAACAGCCCCCAAGTTTCTGCAGGCTGCTGAGGCTTCCACCTACCATGCTGGATAGGCAGCTTCCTGAATCTTTCCAGCAGTGCCACTCAGGGGACAGTTATTGAGCACTTACTATATGTTAGGCACTATATAAAGTAACTTACATATACTATTTCATTTTATTCTCAAAACAAATACGAGGTAGATGTTATCATGATTTCCATTTTACAATTGATTTAAACTGAGGCACATGGTGGTTGAGAATTTGTCAAAAGTCAGAGAGCTGGAAGAGCCAAAGTGACTCCAAAGTGCTTGCTCTCAAATGCTGAGCTTTAGTGAACATTAGGCTCCAGGAAAGGGGTCTCAAGAATCCAAGGGAGAATTCTTTTATATTTACTGAACAACTGCTTTGGCCTCGGTCCTTACACTACAATGCACAAATGTGATGCAAAGCGTGTGGCATCACACATGGTCCAAGGTCCTTGACTTTTATCATCCTGTGATGGGAGTTCAATGACTCCTTACAGAGTCTAGAGAAGGAGCCAAGGAATATGGTACGAAAAGCACCTTACTTAAGCCTGGTCTGTGGCAGATACTTAATGCACATTATTTATTCATCTTCTACCACACACTCATGAAAAACACAAGGAGTGTGTAGTTGCACAAGGGAGTTAGACACACATTCTATATAAACAGTACAGAAGGTGGAAACGCATGTGAAAAGTTGAGTTTTTTGAGCCATACTTATAGACACCAATAGTGAGCATCCACTGTGTGCCAGATATATATGTATATATAGTGTGTGTATTATATGCATAATTATAATATGTAATAATATATCATTATATGTAATAACATACATTATTATAAATAGTATATATTATAATATTTATTAATAATCTTTATTTTATATGTTTATATTAGGTGTCAAATAGACAATATTTCATATACAAGGAAATATATAATGTATAATACATACAATAATATTTTATATGTATATAAAATATATAATGTATTATATATTTAATATATAACATAGATTATTATATATGCAATATATAATTGCTATATATGTTGTATAATTATTATACATCACAATATATACTGTAACATATGTAATCATATATAATATATAATATTTGCATAATAAATTGTATAATGCGATATATAATATATAATAAAAATTGTATCATACATTGTTATATGTAATAATATAAATTACATATAGTAAGATATTATATACTATACATGTAATGTTAATAAATAATATAATATATAGTATTATGTAATATAAAATCACATACATATTATCATATGTAATAGATACTGCATACATTACATTAATGTAATATATTACACATAATATGTAATTACATATATAATATATATTGTTATAACATATATTGTTATTATATATAACAGATAATAGTAATATATTATATATTATAGTATATATTATCTATAATGGTAATATGGAATATATTATATAATCATATATCAATAATTATATAATCATTAAATAACAATAATCATATAATCATTATATATCAATTATATAATTATGATATGATATATAGTACTATAATATATAATACAATAATATGTTATATTATGTATTATTAATACATAATATATAATAATATTGCATTGGTCTTATATGTAACGTATATTATATATTATACATTAATTCACATATGCCATGCATACACAGTATACATGTAGTATATATGTACAATATATTATATATTAATATTATATGTAGTAACATATAACGTATATTAATATACAGTATAACATTATATACTTAATATATATTATCATATATTTATATATTAATATAACATATATCATAACATAAAATATACAATATATATTATCATAACATATTATATGGTATATTACATATTACATAATATGTAATATATATTCTATATGTAATAATATATATTTTATATGCATAATATATAGACTATACATAATATATTATACATATTATATATAGATTATACATAATATACATTGTTATGTATTATGTAACTATATTACATATATTATTACATATTTAATAATCTATTACAAATAATGTATTACACAATCTATAATATATATATTAATGTATTCTCTTGAAGTCTCACCACGGGTATTATTCTTCATATGTGTTACCAAGGAAACTGAAACAAAGAGTTTAGGAAACTTGTCTAAGGAATGAAACCTAGTTAATGTCTCAAAAATTACCTTTCAGTTAGAGGATGATCTTGTTGATGTTGAATGTGCAGTGTGATATCTGAATTGTATAAAAATGGGTTTGGTATTACCTTGAAATTTGTTTTCAAAATGCCTATAATTTCATGCCCTTTAGGTACATTTTGTTTTGTCTAGATCGCTTGATATATAATGACAAAAGTAGAATTCAAGTATTTCTGTGTTACTTCTGGAAAACAGGCTTGAGAGAGAAGGTGACAGCTGAGCATATTTGTGAATTCAAGGCCGAGGCACTGACAATGGGTGAAAGGCATTGTGTGCCTGGTGCATCAGCCAGGTGGATTAGGGCACAAGCTGAAAATTCACCTTCCAGTTGACTTTCCACAGTCTTGTCATGAATGCCTCATTGATCCTGCTCAGTTTTGGTCAACCCCAAACTTAAATTAGGGACCCCTCCAGCACAGCAATGCTCAAGCTCAGTCAACCTATTTGACCTGCCCAAAATCCAGAAATTGAATGAAGTGAAAGCTCTGGTGCATTCAGGTATAGCTGAGATTTTTGTGGCATCAGATATGTTTGCTATTCACTCATGGCTATGTTTCTACTTGGCAGAAGTTTAAGACGTTCAGCAAAGCCAAATATGAGACTTGGTCTATTACTAGGTTGGACTGCCTACAGAAATATGATTCACAGCCATGGAAAATGATGACTGGATTTGCTGAAACAGTTTTTTTTTCTTGTTTTACTTATCACTTAATAAACTAAAAGTTAGCAGAAATAACTCTTGGGACAGCTTCCCATTGTATGTGTGAGGACCTGGATGTGAACCTAGGTCTTTGCAACTCTAATGCCTATGTTCATTTTACATAGTTACACTCTTCTCTAACAATGTATGTCAGAACTGAGTTATGGCAAGTGAGTAGACATTTTCCAGATGGGTTACAAGACAAAGGATATTTTTAAGCAGAGACAACAGCATAAGCACAAGGCCCTGCATTATGGCAGAAGGGCCAAGATGAGGTGAAGTTGAACAGATCATGTAAGGGAAGATTTCCCATAAGAAGTGTTTGAATGTATTGAAATACATAACTCATCATTCATTACTTTGGTAATTCAACAGTTATTTATTGAGTGCCTTTACATGTCAGGTAACATGTTGCAAAACTGGAATTGGAAATTACTCAAATCCTTTGTCAAAATATCACTACTTAGGCTGGGCTCAGTGGCTCAGGCCTATAATCCCAGCACTTTGGGAGTCCAAGGCAGGTGGATCACTTGAGCTCAGGAGTTTGAGACCAGCCTGGCCAACAGTGAAATCCTGTCTCTCCTAAAAATACAAAAATTAGCCAGGTGCAGTGGCACATGCCTATAATTCTAGCTACTTGGGAGGCTGAGGCAGGAGAATTGCTTGGACCTGGGAGGTGGAGGTTGCAGTGAGCCAAGATGGCACCACTGTACTCCAGCCTGAGTGACAGAGTGAGACTCCATCTCAAAAAAAAAAAAAAAAAATTACTGCTTATATCTAGAACTTCCTCTCCTTTAAATAAGTCAGCCGGGCATGGTGGCTCACACCTGTAATCCCAGCACTTTGGGAGACTGAGTCGGGCAGATCATGAGGTCAGGAGATTGAGACCATCCTGGCCAACATGTTGAAATCCCATCTCTACTAAAAATACAAAAAATTAGCTAGGAGTGGTGGCGCACACCTGTAGTCCAAGCTACTTGGGAGGCTGAGGCAAAAGAGGATATCTTGAACCTGGGAGGTGGAGGTGGCAGTGAACTGAGATTGTGCCGCTGCATTCCAGCCTGGAACAGAGCAAGACTCCATCTCAGAAAATAAAGCAAAACAAAATAACAAAACAAACAAACAAGTCTGCACAATTTTGTCTCACTGGCAAAACTAGTAGCTAAAGACCCCTTAGCTGGCAAAATGACAATATCTTTGGACTGGGAGGATTTTGTCTGTCATATGGTTCAACCTGTTTATTCTGCTGAGTTCCAGAGTGAAGGTACCTGCTCAAGCTCTCTTCATTTCCTGTGTTGGTTCCTTTCTCCTCATATTCCCTGCCAAGGTCTGCCTTCAGTGTCTCATCGTGTTTCACTTGAATTGTTATAGTAGCCTTCGAACAAATCTCCCTGACTTAACACAGCAGCACAGAGATCATTCAGAAAAGCAACTTCTTTATTTTACTTTGTTCCTCAAAGCTGTTCAGTATCTTCATGTTGTCTCAGGCTATGCTTCCCAAACTGTGGCATGTGACCAGGTCCCAGACAGTACCCAAGCCATACGCTAAACATAACATCACTTTAGAATGCTAATTTTACTTGACGGTTAGTAACTAAAAACATTATCTTACATAAAAACAAATGAATATATTATAGCTAAGATGAAAAATTTGGATGAGCTGCAATATTTCAACGAATTATTTTTACTTGTAGCAGTTGGTATCAGATCCCTTGTGTATTAGTCCATACTCGTATTGCTATAAAGGAATACCAAGACTGGGTAATTGATAAGAAAAGAGGTTTAATTGGCTCACATTTCTGCAGGCTATACTGGAGGCATAGTGGCATCTGCTTCTGGGGAGGTCTCAGGGAGATTTTTGTCATGGCAGAAGGCAAAGCAGAGCAGGCACTTCACATGGCGAAAGCAGGAGCAAGCGAGAGGTAAGCAGGTGGTGCCACAAACTTGGAAACCACCAGATCTCATGAGAATTCACTCACTATCTCTAGGACAGTACCAAGGAGATAGTACTAAAACATTCACGAGAAATTGGCCTCATGATCCTATCCCCTCCCACCAGGCTCCACCTCTAACATTGGAAATCACACCTCAACATGAGATTTGCCAGGGGAACACGAATCCAAACATATCACCTTAGCAGTACAAGTTTGCTCTTTCTGCCATAAGAGGTATTTCCTTGGGAATGTTTATGATGTCTTGGCCCATAGAATAAATTCCAACTCATTAGTTCATATCCCATTTTCTCCAAGATCTGTTCAGGCCTGCCTTGCCACCCTCTTCTCTTTAATAGATTCCTGGAGACTCCACTCATCAACCATCCCATACCATTTCTATTAGTTTGTTTTTGCATTGCTATAAAGAAATACTGAGATTGGGTAATTTATAAAGAAAAGAGGTTTTAATTGGCTCATGGTTCCACAGGCTGTACAGGAAGCATGACGCTGGCATCTGCTCAGTTTCCAGGGAGGACTCAGGAAACTTACAATCCTGGCGGAAGATGAAACGGAAGCAGGGATGTTTTACATGGTCAAAGCAAGAGCAAGAGAGAGAGGGGAGAGGTGCTGCAACTTTAAACAACCAGATCTCATGATAACTCACTGGCTCACTACACAGTACTAAGGGAGGATGGTGCTAAACCATTTATAAGAACTTCGCCCCCATGATCCAATCAACTCTCACCAGGCCCCACCTACGACACTGGGGATTGCTATTCAACATGAGATATGGTCAGGGACAGAGATCTGAACCATATCAACACTTAAAATAATAACTACTACAGTCTTCAAGGCTGAGTAAAAAACAAAAACCACTGTAGGCGTCTCAAACAGGAATACATTTTATACACGAAATTAGAAGCTTACAAAGCTGTTAGCAGAACCGGCAGAACAAATGTTAGTGGAGCCAACTGCCAGCATTGAGGAGGAAGTGATGAAACACAGTCATGACAGGAAGCTGCTGCTAATGCTCTGGGCTGTCTGCAGCAGCTAAGTGGGTTATGTTCAAGAGCACGGCTAGAAGATGCAGCTCCAGAAGAAAACCTTATATCTGCCACCTGCTGAAAACCAAAATACTGGCTTTTGAGTCTCTTCTGCCTTTAAAATATTGCATTATGGTTCTAAGCCAGAAACTTTGTGATATGGGCTGATGCTGTCCCCTCAAGTCCACATGTTGAAGTTCATACCTCCAAGTACCTTTAAAAAGGGATTAAAGTAAAATGAGGTTATGTGGTGGGTCCTAATCAAGGATGACTGATGTCATTATAAAAAGAGGAGCTTAGGACACAGACAAGTACAGAGAGAAGACCACATAAAGACGTAGAGATGAGATGGCCATCCACAAGTCGAGAGGAGAGACTTCAGAAACGAGCAATGCCAACACCTTAATCTTAAATTTTCAGCCTACAGGACTGTGAGATAATTAGTTTCTGTTGTTAAAACTACCCAGTTCGTGGCCCTTTGTTATGGCGGCTCTAGCAAACTAATACATTCTGGGAATAGGGATTTTGCAAGACTTTGTTATTAGGCTTCTAAGGGCAAAAATGGTACTGAGTTGCAAGAGACAATCTGGTACAGCTGTCCTGTGCTAGGCTCATCCTGAGGCCCAATCATGGCGCAAAGCACTTTACACATGTTATTTTGTTTAATTTAATCCTCCTATCATCCATCAGTAGTGGGAACCTAGATCAGACCCCTGAAGCAGATCTCTTGGTGCTCTACCTGGTTGCACATGCGCTTTCTTCTTTGGTCTCCTCAGGGAATGTCTCTTGGTCTTCAAATCTATGTCAGTTCTTCTCAGTCTTTATCCAATACCCATCTTCTCCCTCCCCACAGAGCCGTTTCCTCCTTTATTTTCCTCAAACCATAGCCCATATGGATTTCTATCACAATACCTGTGCAGATTCTATGCATTTTTACATTTTTGCATTTGCTTTTTGCCTGTGCTAAACTCTAGCTTCCCTCCCTCCCTCCCTCCCTCCCTTCTTTCTTTTCTTCCTTCCTTTCTTTCTCTTTTTCTCTTTCTTTCTTTCTTCTTTTTTCTCTTTCTCTTTTTCTTTCTTTTCTGAGATGGAGTCTCGCTCTGTCATCCAGGCTGGAGTGCAATGGTATAATCTCAGCTCACTGCAACCTCTGCCTCCTGGGTTCAAGCAATTCTCCTGCCTCAGCTTCCCGACTAGCTGGAATTACAGGCATGTACCATCACAGCTGGCTACTTTAACAGCCGGCTAATTTTTGTATTCTTAGTATAGATAGGGTTTCTCCATGTTGGTCAAGCTGGTCTCGAACTCCTGACCTCATGATCTGCTTGCCTCAGCCTCCCGAAGTGCTGGGATTACAGGTGTGAGCCACCACGCCTCGCCCTAACTCTAGGTTTCTTAAGAGAGGAGACCACATCTTGTTTGCTTTTGTACTTTCAGAGCCCAATGTAGTGTCTGACACATGGTTTTTATTCAGAACATGTTGGAAGAAAGTGCGAGGAAGGATGCGAACTGGGCAAAGACCATGGCTCCTTCCACTGCACCACAGTGTCAGCATGTCATAAGAACACACCCAACTAATCCAGAACAGACAGGAAGGAAGAATGTTTTTGCACACACACACATACACATGTGAGAGACTTTTCTAGCCTAATGCTAGACCACTTCTCTTACAGAAATTGGCTAGCAGTGTGACAATTAATTAACTTTCTAAGTTGCTAACCAAATATCTCATTTACTCAGTCACCAGAGTGATAAGAGAGAGGTGTGATGGGACAGAGAAAAGGGACCTCAGGAGATGTGAAGGAGGCTTTGCAAAGCAGGTGACATTTGAGCTTGATCTTGAAGGATGAGTAAGTGTGTTATGACAGGTAGTGGGTTGTGGGTATTCCAGAAAAGAGAACAGTATGCGCCATGTCTGGAGACTTTGGCTTGTTCAGCGAAGAGCAAGTAGTTAGGGCTGTGTGTGTGTGTTTGTTATGTGCAGAGGGTGGGGAAGAGGAGAAACAGTAGCGAATGAAAAGCCACAACAAACATCTTTGTACACAAATATTTTTTCACATTTTGGACAGTCATAGAATATCTTAGATCTAGGCCTGGTTTATAACATCAAAAATTGGAAATGGCCAATGATAGGAGAATGGATAAGCAAACTATGGTGTATTAACTCAAAACAATATTATATAATAACATAATTACATAATTTATTAAAAGTATTGGCAAATACTTTAAATAAATGCATACTAAATAAATAACTATTAAATGAATAAATATTAACAGTAATGGCAAAAATCACAATTGCTTTTGCACCACTCTAATTATATTAAGATTTTAATGAAGAACTTATTACTTTACATGGAGATTTTGTTTGAATAATCCTAAATGCACTTAAAAAATAAAATAGGCTGCACGTGGGGCTCACACCTGTAATCCCAGCACTTTGGGAGGCCAAGGTGGGCGGATCATGAGGTCAGGAGTTTGAGACCAGCCTGGCCAACATGGTGAAACCCCATCTCTATTAAAAATACAAAAATTAGCCAGGTGCCATGGCGTGCACCTGTAATTCCAGCTACTCGGGAGGCTAAGGCGGGAGAATTGCTTGAATCTGGGAGGTGGAGATTGCAGTGAGTGGAGATCCTGCTACTACACTTCAGCCTCAGTGGCAGAGCAAGAGTCTGTCTCAGAATAAATAAGTAAACAAACAAACAAAAAAACAAACAAAAATAAAATTCTAAACAGAAGGAAAAAATGGAAGGAGATATTATGGACGGTTGTTATCGTTGGGTGATTTTTCCCTCTCATTCCTGTTGCTTAAATTTTACACCTAATTTCTTGATAATGAAGATGAATGTTTTTGTATTTTTGAAAAATCCATGTCCTGTCCTACAGATTTTTGCTGCCAATTCCTTTATGTTCCGTGGTTAAGGGACACTGTTCAGAATTGTCTATGACCAGAAGAGAAAAGACCACAGTATCACTGAACCACCAAGAAGACAGAGGCTTAAGAAAGGAAGCCGAGGACCAAGGAGAACTAGGTCCCTGTGATTCCCATCTCATCGTGAAAACACAAGTGGCAGCTTCGGAGGGTGTTTCCAGAGCCGGGTGGGCAAAGCCGACGCCTCCACAGTGTCTAGGCTGCAAGGAAACTGAAATGGCCAAATCCCCCGCCACCTTGAATCCCTTCTAAAGCCTTCCACAGGTTCCTAGACTCATCTTGCATGCTCTCAGCAATAGGTAGCCCTCACACTTGAGCCATCCGCCTCCAGCCAGTTTAAAAGTTCCACCCAAATCTACTTTTCAGGTGACCAGGGTCCTGCTAGATGGGCTCGCTCAGAACAAAGCTAATTTTCCACATAACGTCCCCTGCTGCTCTGATCTCACTAGATTAGGTTTCATGAGACCAGCCCTTAGGTCTACTTTGCTGTATCCTCAGCACTGGATACGGTGCCACGCACAGAGTAAGCACTTAGGAAATGCAGTAGGATGAATAAACAAGTGAAAGAGTCAGTGAATGAATGTGCTCCTGAGTCTTCTCTTCTCCTGGCCAAATATTCTCAGTTCTTTCAACAGTTCTGATGCGGCTCTTGGACCTGTCAGCACTTGTTTCTGGATATTGGCCAGCATATCTGTGTTCTTATTAAATGTGGATTTCAGGAATCTACACAATAGTCCTTGTGTGGTGTGGGGAGTACACTTCACAGGAACTTCCCGCATTTAGAAGAACCTATTTTAATGAGGCAATTCAAGATCTTAAGAGCTATTGTCAAAGTCACTAATGGTTAAAAATTCTGGACTATATTTTTAGGGGCTGGGGCCACTGTTATCAATCCCAGCAGCATGATGCTCCTTCTTGACCATTTGAGACTCTGTCCAGTGTTGGGAAAAAGGCACAGGTAAGGAGTCAAAAGACCTGGATATGGGCATTGGGATAGTAGTGGTAGCTACTGTGGAGTCCCAGGCTCACTCTGGGCTAAGCACTGTACTAAGTGTTTCACAAATATGTTCTCAGATAACCCTTGTTGCAGATAGAGTACTGTTTTCAATCCATGCTTTGCAAATAGAGAAATCGAAGTTTGAAAAGGCTGCGCAACTTACCTAGGCTTATGTCTAGCATTTAATTGTGCAGGAATCTCCAGCTGGTCACTCAAACTCTCTGGACTTCATTTATTTTATCTGTCAAATGGAGGCAATAATAATACCTGCCTTGGAGAGTTACCGGGAAGATTTATTAAAAGGATGCGGTGAAAGTAATTATTAAAGCCCATAAACTTGCAATACCTGATAGAAAGGCTCCGATTTTCCAGAACAAAGTCTGGAGACATAGATTTCAATTTCCTCTCTGTGTCTGCCCATTCCAGATTGCTGTCAGTTGATGTAACAAATGTTTTCTTTCTTTCCCTAATCTTGGACATTTTTTTAAATAGATTAAGATTAATTACTCCCAAATGGATACATGAAAGCCTAATTTCTGCCTAACATACATCAAATCATTCATAAATATGCATTTGTATTTTATTTATTATTCTTCATTACATCTAATCTATTTCAAGTGAAAACAAACAAATCCACTCTTTCCAAGTATTAAATGATCTCAGTGCCAAAGGTGTTTTCCTGAACACTCTTCCAGCAGAGGGCACTATTCCTCTATAAAGAGGGTGGTCCTTAGTTTTCCAAACTGGGATGGTCAGATTTTGGGATAATTTTCGCAGAACCCTCATAAATAAATTCAGACCCAAGAATTAAGAATTCTGGACAATGCCATTTGGGTTTGCTTCTTTTTAATTTAATTTAATTACTTTATTTATTTTTAGAAACAGAGTTTCATCATGTTGGCCAGGCTGGTCTCAAACTCCTGACCTCAGGCAATCCACCTGCCTTGGCCTCCCAAAGTGCTGGGGTTACAGACTTGAGCCACTGTGCCCCGCCTGGTTTACTTCTTGAAAAGAATTTTCAGTTAGTGCAGAAATGCTGATTTTTACCTTCTGCCATATGAGGTTAGCAAGTATCTCCTTATTTAGAAATCAGAATGTGCTCTCCTGCAGACGCTCTCTGGCTTGCCCCGGCGTGAGACGCACCTTGGCTTCTCCTTTGCTTTCCGCCATGGTCCTGAGGCCTTACCCTGCTATGAGGAACGAAGACATCCTAATAAGAAGATAAAGTGATAGAACAAAGGGATTATTTGGCAGAGATATGAGAGAACTGGGTTCTTGACCCCACTTTGCCATGAACTTGGGGAAAGAGGAGAGAAAGAGAGAGGAAAGAGAGAGAGAATGAAAGAGACTGCCCAGGTGTCACTTGTGGGGGCACTGATCCCATAATACCCAGGGCCCCACCCTCATGAAATCATTTAACTACAGGTATTGATCGACTTACGACCTATGCAACTTATGACCATTCGACTTTACGACCACAATCGCTAGCCACGACTGCTCCGCGTCTGGCAGTGCAAACGTTGCCCAGCTGGGCAAACGACAGTGTGGACCAGCTTCCGGCAGCACTACCATCTCTGCGTGCACCATTTCAACTGTTATCCCAGACTCGGTACAGCAATTTGTGTTTTGTGTCTTGGATATTTTTCATCAAACCCCTCCCAAGATGTCTACCAAGAAGAAATTGTCTTTGTCTATGCCTCAGCCTGCCAAGAAGGAAAGAAAGGCCATTGATCTCCACACGAAAATGAAGGTAATTAAGCAGTACGAAGGAGGAGAGAAAGGGAATGTGATCACACGTGATACGAAGTTATCACACTCGACTGTGTCGAGGATTTTGAAAGATAAAGAAAGAATTTGTGAAGCTGTGAAAGGTTCTGCACCCATGCGATCAACAGTTATAACAAAGCAACGAAGTGGGCCCATCCACGAAATGGAGAAATTGCTATATCTTTGGATGGAAGATCAAATTAAAAAACAGACACCATTAAGTCTTTTTACTGTGCAGATGAAGGCGAGAAATCTATTTTAGACTCTGAAGGAGCATGCTGGAGAAGATTACAGTCAAGAATTTGTAGCAAGCACTGGCTGGTTCCAGAGATTCAAGTAAAGATTCCAAATGCATAGATTCGAGATGATACAAATGGCATAAAATGAACAAAGAAAATTATGATATATAACAATAATGAAAGAAAATTATGATAAAATATGACTTAAAGATTTTTATAACATCATTTCACAGTACTGTACATATAGCCTACTCAACTTACGACCAAATCATGTTACAACCAGTCTGTCGGAACCAATCGTGGTCGTAAGTCAAGCACTAGCTGTATACTGATCTCCCAAGGCCTTCATCTCCAAATACCATCATGGAGGTGGTTAGGGTTTCCGTATGTGAATTTCAGGGGACACAAACATTCAATCCATAACACAGTCCTAAATGAGTTTTCATCTTATATAGACAGCATTAACTTCCATTGTGAGAATAAGCAGTCCTCAACATTGAGTTCATTCAAACTTCAGATAACTGCAGCCCCAGCAAGCATTGAACCACAACTGCATAATAAATTCTAAGCTAGAACCACTCAACCAACTGGAGTCAATATACAGAACCAGGAGTAATAATTGATTGCTTTATTAAACTAAGTGTTGAGCTGGTTTATTAGGCAGCAAAAGCTAATCTGAATAGAAATTAGCACCAGAAGAGTATTAAGATAACAAAAACTATAACATGCATTGTTTTGGGACAGTAAGAGAGAAGTTCAGAGTGTCTTAAGGAGACTCACTGAAGGCTGATGATAGTGAGATTTTGTAACTGAAATCTGTAGAAAGGAGAGGATATCTGTTATGCACTGGGCTGAAAGCTTGGCAAAACTATTGACTGCAGTAATTTTGAAAAAATAAAATTATACCTAATAAAATGTTATAGTTGGCTACAAAAATTTCCAAGTAGAAGGTTGCAAATGTCAATTATTTAAAGCCATCTTTGATAAGATATGGATAAAGAGAAATAATAACAAAGGAACTACTCAGCAATCGTGAAATTTAGAAAAGTATAATAAAGTTGCTACTTGCTAGGTTCATAAAATATCTATTATCCCAAAATATCAAAAGAATGTAATAAAAGACACAAACTTAGAAATAAACACTATTCTTTAAAAAAAAAAAAAAAAAAAAAGAAATCAGAATGTGAGAGTTAGGGTCTTATAGATCACTTAGCCTACAGAACAACAAAGAAGCTGCCTGCTGGCCAAATTCAGCCCACATTCATATTTCGTTTGCCTTGCACAAGTTTATTATTACTGTTATCAGACTAACATTAGCCAGGAGGTGGCACATAACATATAGATTTCTTAGTATATCTTTAAAAAATGAATCAGAAGCTCTCACAACGCAGAGCCAACAGGCCTCCATGGTGACAACTGGCTGAGATTCAATAAATTTACACTCTTGTGGACAGGATCTATGGATGATAGTTCCCCAGCAATGACTCCTCATCCAATCTGCTCCATTAGCGTACATCAATTACCTCGACATAAAAGCACTTGAGTTTATGACCTGTAGATTCTGGTACAGCTTCTTCATGTTACAGATGAAGACACTGGAGACCAGAAATAGGAAGGGCCTTGCTTGAGGTCACACCACAAGTGAGGTGCTGAGACCAGGTCTCACTCCTAGGCCTCCCAATTCACAGAGTCACAGTCCTTCCCCACCTCTGGGGTTTCTCGGAATTAAGAATTGATCCTGACTCTTGCCTGTGCCTGTGTCAGAAAGCTTCAGTCTTTTCCTTCTTTCTCCCAAGAGGCTGGTGTGTTCCCAGGCAGGTGGGAGGGCCACAGAGAGGTCCCAAACAGAATAAGGTGCAAGGAGAAACTTTGGGGGTATGTGGGGGGATCAGGGGGTGGGGAGGTGGGGACAGAGAGAAAGGGGAAGGGAGGGCAAAGAAGGGGAGGGGGGTCCTCTACTAGTCCTTCTAGGACCTTGTTCTTGGCTACTCCTGCTTTCCTAGGCCTGGTTTTACTTTTCAGACCCCGATTTCTTGGGCTGATGGACAGAACTTGCAGCGCACGAAGTCAGAGAGACTTCCTTTCTTAAAATTTCTGGGCCTTTGTTTTCTCATCTGTAAAGTGGAAACAGTATTACTTTGTGGAAATTGTGTAAAAACATTCTATTCTATAAGAAAAGCATTTGTGATTCATGTGATTATTTATTTTTTATTTTTTTTTCCAGCATGACTGCAATCATGTGATTATTGACTGCCTACTAGATGTAGAGTGTTGGGGAGTACAACTATGCCTAAAACATGGGGATCCTCAATAAATGGTAGCAATTATTGGGGAGAAAAAGGAGATAGGCTTCTTGTTATCCTGTGGAGACTGTGCCTTTGTCCCTGAGGTCTCCATATTCCAACAGCTCTCCATCTAAGCCAGTGCTGCTAGTCTCAGCTGCACGTTAAAATATCCTAGGTAGCATTTAAAAACCATGTTGGGGCCAAGTGCGGTGGCTCATGCCTATAATCCCAGCACTTTGGGACTCTGAGGCAGGCAGATCACCTGAGGTCAGGAGTTCGAAACCAGCCTGACCAACATGGAGGAAACTCCTGTCTTTCCTAAAAATACAAAAATTAGCTGGGCATGGTGGCACATGCCTGTAATCCCAGCTACTTGGGAGGCTGAGGCAGAAGAATTGCTTGAATCCGGAGGTGGAGGCTTTGGCGGACCAAGATCAAGCCACTGAACTCCAACTTGGAAAACAAGAGCAAAACTCCGTCTCAAAAAACAAACAAACAAACAAACAAAAACAATAAAACAAAAAACTTTGGTGCCCAGGCTCAGGCTCAGGCTCTCCCCAGACCAAGTAAATCAGAATCCCTAGGGGTGGGGTCTGGTCATTAATGCAGCACAACTGGGATCCACTGTCATCAATCCTCTCCCTATCTTGACACAGCCTCAAGCTTCTCGCTTCCCTGGGAACCACCTCGGCCACATACTTCCTTTGCTGCAACCCCACTCCTGCCCTTTGACTCTGGGCGTATTAATTAAACTCCTCTGAGCTTCTGTTTCTTTATCGGGAAAATAGGTGTGTAGGGGAGACAGTTGGTAGCCTACCTGGCATCCGTTAGCTGCTTTTTGCATCCAAGCAGAAGGCAGATTTTGGAAGCTGACCACCTCCATGGGTGAATCTGGTTGGCCCAACAGTTATTCAATCAATCCTCTTTTGTCAGTGATTAGTTTAGAATGAGACTGTGGACCCAACTCTGTTTGTGAGAGGAGACCTCTAGGAAAAGTTTCCTTGCTCTTGGAAAAGAAGGGCATTGTGTGGTGTTTCGATTTGACATGTGGAACTGCTGCACCGTCTTGTAACCAGCCTGAGGATGAAGCCGACACTGGGGCACATGTAAAGATGAATGTTGGTTAACTGGAATTTTTATTTACTAGAAGATTGAAGTGGCAGGCATGATGAGTAGAAGAGAACTAAATTTACCGAGTCCCTATTATGTGCCAGATCCTCTATTAAGTTCAGTATCATACGTGCCAGCTCACATAATTCTGACAACTGTGGTCTGGCATTAGAAAGTAATCAGCCTATGCAGCCTCTGTTGAGTTTTTTTTTTTTTTTAATAGAGTCTCACTCCGTTGCCCAGTCTGGACGCAATGGCGAAATATTGGCTCACTGCAACCTCCACCTCCCGGGTTCAAGCAATTCTCCCGCCTCAGGCTCCCAAGTAGCTGGGATTACAGTGCCTGCTACCATGCCTGGCTAATTTTTGTATATTTAGTAGAGATGGGGTTTCATCATGTTGGCCAGGCCGGTCTTGAACTCCTGACCACAGGTGATCCACCTGCCTCAGCCTCCCAAAGTGTTGGGATTACAGGCGTGAGCCAAAGTGCCCGGCCAACTCTGTTGATTTTATTTTAGCTCTAACACTTAGGCAAATGCTTTCATCTCTCTAAACCTCAGTTTTCTCATCTATGAGATAGAAATAATAGAATCTACGAATCATATGGTTGTTAGAAGAATTAAATGAAATAATGCATATAAATACTCTAGCACATCAATAGGACCCAGTGAAAACCAGGTGTTACATATTTTTTTATCAACCTGTAAGGCAGGCTGTTAGTTTTATTATTATTGTTATTGTACTTTTTACATATGAATAGAATAAGAATTATAAGACCCAAGTGGACTTGCCTAAGATATCATAAGCGGCAGAGCTGGGATTTAAACTCAAGAATTCTTACTACTAATCCATTGCTCATGCTTTTTCTCTTCTCCTGCCTGCCATATTCAGTTGAGGAAATCCCAGTATTCTGCAGTAAGTAGTCCACAGAGACTTCTTTCACAAACACAAGTTTTCAAGCAAACGAAATAAAAAGGAGAAGCTGAGTCTGAGGCGTGGGTATGACCCAGTGGCTAAGAAAAGTAAGGAACCCTCTTCAGCAAGACATACTGTCTCATAAGACAGTAGACTCTTAAGATCCAAAGAACCCTTAGAGATCATACAAGTATAACTCAACCCCATCCATGCTGAAATTCCTCTTTGCCTATCTCTTGAGATGGGGGTTTCCAACTTTCCAGAGCAGGGCAACTCTATTGAAAAGTTCTACCATTCCTTGAGATGACGTTAGCATTTGCCTCCCTTGAACTCTCATCCATTGGTTCTAATTATAGCCTCCAAGGAAAGAGAGAACAACCCTCACCCCTTTGCTACATGGCAGGCAGCCCTTTGGAAGCATGGTGATGACAGCTCACTTCACCCTGAATCTCTTTCTCACCTCCAAGCTACTTCCTCACCCAGCTTTCTCAACTGATTCTCAAACAATCCTGTTTTCAGTTCCACCACCATTCTGACCCTTCTTTGGCTATAGATGGACACTTATGGAAGGGCTTCCTAACAATCAGAGCAGTTCCCCAATAGACTAAGAGGTCAGTTTGAAACATTATTGTTTAAATGTAAATTATACTTTTAAGAAGTTGTAGGGGAAAACCGTTACATAAAGGGGTGGGCATCTATTGCTTTTGTTTGTCCAACATCCATTTAATTTCTTTTGGGATTAAGATTAAAACTCCCTTAGGTAAAAATACAAAAAATTAGCTGGGCATGGTGGCGTGTGCCTGTAATCCCAGCTACTCAGGAGGCTGAGGCAGGAGAATTGCCGGAACCCAGGAGGCGGAGGTTGCGGTGAGCCGGATCGCGCCATTTGCAGTCCAGCCTGGGTAACAAGAGCGAAACTCCGTTTCAAAAAAACAACAACAACAACAACAAAAAAAAAACAACAAAAAAAAACTCCCTTAGGTGAACAACCAAGGTCCTTTGATAGTCTAGATGAGACAGTTAACAAGGTGCCCTACTATCCCCTAGCCATGGGTAGAAACATGGTCTTCACTGGGCTTGCCAGATCTTCCCTTCCTAATTGGACATAAATTAGGGTGGATGGTTCGAGCTCACAGGTTGTCAGAAGGGCTGGATTAGCCTGCTCATAGCTCCTGTGGAATCCTTAGAACCACTTCTGTCCTTCTCCTGGCTTCCTAAGCTTTGCTACCAGCTTTCTTTTTGAACTTTTGAATTTCCCCATGTATTTCCAACATGTTTCCTTTCTGTTATATATTCATCAGATGAAATTTCTGTTGCTTACAGCTAAAGACCCCTGATTTATTTGCTAATAGAATAAAGGGCAAATAACATGATGGAATATTAATAAAGCAGACTCAAAAACATATGTTAAAAAATAAATATAGAATTTACTTTATTATTATATTTATCTTACATGTTATAGATGTATCATTAATATTTTTATGATAATATTTTTAAGAATTAAGTTTTATTATAAAAGAACATGTGCTCATTATAGAAAATTTGGAAAATATATAATAGAAAGTGATATATTACCTATATAAAATTATTACTTGCCTGCCAAAAATCTGAGTCTATGCCCAGGGCAGAATTTACGCCACTCCATACTAGCCTGGCTTTTTGGTTACCTTTTGGTCTGTTTTTATTTCACTGGGAATTCGGGCCAGTGCTTATTTTCACAGCCAAATTAATTAATGAGAAAATCCTCAGACTTTCCATTTATCACTTCCAAATACCCACTTTTGATGAGTCAGTTGCCATTTGAACAATATCGGATAATTTTCAAATTCATTACAACAGGACAACAATACAGCCCATTTCTTATTCAAGTTATCTCCAAGGAATTCTTACTTCATTAATCTTTGGATCACCACTTCCAAACAGGGAAGGGACATTAATCACAGTTCTCCAGTGGGGGAGAAGCAGGACCCAGAGAGAGCAAGTGGATTGTCGTTTATAGAGACATGCAAGAGTAATTGGAACTATATATTCAGCTTGGAGTCTTTCTCAAAAAAATTTTTTTTTGCCATTAGACAATCAATCAACCATGTTTATATAGTTAATGGATACCTAATATATGCTATGAGTACTTAAAGGTATGCAAAATACAAACAACTGTGGGTTATAGCTCCTATCCTCTTACAGTCCAAGGAGCAAGGAAGGAGATCTATTAGAAAAAAAACACAGTAGCACAAATATGATATTGTGTCATTCATTAAGTACAAAGCAGCTGCTGTTTTGTTCTTTGAACGCAGTATAAAATCAGGTTCCTTGGCTTTTGTATCTTTTCTCTGCTTATGCAAATGCCTGTTAGTGTCTGTTATGCACAAGGCTCTTTAACATACATCTCCTCTTTCTCCCTCTGCTGAACTTGAGAGTCATAACCAAGTAACACTAGACCCAGATTTCCTGCAGGCCTATGAAACTCAATATGCCATAGACCAAGGCCATCTCTTTTCCTCCTCCAAACCTATTGCTGTTGTTTTGTTTTTAGTCCTGGCAAATACTGTCATTCATTGACACGCTAGCCAGAATCCTGAGAATCAGCCTGGATGCCTCCCTCCCCAGTGGTCTCCTTTCTCATTCAATCAAGCATGATTACTACTCCCTATGTGTACCTCAAAACCACCCTCCTTTCTCCATGTCCACCATAATGGTCCTGGCCCAGGCTCTCACCCTTTATTTGCTGCTCACTGAATCAGTCTTTCTCTTCTTGTCCACTATCCAGCTCTCTGTAATTCATCCTTTATTCAACAGACAAAGGGATCTTCTACAAATGCAAATATGATCACAGCAGTCACCTATGCAATGGCTCCCCAGAGCCCTGGGTACAAAGACCCAACTTTTAACCATGACATATGAAGTCCCTTAGGATTTATTTGCAGTCTGCCTCTGAAACTCTCACCTTCTTACTTTTGCTCTTTTTTTTTTTTCCTGCCTGGAGCTTTTTTCATTTTGTTCGCTACCTAACAAACTCCCATTCATCTGTCAAGACCCAGCTCAGGTCCCATCTCCTACAAGAAGTCTTCAAGATGGAAAAAATATTGGGAGGCAGGAGAGTCAAGGCAGGGTTTGATTCCCCTGACATCTTCATTGTATGGTTATTTGGTTCTGGCTGTGACCCTCAACTGTCAGTCACTCTTCCTCTTATGCTGATCTTCTCAATACTACTCTTCCATTCTAAGGAATCATAAAGTACTACTAACAGATCTATCTCTTCATTAGACTGTGTGCACCATAGGGCAGGAATTGTGTCTTTTTCACCATTCATTCCCAAAGCCCAGCCCTGGAATACAGTAGACACTCAGTAATAGTCAATTAATGAACAGATCACTAGTAAGCCTTAAAAAATACTTGTAGAATAAATGAATGAGTACATGGATGGAGAAAGAGTTGATATCCCAAACCTAAAAGTCTTAGGGACTGTGGTTGTTATCAAGTGAGCTCTCTGTTTGCTTTTGTCCCCATGCTGCGATACTGAAGTGTTATTTTGATAGAATTGGGAATTTTCTGAAAGATGTTGAAAATATCTTTCCTAGGTTGGGCAAAGTGGCTCACCCCTATAAGCCAAACACTTTGAGAGGCTGAGGCAGGAGGATCACTTGAGGCCAAGAGTTGGAGAACAGCCTGGGAAATAGAGGTGAGCCCCATCTGTACACAGACAAATTAGCTGGGCATGGTGATGGGTGCCTGTAGTCCCAGTTACTTCTGCTAAGGCAGGAATATTGGTTGAACCCCAAAGTTGGAGGGTACAGTAAGCTATGATCATGAAACTACACTCCAGCCTGGGCAACAGAGCAAGATCTTGTGTCTTAAAGAAAGAAAGAAAGAGAAAGAAAGAAAGAAAGAAAAAGGAAAGAAGAAGAAAAAGAAAAGATGGTTTCTACCTCAAACATCTCTGGGACACATACTTGGAGAAAGAACACTGCCAGAGTAGAACCGCTAACCATCCTCTCACTCCCATCTTCTCCCTGACCCGCCTGGTCCCATCCCATCAGATTTGACAACTCTGTAGGAAACCAATTTACTGTTAATCACAAGGGAGTTTTATTTACTCTGCTGAAAGAATTGAAAAGCAGTCATTTTTATTAGCACCACAGCTGGTTCTTCCATCATGGAAGAAATACAATTATGCGTCTTCCTATGGCTGAATGCAGACCGCTACAACCTCATTATTCATTCTAGTAGGAAGCAGGCCTTTATAATGAGCACAGGGAAAAAATACACCCAGCTCTCATTTGTAAAAGGAACAAACCTTAGTTCCTGGAATGCCATTGCCACTGTCACCATAGAAAAAAAGTCTTTTTATTTTTTTGGTGATGTAATAGGGTGCGATCACTTCAGAGGCAGAACCAAAGGCAGTCACTATGATGTAGTGGAAAGAGGGTCGGCTCTGGCATCGGGCCAGCCCGGGTTCAAACTCTGGCCCTGTTTCTTATCAGCTGTGAATAGGCAGCCCATTAGGTTTTCTGAGCCTCCATTTTCTCATTCGTAAATTGGAACTAGTGATAGAACAGCTTTGAAGGGTGGTGGAAAAGATTGGAGATTAAATTCCCACACATGGCATCCAGCACCTGTGGTAATATGATCTGCCTCTGCCTACCTCTCTAGCTTCAACTGCCACCTGTCAAAGCTGGCATTTCTGCTTCAGCCGAGCCTGCCATACTTCCCCATGCTCCCCTGACTTCGTACATGTTGCTTCCTTTGCCTGAGTCACATGCCCTCCCTATTTCCCTCATTCCTCTGGCAACATTTTCTTCTTAAAAGAAGTCTTTATCTCAGTCCCTCCCCTAAAAAGGAACTGGCATCCCCTTTCTGTTTTTGTCACCCTTTGGACAAACCTCACTATAGGAAGTGGCTGCACATTGCCACTTACATATCTATACCAAGCATAAGTCTGTAAACTACTTAAGAAGTAAGAACTTGCCGGGCGCGGTGGCTCACACCTATAATCCCAGCACTCTGGGAGGCTGAGGCGGACAGATCATGAGGTTAAGAGATTGAGACCATCCTGACCAACATGGTGAAACCCCATCTCTACTAAAAATACAAAAAATTAGCTGGGTGTGGTGGGGAGCACCTGTAGTCCCAGCTACTCAGGAGGCCAAGGCAGGAGAATCACTTGAACCCGGGAGGCAGAGGTTGCGGTGAGCAGAGACTGAGTCACTGCACTCCAACCTGGTGACAAAGCGAGACTCCTCTCAAAAAACAAAAAGACAGAAAAAAGAACTGTGTGCCTGACTTGCATGTCCACTGCTGACACTGTACTGGGCAGAACTGGTGGTCAGGAAATGATTTATTGAATGAATAAATAAACGAATAAAGACTTGGGTCAAGCACCCACTGCCCTATGTGGATGCAGCCAGCACGGTGGTACGGTTGATTGTTAAACCACTGTCAAATTTCTCCCTTGAAAATTCTCACCAAAGAGGCACCCCAGCTGGTTAGGGAGTTGGAGAGCCCGGTTACCCAGTTTGGGGCAATGAGTCATTGGAGGAAGTCTATTGAGGAGATACTCGCATTTCTGTTACTTGTTCTCAGACATCCCAGCTGGATCTTGGTACAGAATATTCAATTCTAAAGGCAGATTTACCTTTATCCATCCTCATCTCTTGATGCAATTAGCAAAGTATGGCATCATTTGGAGTCAGACAAATGAGAGTTTGAACTTAATCTCCATTACCTTGTTTCCCACAACAAGAGATGACACGGTATGATGGTTAGGAATACTGTCCTGGACTGCCTGGGCTTTAGTGTAGGCTCCATTGGAAGTTCTTGGACCTTGGGCAAATAATCTAATCTTCCAGTGTTGCAGTTTCTTCCTCTGTAACATCAGAATAGTAATTGTTCCTGCCTCAGAGGGTTAAACAGAATAATGAATATAAAGTACTTAGAATAAAGTCTGACACGTAGTTAGGGCTACATGAATGTCAGCAGTATTTTTATTAGTAATACGAGTTGTGTAACCATGGACAATTTCATACATTCTCTGAGATTTGGTTTGCACATCTAGAAAATGATGGTTAGAAATGCTGACATCGCAGAATTGTGGTGAGGCTGTTAATTCATGTGGGCGGAGCACCAAGAACCGCACTGGCATACGGCCGCAGCTGGGCAAAGAGGGAAGAAGGACCATGACAGACTTTGGGACTTGGACAAACCGTGCTCTTTCCTTTGCTCCTTGTTTACCCGCCTCTCCTTCTGCTGCTCAAGGCCAATGGCAGACCCGAGTTCTGGACCCCTCCCCTCCTGCTTTCTCAGGGAACTGGTGCTATCAAGTTAAGCCCTTACCCCTTCAACCTTTTCCACTTGACTTGTTTCTCCTCAAAAGCATTTAAATAGGTTCTGGTCTTTTCTAACTTAGAACACCACCTTTCAAAAATAAATCAACTCTTCCCCCACTGTCCTATTCTTTCTCTCTCAATCTTGTCACAGCCAAATTCCTTGCAGTATTTGTCTATGCAACCTCACCTCCGACTCAATCTTCCTGATGGTGCAACCTTTAAAAAGAGTGTTGAGTACTTGGAGTCTGTAAGAAGCAAGGTAAAGAGGGCAAAGGTTATTTTCATCCTGAAGAGAGATCCTTTAGAGAAGTACAGCTGGGAAGTGATAGAGTCCCCCAGTAAAGATGCTCTAATGAACCAAGAATGGGATCGCCCCGACTGGAGCTGGTCTTCACTGCCTGGTGTTCAGTCTGTCCTCACAGCACACTGGACAGAACCCACAGTCCTCTAGTCTCATGACACACATGCATGTGGATCCCTCCTGAATTATGAGCCCTGTCCCTGGCAGCACCCAACTCCTGATCCAGCCTAGTCCAGCCAGAGCCAGTCTCTCTGTACTCTTCCAATCAACAGCCTTCTCTGCAATAAGGAGGGAGCCCATGGCTTCAGTGAGGCCCAAGCAATACCAAGAAGAGAAGAAGGTTATGAAGGTAAGACATCTACGTGGTTGCAAGTTTCTAGTTTTTTCCTATGTTTCTCTTTTCTCCTGTTTTGTAATCACTTATAATGAGAAGAAGCCAGAGTCAGATGCCATTAACTTCCCTCTAATATTGTCCACCGGGGAAGTTACCCAGGAACACCTGAAATGCCATGCCTAACAACTCCACAAGAGAATAGGTAGAGTTTATGAAGCAAATGCTACAAAGCTCTGCACATCCAAGAGCTCGCTTGATTTTTTAAAACAAATAACATGAGGTAAGGGCCCTTGCGCACTCCATTTACAGATAAAAGTCTGAGGTTTAGGGTCAGCAGGATCTACACTTTGCAGAGTCTACCATATGTCAGGTACTGACCTAGCTGAATACTTTGAAAACAATCCTCACAGCCACAGCTTTGTAGACAAGTGTTACTGCCCCTTCCTTTCAGATGAGGAGTATAGGATTTGGTACCAGACAAGGCTGGCCCTGCTACATACTAATTAGATGGGTGACCTTCTTAAGTTCTCTGGGCTTCAGTTTACCATCTATAAAATATCAGGGCTAGATTGAAAGAGCTGAAAGGTCCATTTCAACTGAACTCTGTTTGACCTAATAATTGCTAAGTATCTCCTCATAACACACCAACGTTAGTGTCAGCTCTATATACTGGCGTCACAGAAAATGAGTTCTTTCAGTTTGAGGAGAGGAAATAAAGTGGGTGGAGAAATAACCGGATGGTCCATAGCTACCATTCTGTTCCCTTTTCACTAGGTTGTTTTTAATGGATCTATAACTTTTCAGAGTCTTCTAATTTTTATTTTTATTTTGAGGCAGAATCTCACTCAGTCACACAGGCTGGAGTGCAGTGGCACGATCTCAGCTCACTGCAACCTCTGCCTCCCAAGTGCAAGTGATTCTCATGTCTCAGCCTTCCTAGTAGCTGGGATTACAGGTGTGTGCTACCATGCCAGGCTAATTTTTCTGCATTTTTAGTAGAGACAGGGTTTCACTATGTTGATCAGACTGGTCTTGAACTCCTGGCCTCATGTGATTCACCCGCCTTGGCCTCCCAAAGTGCTGGGATTACTATCATGAGTCATGACACATGGCCTAGATTCTTCTAAATTTTAAAACTTGGGAGGCTGCAATCAGAAGAGCCAGATCTAGTGTTAGTGGCAGCTTTTACTGGTTTTGTGACCTGGAGAAGCTAATCCACCTTTCTAAGCCTCAATTCCCTCCTCTGTAAAAGTGGGTGCTCACAGTGTTGTTGAGAAGATTAAGCAGGGGAGAGCATGTGAAACTACCTGACCCACAGCCAGTGCTCAATAAATGGTAGTAACTGTTCTTTGTTTTAAAATTTTTTTGCTGAATTCACTGCACAATAAAGACCCTGGGAAATGTTTACAGGTTTCAGATTTGGTGTTTGCCAAGTATTGCAAAGCTGCTACCTCTCCTCACTGCACACTTGTGCTCCTGTTAAAACACATGACCCTGCTTGAGGGTGTCCAGTCTTCTATTGTCTTGCACAATAGCACAGGCAAGCTCAGTGAAGGTAGGTGGCATCAGGGTGTGTTTTCAGCAACAAGTAAGCAGAGGAGCTGAGCAGGTGGTTCTGAGCAAACGGCCTGAGGAGTGACAGCAGAGGGGGAGTGATGCCGAAATGATAATATGAGAGTACACAGAGTAATGCACAGCTGCCAGGTCACGCAACTTGAGAACTGCTTCAGAACAGTCAACTCTTCCACACTGTTGCTAGGAAACGGGGGAGGTGGGGAGGGATTCATCCCTTGAACAAAAGGGAGGGGAAAGACATGAGCAGACATGAACTCCAAATTTTGGAAATGATTTCATGAACTCCCATTTTCTGAACATTAGTGTCTTTGGAGACATTTTCATGTGTTGAGCTCCTACTGTGTGCCATGGGCTTAAGGTGCTGGGGAGACAGCATTGGACAAAGTCCCTGCCTTCATGGAGCTTCTACTGGAATTGGTCTTCTCCTTTGATATTGAGGGAATGGACTGAGGTCCTCAGAGGGGAAGAACTTGCCTAAGATCTCAAGGCAACCTATTGGCAAAGCTGATCTTCGAATCCAGCCGTCCAACATCCAAGACTTTTTCCATACACTACATTTTACAAAAGAGATTCATCTGCAGCAGATTGTAATGTTAGCTGGGACTTAAGTATCTCAGCTAGGTCAAGGGCCTTACTCTGGAGATTTCTGGAAATGTGTTAAAAAAAGATGTTTCTTTAATTTCAAGTGTCCCATGGAGTAGTTTCATATTCATTCAGAGTCCTTGTCTTCCATTATTATACCTAGTTGAGTGAAACTGTAGTGTACGAAAGGAGGTAGGGAGGATCAAACCAGGGAAAAAACTTGGGTGTCTCATAACTACCGAGAATTAGCAAGACGTGGAAGTCTAGAGATCAGGGTGCAGAACCAGTATCTACCTCTTCCTAACTGTGACCTTCACCTCTCTAGGCCTGTTTTCCCACCTGTAACATGAAGGATTGCATTGGAATAATCTCAGCATTCTTCTCTAGCTCTAAATTTATGATGAGTTACCCAACAGTGCTATGCAGTGGAAAAAGCCCTAAGGCCCAAAGATGTCATTTCAGAGACTGACTGTGGTTTAAAGACGAAAACCTGATGGTTAATTGCCTCTTTTCTTGTGCTCCCATGGTCCTAGGGCAGGGTGCTGTTGTAGCACATGTTCCACTGTGCCTGCTAAGAAGCTGGTTTGAGGTCTGCACCAGTAGAAAGGTATGTCCTTATGGAGAGTGAGCATGGTGTTCTGCGTATTGTCATGTGACTGTTTTTGCAGGTCTTTCTTCCCCATCAGACCGTGACTACTTTGATGGCAGGTACTGTGTCTTATCTATTTTTCTACCCTAGTGCCTGCCACTGAATAGTCTGTAGAAAAGAGTGAAGGAATCAATGAATAATGACTGAGTCAGAAAACTATACCTTTTCGGGGTCCATAACGGAAACAGCACAAAGGAGTCTCCCTTGATAAACTCATCAAAGTGATCCCAGAATTAAACGTTGAGGCTAGAGAGGTTATTAGTGACTTGCTTAAGGCCACTTGTTAAAAAGCAGCAAAGCTAGGATACCTTTTCTCTCTCCTTTCTTTCATTTATTCAGTACTCCAAAAGGGTGTTGTTTCCAAGCTGGAGTATTGAACACAATTTATCAGAATGAGATGAATTTTGAAGCATTTGGGAGCTTGGACTTTGAGTCTGACAGATGTAGGTTCAAATTCCTTGGGGCTGCTGACTACCAGTGTGATCTACGGCAACTTAACCTCCCGGAAGCTCAAAAGTGGAAGTGATAACATTTCCACCACCTCGCTTGCAGGCTGCTTCTGTGGGGTCATTTGAAGGCTTATGGTTAACCCAAATGAGAGGTAGGATGGGAGTTTCTAACACAACAAGTGTCTTATTGTCTTGCCTGATTTGTTGCTTCAGATCAGTGGGGTCTTCTCTTTTTTGAAATGCCATTGTTGGCTTAGACAATGAGTAGCCTTCTGCTACGTATAATGTACATTCTCCCCAGACGTACTGGTATGTATTTTCCAGCCTACTGAAGTAGTCCAGGCTCATTCATTATACATATCAGTGTGTGCTGGTGTGTTTTTGCCCTTTCTGCTGCTACATCCTGAACTAAGGCTGGATCCTTGCAGCTCTCCAGCACACGATTGCTGCCCTGCCAGAACCACAGACCTTTCTCGGGACTGGCACAAATTTCAGCCAACAGAGCCTGCACAGAAACACACGGAAAAGGCTTCCGGTGTGAGCTTACTGTGAGTCACAGACAACCGTAGTTGCACTGGATAGAGCTGGCAGATGCCATCAGCATATGCCCCTTAGAAACTCTGGTTGTTTTGTGGCCTGGAGAAGAGCCCAGAATAATGGGGCCCAAGAGGCAGCACCTCTGCTTTCTGAAGAGGAAGCTGTAGAGCCGTGGACTTCCCCACGTGCACAGTGGCTCCATCCAGACCTGAATGCCCCTCTCATTACTCACCGGAAATGAGCTTTGAACATTTCACACAGGAAGATGACTCGCTCCTCCAACAAGATGCAGAAAGCCTTTCCAAGGAAATGACTTGAAGTGTTTAAATATTTTATTTCTTAGTCTGCTTTTTCTCTATTAAATCCTTCAGCTCGAATGAGCATCTTTATCGGCAAATTGATCCAGTTGCAGCATCCCTTGACCACCTAGGGGGATTCTGAATCTGTACTTAAGTCCAGTTACAGTATTCCATCTGCAACTCTGTTCCCTTTATGCTTCTGTAGCACTGCTATAGAGAGGAAGGGTTTGTCAGAGCAATGAGAAATAACACAATGAGCATACAACTTTTACAATTGGAAATGAAGAAGCCTACAAAAGAAATAACGGCTGATATTTGCTATGGGTCAAGCCTGTGTATGGGCATTATGGGTCTCTAACATGCCTGAATAAGCAAGAGGTTGAAATTGCAAGAAGGCAGGCTGGAGTCCGACCTCTTGACCCTACTCAGCATTTTGGAGCATGGTAGTTTCACAGATCTAACACATCAAGCAAGGGAATGGGTTAGTCTGGTGCTCATTCTCAAAGGTAGATGCGTTAACTTCTGTTTGCATCCTCTGGAACCAAGTAGCGAACTGTCATCTTTTGGGAAGATCTGTCCATCCTCAGCAGGTGTCCCACCAGCAAGGACAAAATCTGAACTCAGATTCCAGGGAAAGAAACTAACAAGAGCTAGGCATGGATCCAGGCCACTCACTGATTGGCTGGAGACAACAGCAGGCTCTGGGCTTAGGGAAGGAACACTTAGGCAGAAACTAGTCTTATGGGATTGGGGAAGGTAGCGTGGTATCATGGGGAGACCATGTCTTTGGACTTGAAGAGACATAGATTTTAATTCCAGTTTTGGAACTTATTAGCTATGTGATTGTAGGTAGGTTGGTTTCCTTCATGGGGCTCCTCTGCAGAATAATTCTTAGAGAGGAAGCATTGTACCTAAGATCATAGTCAGGTAAACTTGGAATAAGAAATTCTGGCCCATTATATAAACCATTAGTTCCTCAACTTTTGTCCTAACCTTTGTTAAGCTTCAGTTTTCCCATCAGTAAAGAGGAGATAAGATTACTTATCTAGATCTAGTGTGAAGATTAATTAAAACAATGCAAGTACAATACTCAGCCTAAGGCTCAGAACACAGAACACACTCCATAAATGGGGCTATTGATTGGTCCTGGCATGTTGGGTCCTGGTCTGATTGGCAGTGAAGGCAAGGAAAATATGTATGTGAGATATGCTGGCAGTTTAGGGGATACCCTAGAGTTTCTCATAGTTGTCCCGGTCATCTTGATCTTGGTATCATGCACTAGGCTGTGTACTGTTTGGCCCCAGTCAAGATTCCAGGTCTCAGAACATCTTTGAAGCCCTTTTGTGGATGGGCTGAGGTGATGAAAGAGGTGACTTTGATGCGAACTTTGCCAGACAGGTATGCCTCAAGAAATGGGTTCTGCAAACCGGGGAAGGCAGGGCTGAAGCTGACAGCTTTACAGTTCAAAGAGCATTCTCCCAAATGTGATTTAATTTAATTTAATCCTTATAGCTTGCATCACCAAAATTGTCCCCAGATGAAGAAACAAAGATCCTGAGAGGTTCCCTAAGTGGGAGTCAGTATTGGTGAAGGGTCCTGAACTTGGTGAGACTGCAAAGCCATGCTCCAACCATGTCATAGAAATGCTGTGGTGCCTGCCCCAACCCAGTAGCCAGTGAGGACCTGCTCTCTGCTCAGTCCTATGGAGGAGGCTCATAGTGTCAACCCTGTTCCTGCCATATATTATAATAATCATTCTGGGGATGTAATATAGTCACTATTTGTTGAGCACTAACTGCTTAACATATGCCATCTTATTTTTTTTTTTCACAGAAAAAGACTATAAATAGGATTTCTGATGTCCATTTCATAGATGAAGAAGGAAGGTTTAGCAAGGCAGTTCAAGGATACACAGCTAGAGGAAGAGATGGAATTTAGTCCCTTTTTCAGCATCCTTCTCGTTCTTGATTTCCCTTCCTGCTATGTTTTGTTACACAGTTAGCTTAGGTCTAATTATATACAACCAATTATGAATTGTGAAATAGGATCCTGATGTGAATTTCCTATCTTTCTCCCACTAAGCAACTGATGTATCCCTTCGTGGTTAGATATGACTAACGGGATTGTTCCCGTTCTGCTGTGGTTTGAATTTCTACCTTGATAATTACACAAAAACACTAATGATTAGGTGGACATGAGGTAAACACTGCCCCCTCCTAAATGTTTCCATAGCTAAGATCCATTCTCGCTCTTTTTCTCCTCTTCTTCAAGAACAGTTGTTATATTCTTTGCCAATTTTTCTACTGAGTTACAAAAACATGTTATATATTTAAAATATTAGTCCTATTTCTTTGTCATATAGGTTAGAAATCTTTTCCTGTTGGTCAATGGTCTATGGACTGAATACATAGTATTTTGGGGGGAGGCTATGTATAATTATTTTGTATTATTTTTTAGGGAAGCCTTCCCACTCCAAGAGAAAAAGTAAGTTATTTATATATCCACATCTTATGGGTCTTTGACTTTACTTTCTGTTCTCTTCCACTAAATTGTCTAATATTTCCCAATTAGAAATTGTTACAATATTTATACCACTGTATTTGAGTTAATATCTGTCCTTTTTAAGCTTTTTCCTGGCTTCTCTTGCATTTTTAAAAATTCCTATTAGATATTATACAAATGATACACTCTTGCTTTGGAAAAAAGAGAAATAACAGATAAGTATATAGAGAAAATAAAAGAAAAAAATGAGCAATAATAATCTTATCCAAATGTTACTGATGTTTTGGGAGTGCTTAATCCAATCTTTTTCCTGCATGCAAACACACACACCTTTTCTCCAACAAAAATCAGATCATGCTTTATTAGTAAACATCCTACCTAAAATCTGTATATCCATTGCCTATTGATTATGCCCATTGCTTAATATATGTTTTGTTTAATCATTAGTTAATTGTTGAGTATTCAAGTTATTTCTAAATTTTCACTCAAGCTGTTTCTGCTTATTTTTGTCTGGGTGTGAATGAATCCTTTGCACATTCCTCTAGCAAGTTGATCAACATCTGGTCTAAGATAGTCTTCAGTACCACGGTGTTGGATTTGTGCTGTCCTCATCAGCTTAGCAATGTCTGCTCAAAGACTCCTTCCCCCTCAAAAGTGCCATTCAGACTTGCTGTGGGTATAAGGGGGACAATCTCATTGAGGAGAAAGTTGTCATCGTGGTTAAGAGCATGAACTTTGGAATTGGATACAGCTGTGTGAATTTGGCCTAAACTCCGAGTCTGCTTTCATGTCTGTAAAATGTAGACACAAATAGCAGCTACTCATAAGGTTATGGTGGGGGTTAAATGTGGTTCTACCTGTAAAGTCCTTAGCATTATGCCCAGCACTTAGTGAAGATGTTCAATAAACAATAACTAAACAAACATTGTGTCCTCTCCCACTACAACCACACTGCCCTCACTCACCTTACAGACTTTGCTGCTTGACCATCTTGGGATGGGAGTGCTGAAAATTTAGGAAGCTGTGTTGAATTTAGGAAGTCCCAGTTCAGGAAGCTGTGTTGTCCCAGGACTAAGGGCATTTGCCTCACCTGAGAATCTCAGAATCTGCAGAATCTCAGGCCCCACCCAAGCACTATTCAATCAGAAACTGCATTTTCAAAAGATCCCCAGATGATCTGTATGCATAGTAAAGTTTGAGAAGGTTTTAGTTTAGGTATTCGGGAAGCAATACTGATTGTGTGTGGAGGACGGGGGCCCAGGAACCAACGAAATCTCTAGTTTGGAATTCTCAATAGCATTTGCATTATTTTTTATCTCAAATCCATCATCAGTAGTAATGTGATCTTCTCAAAGCTCCCTTGGCTCTTACCATACCACTCCACAGTGTGATTGGAGAAGCTCCATCTTCCAAGTCAGACAGATCTGGGCTTCAATTCCAGCTTTGTTAGCTAGAGGACTTATTATTAACTGGGAGGACTTGAGACAAGGCATGTCAACTCTCTGAGCCCAGTTTCCTTCCCTGTAAAATGCAGATGATACACCTTTTTTGAGTTGTTATTAGAAATAACCAATGATAAAGTTAGGAAATCTGGCATATCATAAGGGTACAATGAGTAAGTGGTTTGACTCCAAAGACCTGAGTTTGGATCTCAGCTCCATAACTCACTTGGGTGATTGCTTTTGTTCCCTGGACTCAAATTTCATCATCTGTAAAACTGGCGTTCAGACCAAATAACTTCTGAAGTCTCTCCTGCCTTTAAAACTTATTGCGAAGGCAAATTTTAGTACAAATATTCAAATCCTAATGGTAACTCATGATTACAAAAGCATTGAGACTCTCATTCATCTGTCAAATTATCTAAACTACTTCTCAATCAGGAGATGCAAAAAGAAGGATGGATTTTCTATGTACTAATGAATGTTTTCAATTTGGTAGAAACAAGCGACTCAAGGAAAGTGTTGACAGTTATTAAATTGAGTGTCCATATAATAAGGGCATCTAATAGGCAACAAATGACAGGTCCTGAGAGCTGAATTTTGAATATTTGCAGGATTTGGGGCAAATATCTGGTATTGGAAGTTCTCTGAATTGGATAAAAAGCTTTCAAGACCATCTGGACCTGAAAATACCTGATAGGGGGATGGCAAACAAAAACATGACTTCTCACAGTGGAGTCTTAATTAGTCATCAATAATTGGTTTAAAAGTGTCCTAACTAATCTTTTTTGAAGGGACTCAGGAAAGTCAGAAATACATTCAAACTCACAGTGTGTACCTCTGAGAGACAGTGGCTAATTCAAGTTTCTCTTATCATCTATTTGTTCATTCATTCATTCATTCATTCATTCCTCAACCTTAACTGAGCACCTACTATAAGGTAAACACTTGCCAGGTGTTTGGGGGTGGATAAAGTCTGAGTAGGGATAAAGATAAATTATATAATGAAATCCAGATTTCCTTTCAAAACAATCAGAAAATCTCACAAGGCTGGACTCACATTCTCACACAATAATGATGGCTGGTGCTGAGTCACTGGGGACCTACTAGGTGAAGCAGGAATCCCCAAGTGCCTATAGCTCCCATCCCCAAAGATACATAATTATAGCATTTTTTCGTGTTGCCTACTTGTCTTTACCCATAGACGTCTGAATTCATGAATCTGAGCTCACGAATTCTCATTGTGAGAACCTTTCCAAGGAGATACCCATTGGATGCCCTTTGCTGAAAGCCTGGAGTAGAATCAGTGCTAAATATCTAAGAGAGAGACAAATACCTAAATAACTCTAATGCATGATAAAAGGTATCATCAGAAAGGGAAGGGTAATATACTTTGAACATTTAGAGAACAGGGAAATTATTTCTGGAGACTGGTATACATTAGAAATGGCTTCCTAGCAGATGTAGCACTGAATCCAGGGCATGAATGATTACATTTTATCCATCAGTTCAATAAATGTTTGCTAGAAGCCGGTTAGCCACAATGCTTTATAGAAGATGCATTCAGAGTTGGCTAGTTATGAGGGAGCTGTTTGTCAACTGCTAATTTTTTATGGTTTGCTCTTCTTCCCTTTTACACCCACAATCTGGGAAAGTTAAACTTGTATATCACTTCAGGGATTGTCAAAGAGTGGCTTCTGCTAGATACTGGTTTCTCCAAGCCAGGCAAACCTGCATTCACTCAGCTTATATTTTTAAGTCTGGACTATGTACCATCTACTATAACAGGAGTCAGAAATACAGTGATGAGCGCCAGCCCTGTCCCGTGTAATTTACAGCCTCGTTGGAAAGAGAGGCCATTTCAGAGAACTCACAGATACGTGTAGAAGTGTAACTCTGATAAGTGCTGCAAAGGGAAGAAGGCCCTTGTTGCTAAAGGACTGATAGGAGGAGTTGGCCATGTCAGAAGGATCAGGGAAGTCCTTGCTGAGGTGTAAGACTTCCCGGTGTGAATAGGAGTTAACAGGTGAAGAGGAACAGACCAGGTTCCAGGTGGAGGGAATAGCATGTGTGTGGGCTCGTTTCCAGAAGAGCTGGAGAGAAGCCAGATGAAAGGAAGGCAATGCAGGATGAAGCTAGAGAAGCAAGAAGCGGCCTGATGATATAAGAGGCCCGGTCAAAGAATCTTGTCTTTATCCTAAGAGTCAAGAGAAGCTGCTAAGAATTTTTAAGCAGGAAAGGGTGATGATCATATTTACATTTTGGAAAGATCCTCCAACGTGATGTCAGTGTTAAAATAGTTGAGTTCGTATATCTTCCAGCTACAAGGATGGGAATGAGCACAAGGTGGGAGAGAATACATGTAGGGAGGCTGGTTAGGAAGCTAGTGCTGAGTTCAGAAGGAAGATGGTGTTCTTTTGACTAGGGTGGAGAGCAATGGAAAATCTGAGAGAGAAATAGGAGCTAAATCGACAATATAATGGGCTGAACATGGGAGGGGAAAAAAAGAAAAGAGTCAAACATATCTTCTAGGTTCCTCTCTGCCACGCATAATTGGATGGATGGATGGATGGAATGCCATTCACTGAGATGAATCACCACTTGGCAGTCACTAAGACTGCCATGTACAGTTGCGTGAGTTGTGCACTACACCAGGGCATCTGGCTAACTAACAAAGGTGCAAACTAAAAGTCAGCCCATTCTCCGCTTGCCAAGCCACAAGATCCTTGTAGAATCATGTCTACCCATGGGAGGAGCAGCTTCCTGTAATTTGCAAAAAGGGGCTATCCATTTGGCTAGGTAAAATGTTACACCTTTTAACTAGCATTGCAGGCATCCAAGAAAGCCCAAATAGGGTGCTATGAGTGGGAGGTAGTACTAGAGGTGGTAAGGCCAGGACCAGGATACCTGGATGGTAGAGACAACAGCTGAAGAAGGTGATGAGAAAATGAAAGAGTGAAACAAATGCCAAGCTCAGTTTTTCTTATCCGGCAGTGGCTGTCTCTGGCCTTTCCTGGACTCCTGACCCACAAGGAGGGATTCTGCCTGTGGCTCGCGCTTTCCGTTATTTTAATTCTTTTGTTGGATGCCTTTAATGAATGTAGACATGGACACTCATACATCAGAGAGCAGAAGTACTTTAAGAATCCTCCAGCCTTACTCTTTCATTATATGGATGAGAACACTGAGGTCCAGAGAAATGGAAAGGTTTGCTCTGTCTCCCTGCTGGGATGAGATCCTTAATTGCCTGATTTCTCACATCGTGCTGATCTTTCCTCAAAGACGAGATTGACTGAGCTTTCACAGACAACAAGGCAACATCTGAAAGAGCAAAGACACCGAGTCAGATTCATCTGAGTTTGGATCCCTGCTTGCCATTTTTTGTTGTGTGACAAGTTGACAAGTTGCTTATTCTCTCCAAGCTTCACTTTCCCCACCTGAAAAATGCAGATAAAAACACTTTGAAGGTGGGCTCTGAAGATTAATGTAAAGCCTTTGGGATAGGATCTGATTCACGAGCCACCATCTAGATCACATTCTCTACGTATATTGCCTTCTCCAGCCCCTGTCTCTTCCTTACCCTTTCTCTGTTCTCAAGGGTTTTGCAGGGATTCTACAGAAAAATTATTTTTTGGAAATTCTTTGTGCAACTCAACAAAAATTCAGCATATCAAATAAATACAATATTAAGAAATGACTCTACCTTTTCCCATAACTTTTTACTTAGGGTTCTGATCCCTAAGATGCAAATGGCAATTAATTCTGTACCCCACACTAGCCCTCTGCTTCTTATGATGACTCTGCACCGATCTCAGGAAGATCCACTTGAAAATAACACCTTGGAACAAGAAGCAGAAGGAACTAGAGAGGTTACTGCAGGAAGCATAATATAATAGCCAGTTTTGAAGAAGGCGGGGAGCAGTGGGGGCTCAGAAAAACAAGCGATCAGCAGAAGGAGTTTTTTTTTTTCCTCTCAACATGAGTTTTGATGGCTCATAGTTACTTTCATTTGTTCCCTGACTTTGAGAGGCTGACAAATATCAGCCTCATTCTGAAGGTCTATTGTTATTCTTGAGGTTTTATGTAAAGTAGAAAAGATTGTTTTGAACATTTCTCATGGACAAGTGGAAGCTATACTCTTGCTACAAATGATTCATCTGGGAGAAATGATATATAAACAAGATTTCCTGCTTGGGAAGTGGATGAGAGGGCGAGTTATTTCAGAAGGGCTCTTCACTCTCATGCCAGCTAATGATAAAAAGTAGCTCTCAGAATGGCAGGGGTGCTATGACATGGAGGCTTCAGAAACTTTTTGACTCTTACATTTCATAGTCAATGTCAAAAAAGGTATTTAAAATTTCTGGCTAGGCCCAGTTGCTTTCTCATGGTGATGATGTAGCAATGGGTTGCTTCAATCTTAGGCCTTGTCCTGTCAGTGTGTTGATGCTGAAAGAGCCTGGACTCTGGAAGCTGAGCCTCTGGGGTAAGCTAGATACCTAAGGTGAAAAATTTCAGGAGGCACCTACTCTCAGGCTCATATAAGCACAGAGTCAGCACTTGCACAGTCCTGAAAAAAGTGAGCTCCTCCTTAAATTTTGCCTCTGGTTCACCCCCTTTTCTCACTCAAATCTGGGCCCTGGAATTGAGTTAGAATCAAGACTGCATCACTTATTGGTGACACAACTTGTGGGAATCAGGATTAGTCTTGGCTATAACAGAAAAAAAGCCAAATAATAGTGGCTTATTTCTCTATTACATAAAAATCGAGAGCAGTACAGGACAGGGCTGGCATAATGTCCCTGTTGCATAAAGTCTTCAGATGCTAGGTTCCTTCCAGTGCACTTTTCTGCCATCCCTAGGGTTCTGCCCTTGTGATTCAAAATGACACATCCACGTTCTAGGCAGCAGGATGGAGGAAGGTGACTAAACCATGTGAATATATTACTGATTTTTTAAATGTAACAAAATTATAATTATAATAATGCAGAACAGATTGTAAAAGCCCAAAAGAAACAAAAATAAAATATATTTTTGGATTGTTACATCACCTATAATTGTTATTTCTATCAGCCGCACTCCAAATTCCCAGCGTAAGCATCTACTTTTATTGTAGCTCTTAGGGATTGAGCCACAGTCTTGATTCCCACAATTGAAAATGTTTTCAGAAGAAATCATTATTATGGATGCTCATAAAATGTTCTTAAAGCCAGAGATTTGAAAATAAGAAAATTATCTAGAGTTGAGTGGTGGACAGCTGAGTTATCTGCCTGCCCATCACTCACTTCCCCTTCTGGTAGGCACACCTCAATATTGCTTTGGGGAACAAACTCCCAGTTTCCTTTGCTTATAAACTTGGTGGAAATTGTCAATTAGGCTACAGATGGGAAGAAGTAGAAATGTAACTCAAACTAGAAACATAGTATCCCTCTCTCTAAGAATTTGTCTTTTGGGTATGGAGAAAAAGTGTAGACATAGGATTGGGGACCATTTTCTCTAACAGAGACATGGAACTCAAATTCCCTGAGCTGCTCTGGATCCTGTTCTTCCTGAGGCCTGACCCTTCAGCTTCTCCTTCAAATCTTATTTGTGATGCCCCATATTCTTCCAGTACACCTTCTCAAGTTATAACTAGAGTCCATTTATGTTGCTTGCAATCAAGACCCCTAACTGATAAAATAAGTCATTCACTTTTCCACCCAAATATTTGAAATTATACAGGTTGGTGTCTCCTACCTTGTTAATTCTACTGGTTTTCCTTCTCCAGCTTTTCCCAGGTGAGGCCTCTACTCATAGGCCTAACCCTGCCCTGTTTCTGAGCCAACCCTAAAGTGAGGTATGAAGAGTCTTGATTTTTTATTGGGTGGGACTTGGAATTAAGTTGTCTCTCTAACATCTGGGTTGTAGTGACTAAAAGGCTTGATTTCATACTCAGGAATAGGACTAAAGAGGTGGTGGATGAATTGCATGCAGGATACCAAAGGAGAAGTCCCAGGGGCTTCCAGGAGAAGTTCCAGAAGAATTACCTAGAAGGCACCCTTCCAAGGAGGAAAGAGGCCAAAGCATCATGTAGACTTCATAACACAAGAGAGCTTACCTATCTTATTCCCCCCTGTATCCCCAGTACAAAAAGTTATATCTGACTCATGGTAATTAGGAAGGAAAAAAGCAGTAGCCGCAAGAAGGGCTGAGATTTGTGGGGCAGAAATCAAGTGAAGAGGTGAGGTGACATTGCAGAGATGGAGTCAGTTCACTGCGTAGAAAGGGGTAGGATGCAAAGTTAAGAGTGCAAGAGATGCTGCCTTCTTACAGCTGCCAACTGAGGCAGCCACTGGGATAATTTCTGGTCTTTCACAATATTTTCTTGAATTTTCTTCTCTGCCAATGACATCTCTCAAACAAAGTTAAACTCAGGAAAACCTAGAGCTGCCGTATTCTGCCTCTTTGCTGCCCTCCTTCCTTTTCCCTGATGGCTTGGCTCAGCCCAGCAGAATGACATTCTGTCTTGGTCCTTCCTCTTGAGTGCTGACCATTTCCCTGTCCTAATACCTAACCCAAGGCCTGGTGTTCTCATACCCTACTGTGCTCTTCCATGTTCTCCTCACTAAGACCAGAGACTTATCAATTTCCCTGACAGGTCCCTGAGATGCTGCCATCAAAGTCTGGTTTCTAAATGGTGACCTGGCTAATTAAAACAAGAATGACAAAAGTCCCCCACAACAAGCATGTATTGGGCACTTACAAAGATGAGATCCTGGGCAGTACTTTTAACTTTTGTACAGTGCTCACCACAACCCCATGAACTGCATATTATTTTGGTATGAACTGCTAATTGCCTACCAGTTATTCCTTCTCCTTTTCACAGATGTTAAAGACTACATTTCCCAGCTTTCCTTGCAACTAGGAGTAGCCAAAGAATATAAATAGAAGTTGCTGGGTAAGCTTCAGAAAAAGCCCTTTAGTGCTGATAGGGTGCCTTTTATTGTGAAATATTGGCTGCAATGTGGACATGATAGCTGGAGGGCACCTTGTAACCATGAAGTGACTTTAGGATGGAAGCCGTATATGAAAAATGGTGGAACAGAAACAAAGAAGGAGCCTGTGTCCAAGGCTGTGGAGCTGCTACAGTGCCTTCCTCCAGACTTTTTGCAACAGGCGAAAGAAATCTCTAACTGCTTAAAGCCATGAAAAGAGTTATTGAGCTGCTCTATTTTATGCAATGAAATCCAACTCTGATTGAGTTAATTATTACCCTGTGGGGCAGACATATTTAGTGTTCCCCAAATATCTACCACTCTTCCACATTTCCCAGTCTTCCTTGCAGTTGAGTTGGGCCATGTGTCTTATTCTGACCAATGGGCTCCAAGCAGAAATCACATGCATTGCTTGTGTGTGGAGGCACCTAAGAGCCAGTATAACTTCTCCAGCTCTCTCTTTCCTGCCACAGTAACATTGGGAGCCATATGATGAGATAGTAGTGTCAAGAGACAGAAGAAAATGGGGTTTCTAAGTCACTAGATATAGAATGATTCCCACTGACTTGACTTTGGGTGGGCAAAAAATTAATTTTTGTTCTGTGAAGTCACTGAGATTTCAGAGTTTATTTGTTATCACGGCACAGATTAACCTATCCTGCCTAATACACCCTGTTTTATAGATGAAGAGATAAGCCTCTCAGCAATCAAGTAACTTTCCCTAATCAAAGCGCTACTAAGTGACTGAGTCTATATGACTCACAATAGTCAACTCACAGCCTCCACCTTTTCCTATATATTGGCCATGGCTCGTCACCCCTGATCTTGTTGGCTCCCCGACATTTGCTTCTGTCCAGGTCCTTCGCACCTTTCCCTCTCCATCTCTCTCTTTGGCATGCAGAGACAAGAATGCCATATGTCCAAGTCTTCAGCTGTGACACCAAAATCATAGAATTGCTTTTAATGTTGTAATTCTGTCTTGGAATTTATTTTGAGCCTTGGCTGGTTGAGTTGGCCATTCCTGAAAATGGCTGCTCAGCATCTGGCTCCTATTTGGTCTTTGGCTAAAAATTCAAAATTCATTTTCATCACTGGGTTTGTAGTATTTTTTTTCTTTGCTGAGCACAGTGAAGGAAAAAAAGTGAGATGTGGCCATAATACTGTATCTGAATCATTCAGCTTGGTGGGTTGGAACAACTTGTTCCTAAGATAAATTTGTGTATTTAGCAGATGTTATCACATTCCGGGGACCGAGATATAGGTGCTGGGGATGCAAAGAAGACTTTACAAAATCGCCCTTACATTAAAGGAGTAGCCAACCTAATGGCCTGGATGAATTTGTAAAATGCAAAATACTGTGATAAGCCCGTGGAGAATCAGCGCATACAGGCACAGGAATGACACAGATGAGGTGGTTTTTCCCACCTGGTTTGATTCCCACTATGGGTTTTAGTGATACGATTGGAAGAGTTGCTGAATATTGAGTGTTGTGCTAAGCGTTGACCAAAAATCACCACTTCCCTCCTTTACAACGATGCGTAAGTAAACTGCTGCCCAGAGAAGGGAAGAGGCTTACGCAAAGTCATTTATCTAAGATTTCAACTCGGTTCTGCCTAACTCTTGATCTTCAAATCTTCCTCGGCATAGTAAGCTGGTGCCCCTGTTAATGTAGATGAGTTTGGATGGGTTTATGACAACATCGCAAGCGTCTCTTGTCTCATTATCCAAAGAGATCCCTGAGCCAAACACTCGGCAGCTCCATCGCAGCGTGGGCTTTCTTGGAAATTCGGTGCTAGTTCTCAAGGCCTCCTACCTGCTGAGCCTTAGTCTTCATTCCTGAAATAAGAGCTGTCCTGTAAACAGCGTTTGGCGCTCGCTTCCTGGCCTCCGGCTGGTGGAGCAAGGACGTTTCCAACACATATGATTCCCTACTATGTTAAAAAAAAAAAAAAAATGTGTTTATGCTTGGTCCCCTCTGCAGGCGGACGCCGCCCATGCTTTTGTCCCAGCCCAATTTGTTGGCTTGTCTTTTTCTCATCCTTTAAACCCAGAGAAGCAGGGAGCCTGCCCTCTGGCGCCATCTACCGGCACTGTTTTTCGAGTCCAAGAAGCCCCCTGCGGAGCTGCGATGTGTTTGCTAATTGGTAGGATGAATCCTGCCACTTCGTTAGTAGATGTTATTTTCTTCGCGGACTAGAGGGCGATCAATTAGTAAAGAGATTACATAGCAAATATATTATCTTACTTTAAAGAGGCTAGAGTCTCCTATCTCTCGCTTCCCCCACGCCATCAGTTGTGGCATTCCTTCATCTTTAATTTCTTCCTTCGAAAAATATTTATTTTGTTATTGTATAGAGATCAGGGCATGGGGCACACAGCTGCACACCTGAGCAAACAGAGGGGTTGACTGACTTGCTGGTGTAATAAAAAACATTAGTTTTGAGTTTATTACTGTGATTCCACAATGGACACCAAATCCCACTTAAGACTCACCGAGGAAATCTTCAAAGGGACGCTGTTTCGGGTCTGTGCCTGGTGAGCGTGCTGCCTCTTCGAATCTTTGCACAGAAATAACCCATGTTTGGAGACTCAGACCTGTCAGATCAAAACCAGGCCTGGCCTCCAGACCTTGAAACAAGTCAAAACAGTGAACCTTACTCATCCATTTTCAAAATATGGCCTGTTTTCTTTACAAAATGCAGCAAAGCCTCTCAGATGGGCGCTGGCCGCAATGTTTGATATATTAGGGAGAATCCTGACTCCTTCCAGGTTTCTGCCCATCTGTTTTAAATCCAAATGGCTTGGCAGAGGATGGTTTTTAGTTATGTATTTTTTTTTTCTCATTTCAAATGGAATTTAAAACAGCAGGGGCAGAAAGCCCAGATACGGATGAGAGAGAGAAAACAAAAAGGCCCCTGGAATTCCCCATTTGCCTTCTACATTAAGGAACAGATACTGGTATTTGTTGTAAACCTACTATGTGTCAAAGAACCACTAGGGAGTGTGATGTTACTGAGCTATTGGAATTTTATAACATTTTAAATGTTTTTTGTTTTCTTCATCAGAAGTGGTTTAATGTCATGATCAAGAGCTTGAACTTAAAGTGAAATCCTGTTCCTGCCTCCTGCAATTATGGGGCCTTAGCTATTTTCTGTAACGACTCTGGGTCTCAGTTTCCTAGACTGAGAACAGCCATGTGATAATAACCTTGAAGGGCTATTGTGTTGTGTTTTTTTGTTTTTGTTTTTGTTTTGTTTTGTTTTGTTTTTTTGAGATGGAGTTTTGCTCTGTTGCCAGGCTGGAGTGCAGTGGCGCAATCTTGGCTCACTGCAACCTCTGCCTCCTGGGTTCAAGCAATTCTTCTGCCTCAGCCTCCCGAGTAGCTGGGACCACAGGCGTGTGCCACCATGCCTGGCTAATTTTTGTATTTTTGGTAGAGACAGGGTTTCACCATGTTGGCCAGGATGGTCTCGGTCTCTTGACCTCGTGATCCGCCCGCCTCAGCATCCCAAGTGAGTTTTAAACAAAGTAGTGCAGAGGCAACTACCACAAGAATGGTTCTGCCTTAAGAATGAAGTAGTGTGATTTTCAGAAAAAGTCTGGATTTTCTTTGCTCACCGTCATCTGGCCTCTCAGATTGTTGAGGACTTGAGGGTTTGGGTACTATATTCAGACAGGGTGAGTTAAACCACATACCATCTGGAACCACGTGCCCCTGTGGGCTCCCTTCCTACCTTGTCCCTCTCTCAAGGGAACCATGCCTTCTAACCACATTGGTCTTCTAACACATGCTCCTACTAAAGACAGAAATGCTCTCTCTACACCCCTCCATGTGCCTGACTAATTTCTTCAGGTCTCAGCTTAAAGGTCACTCACTTGGGGAAGCCTTCCCTAACGACCACGCTGAATCAAGCTTGTCCTTACCTGCTCCCATCCAACCTCCCAATGCTCTGGCTGTGTCTTCATAATATCTGCAGTGATACTGTTTGCACGTCTTCTTTGCAGCAGCTTATAAGATGCTAGGCTTGATAAAATCATTATAAAAATCTGCTCAATGTCTCTTTTTCTTACCTGATAATAAGTGAGCAGGAATTCCATCTGTTTCGTCCATGAATAGCATATGCTTGACTGATAACGCCCTCTGAATCCTGCTTATCCTCTCCCTGATGGCCTCTCTTTCTGGAACACCATCACCCCATTTTACTGTCAAACTCCTGCTCATCCCTTTAAATATAAAGTTCCAAATCATGTCCTCAGGGAAGCCATCATTGGACTTCCTTATATGGGTATTTGTTCCAAGCACATTGCATTTCCCTCCAACACAGCAATTAATATATTGAATGCCACCAGCTTTTGATGTCTCGCATCAGCTTCTCACCGCTAGTGGGTAGTGGGTGTCTGGCACAGAAGAGTCATTCAATAAACATAGGATAAATGAGAATGGGATAATCACCTAATACCATATTAGCATCCTAAGATGGAAAGATTTTCAGACTATTGATGGTAGGTATTTATCATGATATCTTCTACTAGAAATGTCTTAAGCCACACAGTAGATACTTTTCAACCTTTCCTAGTATTTCATACTTGCAACACTAAATTTATCAGTCACTTTTGGCATTTATAACCTGTTCTCATTACCAGGAATTTTCAGAGATCTTTTTCACATCTTGGTTCCCAGGTGTAAAGATCTTTGGTTCATTGTGAGGAGAAGGAAAGAACATTTCATTGTACACTAGATTCTCCCTCTCAGAATTCAATCACAGTAACAGTCTCATTCTCTTTTCTATGTTTACTACTTCAACAAGTGCATTGTGGAAATGCTCATGCAGATGTTGATGCTGATGCAGTTAAATGAGCAGGTGAATGAAGGAAAATACAGGCTGGAAGTAGGTATACTTGGATTTCTTGATATTTTCAAAATCTTTTTTGGAGAATCTTTAATTCTCTGCTTTAATTGGCCTGGTTGAGTCTTGTTTTGTTTTGTTTTGTTTTTTAAACAATAACCATTATAACAGTAACTAATATTAATAAATAAGTTTTTGCAGAGCCTTTTAAACATATGTTATATCATTTACTACACCCCTCCTGGGCATTTGCATCCAGAGAAATATGTTATTGATGATCCATGTTTCAAGCATAACTCATTAAAAGAGACCAAAAAGTAAAAAATGAGTAATGCATTGTGACTTAATTTTAGAAAGGTAGTAGATACCTCTAGCCTGGTCTGTAACAGTTTGATAATAATAACAGCAACAATAATCACTAAATGGATGGGCTCTGATAGTTGACATTTTCTTCTAATCTCCCTGGTATCTATTCCCTCCCAGATCCTGATTATCCTTTGAAAATATCTTCTTTCCTCCCTGTCTGGCCATGTGCTTTGAATGACTCCACAACCCTGGTTTCAGAGGTGGGCACTTGACCTACACTTAAGCCAGTCAATATACCCCACTCCACCCCTTGGCCAGAGTGATTGGTTTAGGGATGGATATGAGAACCAATCTGATCAATGAAGCCTAATTCTGGACGGCTGTGAGAAATTGCTATAGCCCTGTGACCCCTATGGATGGAGAGCTGGGAGTTTCTGGACACTACCACATGGAAGCTGAAGATGAAGCTAACACTTCCCATAGCAAGTTGAGTGATAGAAAGAAATCAAAGCCTGATGATACCATTTGAGCCCTGTATATAGCCATGCCTGGAGCCATGTCTATGATAGCTTTTCCCTGATATATTTCAATAAAATTCCATTCTGTTTAAACTAAGTTTCCTGCCTCTTGCAACGATGAAATTCTAATTGATACATTTATGATTTGCTGGCACTGGGCTAAGCTCTTTTACATATATTGGCCTATTTAATCCTTACAACAACCCAATGGGAATAGATATTATACTATCCCCATTGCACAGGGAATGAAACTGAGGCTTAGACAAGTGAAATGTTTCCCCACTGACAGCTAGAAGTTGATATTTGAATTCAGGTCTTAGCCCTGTGCTGTTTCCGCAGCATGCGAATATGGCTGGAGAGTGACAGCATAGTTCTTTTTCAGGATTCTGTATCCTCTCAGGTACTTCATCCAGTTCTCTCTCTCCTCTCCCAAACACTGGTAACCCATTCCTTCATTTTGCTGTCCTTTTTCTCATTTTTCCTCCCAATCTCACACCTTGACTTCAAGACTCCCAGGAGATAAACATTAGCCCCTCCACCTAGCAAGCTCAGAGAGCTCAGGTTTAGAGCAAGCTCAGAGAACGTAAGGCAGGGGACTGGCTGAGATGACCCTCGCATGCCCCCCAGGGCACCTTGCTGTGGAAGCCATGGCCTTAGTCTGGGTGCTGGTGATTCCTTCTTCCTTTTCTGGCACAGAGCCACTCTCAGAGGCTTCTTTGACAGCACCCACAGCAACCCAGGCTGATAGGCACCCTGTTCGAATAAGGCATTTCACTGCCTGGGCATTTGTGTGCAGCTGGCTCTGTTTGAAATCCTGCCTCTTTCTGACTTCACTTCCTGAATGTGCTGACAGACCTCTGAGCCAAGCCAAACAGGTTCACAATGCAGTGCCTGCAGAATATTCCCCTGTGAGTGCAGCTGGGGAAACAAAACTTTTCTCCAGCCCGCAGAGAGGACCTGCCAGCCCTTATATGACCAAGAAGTAGGCCCTGTGAGACCTTGTTGAATCTTAATGGGAAATGTTTTTATTTCAGCTAGAGCTCTGTGTGTGTGTGTGTTGTGTGTGTGTGTGTGTGTGTGTGTGTGTTCCTGATTGTATTCCTGATTTTTTTTTTAAATTAACAAGTCGACAGTAAAAACTAGCTAGTAATTCTGTGCCTGCTGTATATAAGAGCTTTACGTACATGTTCCTCGCAACAATCTTTTGTGGCGGCCATGATTGGCCTCATTTTTGCAAAGAAAGAAACTGAGGATTAGCAGTCAATAGTAAGGGACTGGCTCCATGTTCCCCAGCTATAAGTGGCAGAGGCTAGACCTAACTCAGGGGCACTTCCCTCCAAATTCTGCATGCCGCTAAGTCATAATACCTCAATTCTCTCCCCTAACTCATAATACCTGAATTTTTTTTTTTTTTTGATAGAGTTTTGTTTCGCTCTTGTTGCCTAGGCTGGAGTGCAATGGCACAATCTTGGCTCACTGCAACCTTCACCTCCCAGGTTCAAGCAATTCTCCTGCCTCACCCTCCCAAGTAGCTGGGATTATAGGCATGAGCCACCACTCCCAGCTAATTTTTTGTATTTTTAGTAGAAACATGGTTTTACCCTGTTGGTCAGACTGGTCTTGAACCCCTAATCTCAGATGATCCATCCACCTCAGCCTCCCAAAGTGCTGAGATTATAGGTATGAGCCACCGTGCCTGACCAATACCTCAGTTCTTAATGTGTTTGTTCAGAGTGTAGTGAAGAACAGTGTGAAAGGCAGAGGCTCTGGTGCCTTTCTGGCTCTGAAGTTTGGCAAGACAGTTTTTTTCTCTAAATCTCATCTGCAAAATGAAATAACAGTGCCTGTGTGGCAGAGAATGTATAGAGTTCAATGAAATAGAAATTTACATGTCAGTACTATTCAGGAGCAAGGTCCTGTGTAGACAAAGCAAGTTCTTTGGAGTCAGGAAGAGTTGGATTCAACCTGAGCTTCCACCAGTCACTTATTTCATAAACTTGAACAAGACCTGATGCTCCATTCTCCCACACATAAAATACAGCCTTAACCTCTACCTTAGAAGTCCTAGCACAATGCCTGCTACATAGGAGAAATTTAGTAAATGGTATCTATTATAAGTATTATATCGGTGTCAGTTTTTATTATGCTTGTGGTAGGCATTATTGGTTTCTACCAGAGGATATTGCTCCTACTGTTGGTTCCTACTAGAGTTAGAATATACTGGGTAATGCTATGAGAAAAAGCAACCCTCAAGTTCAGTGCCTTAAAGCAACACATTTTGGGGGGATTTTGCTCATGCTAAATGGTCACTGTAGGTATGCTGGTGGTCGAAATCTGTGGGAGAGGAGGGTAGACTCTGTCTACATCACTGTCATTTAGGGACACAGGCTGATGGACATTGCATTTCTGTGTGTCCACAGTTGCCAAGGGAAGGAAAAGGTAATATGGTGAATCTTATACTTGCTCTCAAGGCGTCTGTCTGGATGTGATATATCACCACTGCTTGCATTTCATTGGCTGGTGCAAGTCAGAAGGCCTCTCACTTAACTTCAAGGAGGTAGGAGATAGCAAAGTGCAAGCAAGCATGGTGGGCTCATTTCCTAGTCATGAATGATTTGGGGTCTAGAAATATGACCTGCTCCTGTCCAGTGGGATAAGAGGGCAAGTCCACTGGGGTGGAGGTAGGGAGATGCTAGGAAAAGTTCTCTCTTTAACAAATACAGAAAGACGGTAGTAAACATTAAATTGCTGGTGATTATTGTGTTGATCTATGATGCTGGAACTGCTGCAGGTATCTTGAGTGCACACAAGAAACTTCCTTGAAACACTGAGAATGGTGAAATGAAAAGATAGGAGTCACCTAAACCCATGATTATATTATTAAGCCACTATATTGACCACTTTTGGATTTGTTTCATATCTAGACTTCTGATTTTCATTGCATCTCTGTTGCTGGCCCCTGCAAGCATCTAACTGAAAGAATGGTCAATAATATAACAATGCAGGTGCCTGCCCGTCTTTCTCCAAGATAAGATAGTATCAGGAAAAGTTCCCCCTTCAGCATGAACCTAAGCTGAATCAATATATCCTGGAAGAGATTAGTCATTAGCACAAGCTGATGAACATACAATCATGAGGACATTTCAGAAATATTCTAATTCTGTCCAGGGGGCCAGTGAGTACCTACAACCTAAGAAGGCAATAACTGTATTGGTGATCTGGTAACACCATTGTTTGAAGCAGTAATGAGGCAATCATCAAGCAATAATTTTAATGGATGTATATGAAGGAGGTTCGTATAGCAAGAAACTGTCAGGCCTTCTCAGCACAGAAGTGTTCTGTTCTCTCCAGAGAAGGGGAGTTTGCAGAAGGGCAAGGAGAGTTCATTAGACATTGCTGCGGCATGGACGAAATATCCCAGGAGACTATCTGATTACCTTTGCTCAGATGCTGTGTACATCAAAGAACCTTCTGATGACTAATTCAGTCCTCAGGGTTGTTGATGTAGAAGTAGGGGCTTGCACTGAGTAAGAGACTCAAGGTCACCAGGGTTTCTGTTTCCTGGAACAATATAGGAGAAAAATACGGTTCTTGATGCTTGAGGACCAAATTGTGCCACACCAGTTACTGGAGGCATGGCCTCAAAAAAAGCCCTTAGAACTCGCTGGGAGCCTCAGCTTCTGCTCCCATGAAACACAACTACTATCAATGAGCATCCTCAGAACAGCGGTGAAAATAACATGAGGTAGAAGAGGCAAAAGAGCTTTGCAAACTACAAGAGTATGGACGGATGAGTACAAATCTCATTGTTCGTCACTCTTTCTTTTGCTCAGTGTACTCCAGGGACTCAGACCTTCTCATAACTGCTAGGGTGCACCAGAGACTTTCCCAGGCTCCCTCTCTTGCTGATTCTGCACCTGGGATACCCCACCCCTATTCGTCTGCTCCCCACCTGGGGAACTCTTAGTCTAAGAATTCTCAGCACAAGTAGTTCTCCAGAAATACTTTGTTGCCGACCTAATTAAGACGTTCTCTTTATTCGTGCCCAGCTATTTTTCTTCATGGCACTTTAATCAAATATTTTTTTGTGTGTGTCTTCCTTCTCCTTCTCCTTCTCCTTCTCCTTCTCCTTCTCCTTCTCCTTCTCCTTCTCCTTCTCCTCCTCCTCCTCCTCCTCCTCCTCCTCCTCTTCCTCCTCCTCCTCCTTCTTCTTCTTCTTCTTTCTTCTTCTTTTTGATATGGAATCTCTTTCTGCTGCCCAGGCTGGAATGCAGAGGTGCCATCTCAGCTCACTGCAATCTCCACCTCCCGAGTTCAAGCGATTCTCCTGCCTCAGCTTTCTGAGTACCTAGGATTACAGGTGTGCACCATCTTATCCACCTAATTTTTGTATTTTTAGTAGAGATGGGGTTTCACCATGTTGGCCAGGCTGGTTTCAAACTCCTGACCTTAAGTAATACAACCACCTTGGCCTCCCAAAGTGCTGGGATTACAGGTGTGAGCCACTGTGCCTGGCCTCATGTGTTTATTTACCTTTTCTCTTAGCTAGATGATAAACTCCATGAAGGAAGGCATCCTGCTTTCACTCTTCTGTGTTCCTAGTTCCTGGCACAAAATAGGATTTCAATATTACTTGTGGTAGAAAATGAGTGCTATGGGAATGTAAAGTATTATTATCAGTTCCCCCAAATAACTTGTTTATACTCTGGAGTTTATAAAGTTTGGGTCAACTAGCCTCGCGGAGCTTAATCAATTCTGGGTGACTAAAGTCAGGTTTGGTCTTGTAGCAGGAAGGACCAACTCTGTGCTGTCACCCTGGAAGGCCTGGCCTACACAGTTGCTGGTCTGTCTCATTCACATCTGTTTATTTGAGTTTCCTGACTCTGAGCAGGTGGGCTCTAGACCATTTTGTAAGATGGTTTTCTTTCAGGTATCAAATGGACCCAATAGAGAGGAAAATGTAAGTACAGAACAAGCAGCATAAGAAGAAAGTAAAACTCCTGGTGTTCTCTTCTTTAGGCCTAACTTGTCAGAAAATTGCATAAGAAGAAAGATGGCATGATGTAACCTGGACCAAGGCATCTTCTTCTCATTTCTTTCCCAACTCTAAGACTATTTTAAATACCATAGGCATTCTAAATAAAACTAAAAATCTATCTTTGGTATTTCACCCCTTACCTAGCCTCTTCCTCACCAATCCATCCCCCAGACTGTTGCCAGCATGAATCTTCCTCAAGTTGAGGGTATCATATTCCACTCTGTTTCAAATTCACATACTTTTCTGCATCGCCTATAGAATAACATGGAATGAATATTAATTATCAACCCAAGCCTTCAAGTTCCCTGCCTCTTCTCCCTTCAGTTTTCTTCTCACATATTTCTTTCAAACTTCTCTAAGCAGCTTTCAGGTCCCTAAACACAAGATGTTTTTTCATACTTCTATGCCTTTGCACACAAGTTTCTTCCCAATCTTTTCTGTCTGTGAAGGCCCACTGGATCAGCTCAAATGTCACCTCTCCCATAAAGCATTTTCTAATAATGCCTCCTTTTGCTCCCATCTGGCATCTTTCTCTTATAGCATATATCTTTATGCTATAGAATAGTTTCTACATCACCTCCACATTCCACTCTACCAGAATGTGAGTTCCTTGCTCATCACTGAATCCCCACAGCCAAACACAGGGCCTCAAAGAGATCCAGGACCAGAGGAGTCCCCAGCTTTGTGATGTCCAAAAGCAAACAACTCAAATCAGGTTCCAGAGTTAGGAAGAAATAGTTTTACACTCTGGGGCCATTCCAGCTTCTAACCCTCTTCCCTTCTTCTATGAGATCCTACTTGACCACCACAGAAGTGGGTGGAGGAGGCAAGGGGCAATCAAACTAGAAGGCATGATCTCTTTCTTTGGTTCAACCAGTGCTCTTCTCTAGTAATGAAATGACATAGGAGAATAGATGAATTAGTCTGATTCTTGTCTCAGCAAGCAAACATTGGTACTGACTTCTGGACTCCTGAAATATGTCTAATTTTACAGAAAGTCCCCTTTGTCATTACCAATAAAGTTGGTTGTTTTTAATGAAGACACATCTGGAACTGTTTCTGTGTCTGCCTAAGGACACACATACTATCCTGCTCCATTTCCACCTTCAAAACTAATGTTTCAGGCAGTCTCATTTTATATAAGAAGATGCCCACTTGTATCAGTAGAGATAGGAAGGGACACTCTGTGTGGCTGGATGTATGAATGTGCTAACAGCTTAATTCTTTTAAGAACACTCACTAAGAACTAGGCTTTAGGACTTGGAGGTTGGCCAGGTTTGACTTTGAGGAGGTGGGGGTTGATCCATCTGGAGTTACGCACCTGGAAATGAATGAAGTATATTTACTAGAAGAAACTAAGACTTGGAATTATTTTGGAGGAGGATTTGAGTTCACTAGTCCATTCAGTCATCAAACATTTATTTTATGAACATCTACTATGTGCCAGCCACTGCATTAAAAGTTTGGGAGTCCATTGATGAAGACAATAAGGTTCTGGCCAGGAGACACAGAGGTTCATGATACATTTTGATACGTGCTGTCATAGGATTTTTGATAAGATGTTACCATGCTCACTAGGGAATTGTTGATTCCCTTTGAAGATGGAGTTACCAAGGGAAGCTTTACAGAGAAGGTCCCACTTATGCCAAGACTTGAAGAATGGGTAGGATTTATCAGTTGAACTAGAAGGAAAGGTATTCCAGGCAAAGACATGCAAGCAGAAACATGAAAGGGTAAAAGAGCATGGGATTTAGAGTCATACAAAGATGTATTTCTGATAGTGGGCATGTAGCTGGTCAGTTGATGGTTTATTAACCCCCCCTTTTTTTTTAGTTGTGGAACTCTGGGAGGTTCAAATAAAAGCTAATAATCTCTCCCCTCAGAAGAGTGTGTGCAGACACATACACACACAACTTTGTAGGCATTTTCATTGAGTTCATGAACCCTCTGTCCCAACAGACACAGAGGGTTAAATGTCCTTGATTCAATTATTTTATATATATAACATATATATATATATATGTATATAAAACAAATTAAGAGGATTAATGACTATGTGTCACTAGCTTCATCTGCTCCAACTATTAGTGTTACCTAAAGATTAATTCATTGAAGGCTCATAATAAACTTAACCATTGAGTGTTTACAGTTAATCTTTTTCCTCTAAAATTTACCAGAAATTATGGGTTAATTTCCTCTATCACAATTATTTTTTCCACCCCTTTTGATTAGAGTGATTAGAATTTCAAAAATACATATTTAGAATGTTAATTGAAACAATCAAGCATGGAGATAGGCCTGAGTTTCAGCCTTTTTTTTTTTTTTTTTTTTTTTTTTTAATACTGAAATCTAAAGCAAACTGGGGAGTGGTGTGGCTTTTCTGTGCTGTACTGTTGTCTGGGCTTAGTCTACCTTTGCAGGTAATTAATTCCCAGCCTGCTTATTTTTTCTAGTTGGCTCTTGTTTAGCTTCCACAGAGCCCCACCCCAAAGTGCTTTATTGTCCCTCTGCTGACTATTTCTACATATGGTCAAAATCATCTCACCTTCCTGGTTGCTGACATCGGCAAATTCGGTTTGGCAAAGTAGGCTCTGCTCCCAGTAACCCTTTGTTCAAGAAGTGTTATTACAAGGGAGAGTATATTTGAAGCTAACAAGCCTGTCCAATCTCTTCCACTCCTAGATATACTCCTAAGGAGAAACTCTTTGTGTATTTGGATTTACAGCCACAGGCAGGATATTAGCACTCCCAGACCTGTTAGATACTAGAACGCTGCTAATGAGCAAACAGCCCTGCCTCAATTAGTGGTTTGTGAAATATTCCTGGATATCAAATTGCTTTTGCTGCCACACTGGCTCTTGGGATGAAAAGCAACCAAGCAAAAAATTGTTCCCTTGTTGAGCACTGCCTTGTTGATCTCCTAAGTTATATCTGTAGACAGAATTTAAGATTCTCATTTCCCAGAGCTGGGGTTTGATTTACACATGTAATCATTGTGTTGGTGTTCATGTTTTCTCTTGCGAATCTTTTCCATAGTATGGGATTACTGCCTTTTGAGACGGATTCTCTAACGATTTAAACAAGGTTATTTTAGAAACAAATGAAGAAATAAACTATAGACAGATCTGAAATGCTAAACTGCTAGTTTCCTTAGGCATAGGTGTTTATTTGGGGGTGAGGGGTAGAGAGATGGAGGTGGAGAAAGGGCAGGGGGATTAATGATCATCCAGATCACTACTTCTAGTCGGACTCTTCCTAAATACTTGGCTTCTTAACTTTCTAGTCACTTCAGATTGCAGCAATGTTAACCTCAGCAACTGAAAAGAAAAGCTTCAGTATATAACTTGGGAAGAAAAAAGTAGTAAAGGGAAGCAATTCAAGATCTGTTATTGGTATTTGAATACATTTATTGTGACAAGAATGCTGTTATAAATATTCATAAGCAAAGGCCATCTTTTTTATCTAGGAATTGTCAAAGAGAAGATTCCAAATGGGAAGGATACATCTTTTGTAAAATCTGCCACCAATTCTTGCTTTGAGAATAAGCATCTATTGTTAAATTTCTACTAACATTATAAATGGTCACAGCACATGCCACTTGATACAATCCCAAACTTTGAAATGTTTGACTTCCCAGTGGGCTGTCTCTCTCCACTGCAACGCCCCCCCCCCCCCGCCCTCACTTTCCTCCAGCCTCCTGAAACATCGAACCATCCTTTGGTAAGCAATTCCATATAGACAGCTGGGGGAAGAGTATATAACCTGACCATAGCATCAGGTACATTTATTTCTAAAGTCTAATAGAGAACAGTTTTTACTGCTTGATAGTAAGAAGCACTGAGAGAGATTTTAATTGACATTCTTAACTTTCAACTCCACCTAGATAGCTAGTATCTACAGATGATGCAGAAAAGAGGTTAGGGGAGTACTTTTCAATAGTTTATTGTATTTTCTTAAATATCCTTTCTGGAATTTTCAGAAACAAAACATAAAAAAATTATATACTTTATTACAAATGGTAAACTCAGAGTGCTCCAAATCTCTTATTTACAAACAACACTGGGCAGGACACCCAAACAAACAAACAAGAAATAAGTTACAAAGGCATGAAGCTGTTTATTGACAGTAATCAGCTTTCATCAAATTAAAAAATATATATATGTACATACACAGTTAACGAAGGCAGGCCAGAAAGAGTTCATCTGCAGGCTCAGCCTCGCTCTCACAAACCTCCCTCCAGCCGCCCCTCCCCAGCCCTCCCCCCCACGCTTTGTGTTCTTAAGGAGTACTACAGAAGCAATCTACAGTCTCTATTGCAGTTTGTAACCCCGTCCCCCTCCCCCCTTTAATACTGAATGAGATCGAATGTTAGGTCCATGCAGTTCTTGGTCAATGTTAACGAAAAGTCTAACGTTCCGTTCGTGCGGGGACAGCCCATCCGCAAAGCCGGGCAGCCCGCAGGCGGCCGCTCCCTGGCTCCACGCCAAGGGAGGGCGCGCCAAGTCCTTCCCACTCGTGCACACTGGGGGCGCCGTCAGGACGCAACCCAGTCCAACTTGGATACCCTTGGCTTTAGTTCTCGGACACTTCTTTTTTCTCTCCGTCGCAACTTGTCAAGTTCTCAAGTCTGTCTCTGTTATTTTTTTCTCCGTTGCCCCTCAGCCCCCGACAGTCTCTCTTCAAAACGTTTGCAACTGCTGCGTTAGCATGAGTTGGCACCCACTGTTAACGTGGTTCATGACTTTCTGTTTAAGCTGTGCCACCTGTTCCCTGAGCATGTTGGCCGTGGACGCCAGCTCCGAGTTCTGAGCTTTCAAGGTTTTCACTTTTTCCTCCAGCCGGGCGATTCTCTCCAGCTTCCTTTTTCGGCACTTGGAGGCAGCGATGCGGTTCCTCATGCGCTTCCTCTCCGCCTTGATGCGCTCCTGGGACTCCATGTCGATGGGGGACAGCGGCGGCGTCTCGCCAGGCATCTCCGGCACTGTCTGAGGCTCCTCCTTCAGGGCCTGCAGCCGCGGGTGCTGCACCGGCATCTGCTGGGGCAAGTGGTGGGGCGGCTGCGGCGGCTGCTGCTGCTGCTGGGGTTGCGCGGGAAAGGCCAGGCCGGCCGCGCCGTAGGAGGGCGCCCCGCCGCCGCTGCTCAGCGCTCCGGGGTTGAAGTTGCTGAGGTTGGCGTAGACCGGCGGCTCGCTGTGCAGGCTGGCGCTGAAGCCGCCGCTGCCGCTGCCCCCCGCCACCGAGGCCACCGCGGGAGCCACCATGCCAGCCCCGCTGACCGGCTGTGCCGCCGACGTGACGCTGGGAAGCGTGTTCTGGCTGTGCAGCTCGGCCAGGGCGCGCACGAAGCCCTCGGCGAAGCCCTCCTGCTCATCTGTCACGTTCTTGGGGCACAGGAACTGGGTGGGGGTCGGCGTGGTGGTGATGTGCCCGTTGCTGGACTGGATTATGAGGCGCTCCAGCTCGGGCGACGCCAGCTTGAGCAGCCCCACGTCGGGCGAGGTGAGGAGGTCCGAGTTCTTGGCGCGGAGGTGCGGCTTCAGGCTCCCCACTGGGTCGGCCAGGTTAAGGGTCATGCTCTGTTTCAGGATCTTGGGGTTACTGTAGCCATAAGCTCCGCTCTCGGACTGGAGGAATGAGGCGTTGAGGGCATCGTCATAGAAGGTCGTTTCCATCTTTGCAGTCATAGAACAGTCCGTCACTTCACGTGAGGTTAATTTGGGCTGCGAGCAGAAGTTTCGGGGCCGCAACAGCGCTCTGGCAAGCGGGGGACACCCGCGTCCCCCAGGGCCTTTGGTAGGGAAAGTTTCTCTAAGAGCGCGCGCACCCGCTGGCAGTCTTCCCCCCTGCGCCCTCCTCACCAACTCGCTCCTGGGAACGCAGGGTTAATTAAGATGCCTCCCGCACTCTTACTTGTCGGCTCGCGCGCGCTGCCCGGCTTTGAAAAGTCGCGGTCACTCACTGAGCGCTCTTCGGTCGCAGCGGTTCCTCGGAGCCCGCGGGCGAACTCACTTCCCGGAGCGGAGGCTCTCCCGGAGGCGCGGATCAGTGCGGACCCTGCAGTGGCCGGCCGGCGGCGGGTCTCGGCCGCCCGGACTCCGACGACTTGTCCCCTCCTCCGCTGCGAGGGGGAGGGGGCGCCCGGCAGCCGCGGCTCGCGCTCGCCCAAGTTCAGCAACCAGTGCGAGCGAAGCTGAGCGCACGTCCTTCTCTCGCGCAACTCTCCAACGCCTTTTGGTCTTCACCGCCGCCGAGCAGCCTAAGGCGCAGGAAAGGCTTGCAAAAGTTCGCTCCGGGACTCTGGGCCACTTGGCCCCGGTCCTCCCGGCCGGGAAAGTTCTTTGCCGCTGCAGCCGCTCGCCGACTTCCCCGGGCGAGCGCGTGGGTACCGCTGCTCTCCGCCGCTGTCAGCAGCGCCTGGGCAGCGGGGTTCTTCTCCCGGGGGCGGCTGGAGACCAGGCTCTCCCGGCACTCCTCGAAACACCAGCCCGAGAGCCACAGGCGCTAGCTCTGGGCAGTTGGAGAGAAGATGGAAAAGAAAAGATTTGCAGCTCGGACTCTGCTGCCGTCCTGGCTGTCTGGCTGTGTCTGTCTGTCTGTCTGCCTGAGTCCGCGTACCTCCACTCCCGCCTCGCTGCTTCAGCCACACTCAGTGCAACTCTGAGCCCTTATCCAGCCCGAGCTCAACACTTATCTGCTACCAGTCAACCCCTAAAAATAGCCCATGATGTCACCCCAAGGCTTTCCCATTGGCTCGCGTAGCTCTCAGGGGGGCGGGCCCGCCCGTCGCCATGGAGACTTCACCCTAGAAGATTCTTCTCTAGGCCCGCGGAGGCTCACGGGATGAGGTAATGCTCCGCTGCCCTCCTACAGTCGGGCCCTTCTTTCTCCTCCCCTCCCCCTGCCGCACGCCTCTCGGCCTTCTCTTCCCCGGTCCCCTCCCCGGGCCGTTTTTCCCGGCCCGCCCGGTGCATTGTGGGCTGACGTCTTGGGGTTTGACTGTCTAGTGACGGTGGCTGCTGCGAGCGGGCGGACGCTCGCAACGTCTCTGGAGGAGGCTCAAGTTCACGGCTCCGGACGGGGATGCAGGGGATGAGGGGACCCGGGAGGCCAGGGAACCCGGCCACTTGTTGGGGGCCAAGGGTGCGGACGAGGGGTGGTTGGGGTTTCTCCGCTTGTGGGGCTCGAAGTCGTCCGCCGGCGTCCGCCACCGCGCGGGGCGGGAGGCTGCGAGTCCAAGTCCGCGGCCCCCCCGCGCACTTCCGGGGGGCGGGAGCACCGCCCTTAAGGTGGCTCTGTGAAGTCCCAGTTGGGGGCGAGCCTAAGGGCGCTTAAGTGTGGGGGCGGTCTCGCGAGAGTCGATCCCCCAAGTTGAGAACGCTCCGAACTTTGTCTCGGTCAAGTTCAGGAGCGATGGTCCGCGGGGTCGTCTGGCTGCTCCTAGAAGCCGAGAGATTTGTATTGCCCGAAACCGAACGCTCAGCTGAGTCTCCGTTGCACCTCTCTTGGTCCACCGGGACCGTGGGGGAAGGGGCGCGGGGGTTCCCAGCTTGGCCTCGGAGGGGCAGTTTTTATAGTGAGCGCAATTAGTGGGTAACAGGGTCCAGATGGGAACAAGCATGTAGGCAATCCGAAACTCGGGGAAGCCCGGTGTCGGTATACTCCCCCTCACGCCTCCGGACAACACGCACACGCTTAACACAGCACGCTCAACACACAGGCGCGCGCGCGCGCACACACACACACACACACACACACACCCCATCTGCGCCGTGTTGCTTCCGGGAAAACAAGCCCAGAAGGCGGGGGATGCTCGAAGGAAGTCACGCAGTAGACCTCGGAGCCCGGGGTAGAACCTGGACTTCAATCTCTGCGCTCCGGGCCGGGTGGTGGGCCCATATCCTGGGTAGCCTCTAGGAAGCGCTAGACACATGTAAGTGGTTCCTTTTCCGCCGTTGTTATTTTATCTTCCCCCCGCCCCCCACTCCTTAGGGACGAAAGTGTGTGGTGGAAAGAATCTTGAAGTCGGGAATCCTGGTTCTTTCGTGGCCAGGCTGCCACAGTGTGGAGCGAGGAAATCACGGAACTTCTCCGAGCTTCGTTTCCCTCATCTGCAGGTGGGGCCGGTGCCGTCCACCTCCCTGGGCTGCCAGGAGTTAGTGGGACTGGGTCGCCTGCAGGACTAGGGAGGTGGTGGCCAAACAGCCCGCTTCCCTCCCCTGCCTCGCAGTTTCCATCCTCACAGAAGTCTGGATGGAATGCCAGGATATAAGAGTGCGATTTGGCAGGACCAGGTGTACTTTCCTGTGAGAAGCATCATGGGGGAGAAGGAGGGGGGAACAGGGTTAGAAGTCAGCTCTTTCCCAAGCCTCTGTGTAGAACTGGGGCTTGAAGTTGGACCTGCAGCACTTTTAAAGTTCTTAGGTTCTAAATTCGGACTTCACTGCTTCTGAACTTGGAATTCAGCCTTGGGTTCATTGCCCCCAGCCCTAAGGTATTTGAGGCTTTGAGTGTTCAGAAACCAACAGCAGCTGGTATCAGTGGGAAACCTGCCAACTTTTCTTCACTCCGGGCACTTACCTAGCTTTCAGTGATCTGCAGAGGGTAACTGAAAGCCTACTGTGAGCCAGGCAATCAACTGGGGAGGGGTTGGGGTAGGTATACAGTGATAACAAGATCCAGTTACTTCCCTCAAGGGGAGAACATTCTCCCTCTGTCTTTTGCCCTGAATCATTTTCTGTTGTAATAAGGGAGCTGTTGTTCTAAATTTTTTTGTAACAGTAATAAAAATAAGTTTCATATATTAAACACTTACCTGCCAGGCATTTTCCTAAGCAATTTAAATATGCTGTTTTCTCCCCACAGCCGTCTTGAGAGACAAATATTATTATTCAGATTTGACACGTGAGGAAATAGGCCCAGAGAGGTTAAGTATCCTTGTTTAGGTCACACAGGCAGCTGGAAATTGACCTCAGGTCTGTGTTAACATTCCCTTGTATTTTCTCGACTCTGGCAAACTTTCTTGTGAAGTATTAGCTATCTGCAGAGGAAATAGGGCTTGTGGCACAGAAGAAATTTTCTTTCTTTATCCTCTGATTGTAACTCCGTTCAGAGCTCCTGTATTTAGAAATTTCAAGACTTAGGGCTTTGTGTAAATATATATCTTTTGCCTAAGGTTCTGTGTGTTCCTCTCTGCCTCATGTGGTTTAGTAGGCTGATCTTCTCCTTATGTTGAGAAATAGCATATTTCATCCAAAAAATAACAAATCTGTTCATGTTAACGCCCCTGCTTGGAAATCTTCATTGGCTTTTCCTTACAACCCGGAGAGTTCCGATTCCTATGCCTGGGAGAAGGTGATTTTCACAGTCTAACTCCTCTCTCCAGCCTCATCTCTCACTCCCAGTTCTGTCAGAAAAGGTAGTGTTATGCTGCTCTAACAGACAACCCTAACATATCAGTGGCTTTTTCAGTGAAAGTATATCATTCCTGCTACATACCCATTGTAGGTTGGCATGGAAGCTCTGCTCATTGTAGCTACTCAATGGCTCAGGCTGAAGGAGGCTTCGTCTTGATAACCCTTTTCACAGCTATTCTGACTGTGGGGAAGGAACTCCAAACCTTGTAGCTGTCAGAGTATCCACCTGGAAATGGCACACCTCGCTTCTGCTCATACGCCATTGGCAAAAGCAATAACATGGCGATGCCTAACTTTAGATCACTGTAATCCTACCTGGTGTCTCAAAGGGCTGTCCAGGAATATTTGGGGAATAACACTAAAGACTCTGTCTCCCTTTCTGTTCACTACTTCCTTCCTCTGGTGGAATTCCCTCATTCTTCAAAGTAGACAACCTTCACCTATCCAGTCACAGCACCAAGCTGCCCTGTCCATTGTTTTCCATGACTCCTGGATTTGCCCTTGGAGAGTCTTCCTTTTCCACAGCTAAAGCAGGCATTGGAAAATATGCTTTTAAATAAGCTTTTAGAAGTTGGGGAGATGCAGAGTGACATTAAGTCTTGAATATGTGTAGGTAGGCTTCTTATTTAACTGATATAAGATTTCCACGTGCCAATAGCCACAAAGTTCTTTTCCAGACATACTTATGTGGTTTGCCGTATCTCTTTGCTTTCCTGCTCTCCTGCCTGTTGACTCCCCTTTCTCTCTTTTGCTTTCTCACTTTTTTCTTTTGCTTTTCACTTGATTTTGAGCACTTTGGACTTATTGGGTGTTGGTGGGAGAGTTACACAGGAGAGTTATACTGTTCCTTTTTTCCAGAGCCATTTTGTCCAGGAAAGCATATGCTGGGTAAGATCACAAATATCACAGGGTTCATACCTTGTGACTTGATCCTTACTTCAAGGCTGAGTTTCTTCAAGGTGCTTTTTTACTAAAAGCATTTCTTGATTTTATGTTTTACTAGTTGGGATTGGGAAACAGTTGCCTCTTCTAACCATGTAAATTCGTGAATTTATAGATTTTTCTCTATTCTATTTCATTCCTGATTGCAAACAGGCCAAATTTTTCTGAGCTCACCTTTGAATAGCTTATAGTAACTTTCAGAATGCATACAACAGCCACCAACACACATTACTTACTTTCTGTTTTACAATCCTTTGTTTTACTTCGTCAGGTTCGTGATCTGCCTTGTACATTGTCACAGGTGATATGTTCACCAAATAGAGCACTATTCCTTCAGCTTCTGATAGCAATGTTCTTAGTTATCCCCTTCTAAATGATTGTTTAATTTTATTGTTATGTTTATTGTTGTTACTACAGTACCCAACATCTAGGAGCCAATTTTTATATCAGTCAGGATGGTTTAGGTTATAGCTACCACAACAAACAATCCTAAAATCTCAGTGACTTAAAAAAGAAACTTTATATTTTGCTGATTCTATATGTTCAAGTTCATGGGACTGTGCCTAATGTGCTCACTTAGATATCTAGTCTGAAGAAGGTTTCATCTTGATTCATGCTTCAACAATCATACCATCACTTTGTCAGGGGAAAGAAAGCATGGTGAATTCATACTGGCTTTAAAAGCTCCCTCCTAGGAATGACACTATTTATTGTATTTACATTTTATTGGCTAAAAATAGTCACATGACCATATCTTACTTAAGGTTGCAGGAAAGTACAATCCTACTTGGTACCTGGAAGTCAAAGAGCTGGAAATGCACACTTCAGTATACTCTAGGCTATGCTGTGGTAGCAATAAAAAAAATCTTACTAGGTTATTATCACAAAATTGTTTCTCACTCATATTGCATGTCTACTGATGTCGTTTGGCTGTGTCCGCACTCAAATCTCACCTTGAATTGCAATAATCCTCACATGTCATGTCAAGGGCGGGGTCATGTGGAGATAATTGAATCATGGGGGCGGTTTCCCCCATACTGTTCTCATGGTAGTAAATAAGTCTCATAAGATCTCATGGTTTCATAAACAGGAGTTCCCCGGCACAAGCTCTCTTGCTTGCCACCATGTGCGATGTGCCTTTGCTTCACCTTTGCCTTCTGCCATGATTGTGAGACCTTCCCAGCCATGTGAAACTGTTGAGTCCATTAAACCTCTTTCCTTTATAAATTTCCCAGTATCAGGTATGTCTTAACTAGCAGCATGAGAACAGACTAATGCATCCACCATAAGTTGGCTGCGTCTCTGATTTACACGTTATCTTTGCTCAAAGACCCTGTTCATGAAACATCCTCTTTCTAAAACATTATTGATTGTCATGGAAGAGAGAAAAGAGCATGTCTCTTAAAGCTTATGCTGAGAGCAATTTACATGGCCAAGTCTGGTGTCAGTGAGGAGGGGCAGCAAGTATTTTTGAATGGTAATGCAGCCTACCACACCCTGCACTCCACATTCCCTCCATTCCTCTGAGTCGCCGCCACCCCAAACATTTTCCATCCCTCTGACAGTTTCCTGTCTTTGCATGTACTTTTATTCCTAATCAAAAGGCCACCTGGCAAACTCCTAGTCACCCTTCAGGAGCTAGCTCAAATAGTCACTACCTCTGAAGCTTTCCCTCACCCCATCTCCTGCTTCACTTCAAATAGTTATTATTCTCTTTGGCTGTCACCATACTGAGTATACACCTGAAGTAGAGAATGTTTTTCACATGATCTTGTGAATGTCTTCTTAAATGTCTGACTCCAAATCCAGCAACTGTGTCTTATTCTTATTTTGTGTGTCCAGTGCTTAATACAGAGCCTGGCATATGGAAGCATAGAAGGTGCTCAGTAAATGCCTGTTGATGGATTTTTTTAAAAAAATAGCTTTTTCCGGCCGGGCGTGGTGGTTCATGCCTGTAATCCCAGCACTTTGGGAGGCCGAGGCGGGTGGATCACGAAGTCAAAAGATCGAGACCATCCTGGTCAACATGGTGAAACCCCATCTCTACTAAAAGCACAAAAAACTAACTGGGCATGGTGGCGTGTGCCTGTAATCCCAACTACTCAGGAGGCTGAAGCAGAAGAATTGCCTGAACTCAGGAGGCGGAGGTTGCGGTGAGCCGAGATCGCGCCATTGCACTCCAGCCTGGGTAACAAGAGCGAAACTCTGTCTCAAAAAATTGCTTTTTTCATGGTGGAATGAAGGGAGTGTTTTAATGATTGAGTAGCAATAGTATCTTGTTTTAATACATAATATGGAAAATGTCAAATTCCTCTCTTGAAGCCTCCTTAAAGGCATTTTATTAGCCTGAAATAGCTGGGACTTCTCATCTTACTTTTCTCCAGCCACACTGCCTATGACTGAATCAATCAGGATAACCTAAGTTAAGCTGTGATTAAAAATATTTCCAATATTTCCAAACCTCAGTGACTTAAGATAGAAAGTTTTTTTTTTTTGTTCCTACATGCTCATATGCTATAATTAAGACTTTTTCTCCAGACCTCAGTGTCTTAAGAAATAAAGTTTTTTTCCTTGCTCCTGCAATGTGTCCATCAAGGGTTGGCAAGCGCTCTGATAACATCATCTTCCTCTAGAACCCAGGCTGATGGAACACTCACTTTCAGGAACATTTCAGATCTCATGGTAAAGATAGCCTCAGAAGGTCTCATCTTAGCAATTAAATGTCTTTGTATGAAAATGGCACATATCGCTTCTCAAACATTCATTGACTTAAACTAGTCTCAGGGCTCAGCCCAGCCAAGCCACAGGGGACGAGGAAGCATAATCGTATGGTGACCAGCCCTAATGGCTCCCACACTAGCTTTCATTTGTTCCTCAAATAAGACAAACTATTTGTTGTCTAAGAAACTTCATAAGAATCCTCTTACCCCTTCCTTATTTTTTGGCCAATTTCTGTCTTTCTTTGGATGTTAGCTTAAATGACAAAGAAGCTTCCTGTGATTTTTCCCAATGTGCCCTCTCTCCATGTCAATTAGATTTCCTTCTTATACTCTCATAAGTCCCTATAATTTTTCTTTATAGTTATTGGGATTTGAGAAGGATTATGAATGACACCCATTTCTTACCTCTGGAGTTAACCAGCTGAAAGTTAGACACAGGAATCAGATGAGTGAGGATCAAAATATCAATATGACAGCTAACACAGACTAGTTTGGAGGGCATGGCAAACATGAAGTCACAGTGGATTTCCTGATTGTCTTAGTCTGTTTTGTGTTGCTATAAAGGAATTCCTGAGGCTGGATAATTTATAAAGAAAAAAAAGGTATATTTGGCTCAAAATTTTGCTGCTTGGAAAGTTCATGATGAGGCATCTGCATCTGGTAAGGGCCTCAGGCTGATTCTACTCATGGCAGAAGGCGACGGGAACCTGGGGTGTGCAGAGATGACATGGGTAAAAGGGAAGCAAGAGAGGAAAGGGGGAGGTGCAAGGTTCTTTTTAACATCCAGCTCTGCTGAGAACTAATAGAGCTAGAACTCACTTCCTGCCTCACCCCCAGGAAGGGCATCAATCTGTTTAGGAAGGATCTGCTCCCAAGGCCCAAACATCTTCCGTTTGGCCCCACCTCCAACAGGTAGGGATCAAATTTCAACATGAGGTTTGGAGGGGACAGACAAACTGTAGCACTGATATTTTACCCACACATTAAACTTACCTACTGGTTCCTGGCAATGAAGGACAGTTGCAGGCCTTCTCCAGAGTTACAGTGAATGTATATATTCTTTGGATGAATTGACTCTGAAGAGAGAGAGCCAGTTTCTGATGGGGGCATGTGTGAGTCTTCCTTGTGAACTCAGCAATCACTAACTCAAATTACTCTTTTTCCTGCGGGGAGTATATATAAAGGATGGAGAGAGAGGATAAGAGGGTTGTTTTAGCAGATGTCCCGTTATGGAAAACTGAGGCCAGGGAAATGGTGATGTTTTCTTAACAATAGAATGTTTAGAAAAAGTCTTATTCTATATTTCTTTGTGTAATTATGTATTTTTTTCTCTTTTTAAAAACTAACTTATTGAAGTCCATTTCATTAGATGCCAAGTGTCAAGAAAATAGAAAAATCATTATCTCTTGGTCTCCAGTGTATTCATAGTATCTAGCATGATACTAGCACAGAGAAGATACCCAGTAAATCTTTTTTATACATGATAGCCCTTGTGAAAGTCCTCTTTGGTTTTTTTTCAAGGTTTTTGTCAAGGAGGATTGTGTAACTGTTGTATACATCATCACATGATGGTGATGCCTTTTCTCTACTCAGAACTTCTACAAAACCTATAGGATCACAAAGTGGCAGGAGTCCTCAGTGATCACCTTACAAGTCCTGTTTTTCTCCCAATGCAGAAATTCCTTTGCTAGCATCTTTACTACTTAAATACTTCTAGTCACAAAGTAAAGACATGATACCTAATTGCCAATTAGGTAATTCTACCTAAATGCTTCTGGTTGGACACCATGGAGTCCCACCATTGGGAATACTGTGGGCATGACATTTGGAAAGCAATTTGGCCAACCACAGATATCTGTGGGAAGGACAGCTAAATGGTGAGAGGCCTGAAACGTTGATTCATGGAGAAGAATGGAATAAACTGGGATTATTTGCCTGGGAGAAGTGCAGAGTGGAGAAGACAGGGGGAAGACCAAGAGAGCACCCATAAGAGTCTCTGTAGGTTTTGAGGTCAGAGCTAGGCTAATGGTTAGAAGTTAGAGGAAAAAACCTCACCTATATTTAAGAAAGAACTTTCTGAAAAAATTATCAATATGATAGTTTCCTTAAAAGTAGAATTGTAGTTTCTCTGCTCAACGTGTATTTATTATCTACTATGAGCTAGAAATGATGGTAGGTTCATTTATAATTCCTAGTGAGCCCATTATACTTATAGTAATCATTTTTATTTTTAAAGTTCATAAAAGCCATCTTAAAGAATCACATTTAGAATTTGGGAGTGGTCACTAACATCAGTGGGTTCTCAATTCTAGAATCGACCTTTTTTTACCTTCAAAATTTATAAACCTGGAATGATACATTCTCATGTCCACTGTTAGATGGGTATTTTTCTAATAAAACAATAAGTGTTTTAAGTATCCATAAATCAAAATTGCCTGGTTTGGGGATCACTTGAGAAGATTAGGTACTCCGTTACCAACCGTGGCAGAAGAACTACAAAGTTTTCACCAAACCCTTCTTTTTCCTCCTGTATGTATAGATAGACTACATTTCCTGGCCTCCTTTCTAAATAGCTGTGGCTGAATTTAATCAATGCACAGAGTGAATGTGCTGTGTGTCACTTACAGGCCTTGCTCATAAAACCATCTCTTGTGGTACATATACACCATGGAATATTACGCAGCCATCAAAAACGATGAGTTCGCGTCCTTTGTAGGGACATGGATGAACCTGGAAACCATCATTCTCAGCAAACTGACACAAGAGCAGAAAATCAAACACCGCATGTTCTCACTCATAGGTGGGTGTTGAACAATGAGAACACATGGACACAGGGAGGGGAGCACTACACACTGGGGTCCATTGGGGGGAAATGGGGGAGGGACGGGGGGGTGGGGAGGTGGGAAGAGATAGCATGGGGAGAAATGACAGATACAGGCGAGGGGAAGGAAGGCAGCAAACCACACTGCCATGTGTGTACCTATGCAACAATCTTGCATGTTCTTCACATGTACCTCAAAACCTAAAATGCAATTAAAAAAAAAAACATCTCTACCCATCTCCTGTTCTCTGTGACTCCAAGGTCATAGAGGAGGGCAGAGCCACAGATAGAAGGAGTCTAGATCTCTGAATGACCATGTGAAAGGTTTCTTATTGACTAGAAATATTCTCAATAGGATTTTGATGGAATCAGGAATCAATTTTATTGTGTTGAGCTACTGAGATGTTATAGCATATGTGTTAAAGCTGCTGCTGTTTTATTTCCGTTGGTGCTGCAGGATACCCTCAGTGAAGAAACAAATGTGGAACTGAACTTAGGGATTTTTTCCTGCCATTTCTAGTTTGAAGAAAATTAATGGAGGAGCAGAAGAAAAGAATATAGCATTTAATCGTGCTGAGATTCTTTTTACAATGCTTTCTTCCCATCTAATTTATAAACTTCATGAAGCATGTTACTATGACTTACATACTCTTCCATATTTAATCTTTCAGTGGGTATTTATTGAGAATTGTCAGGTGCTTTGGGGATTTCAGAAGAAATATAGATAGCACATATTGTTTAAATTCTTATTTATTTAAAACATTTCAAGCATTTACTTTGGGACAGTCATTGGTAATTATTGTTGAACAAAAGCTGTAGTACCTGCCCACAAGTTGGGATCTGGCAAGGAAAATAGAATAAAGAGATAAGACTAGTCCAGTATGGCAGTGTGATGAAAAATAAGGAACAGGATTCTCTGGGTGCCCTAGGGGAAATGGACAAGGGTTAGAGTCAGAGAATTGTTGTCTAGGAAGCTGATGAAGTGAGCTCTCCGGGATGAGCAAGAGTAGCCAGAAGAAGAGACAGTAGAGAGAGAAAGAATATTCTGGGAAGAAGGAGTGCAGGTACAAAGGCCTGGATGTTACTGAGTATAGGATATGTTTGGAGGGACAAAAAGGTAAACTGGAAATGAAGAATAGAGAGAATGAGCCTGAGAGAAGGCTCATTGTAATATATGTACGTATATAATTAATAAATGCATTCAGAAGGCTTTGTGTGATGTACAAGTATAATATGTAATACAGGCATGCATTTACCTAGAAGGAAATACGGCTGATTAACCATCAGGATGTCAATAGTTGTGATTTTTGGGTAATCTCCACTTTCTTTCTTATCCTTCCCTTTTTTTTTTTTTTTTTTTTTTTGAGACCGAGTTTCACTCTTGTTGCCCAGGCTGGAGTGCAATGGCACTATGTCAACTCACTGCAACCTCTGCCTCCCAGATTTAAGTGATTCTTCTGCCTCAGCCTCCCAAGTAGCTAGGATTGCACGTGCCTGCCACCATGCCCAGCTAATTTTTGTATTTTTAATAGAGATAGGGTTTTACCATATTAGCCAGGCTAGTCTCAAACTCCTGACCGCATGTGACCCACCCTACTGGGCCTCCCAAAGTGTTGGGATTACAGGCATGAGCCACTGTGCCTGGCCAACTTCTCTGTTTGTTTTAAAATTCTCTACAACAAACATGTATTATACTTGTAATTTAAAAAAATCAGAATATATGTTCCTTTTCTTATTAGTCGTGACTGCACCTGCTGTCCCTCATTGGATCCTCACAGCAGTCTCCTGAGCAAACAGGTCCAGACCTGATACATGGTGAAGCTGGAATTAGACTGCCTAAGGTCTCATTTGTTCTACTTTCCTTTCCATTTCACCTGCCTTCCCTGCAGTTTTCTAAGTAGCAATGATGGCTTTTCTTGGAACTACTGCCTTTTAGCACAGTGTTACCTGTTTGCATGTATGTAGTTTGCAACCTGGAGAAACTGGGTCAAAGTGCTTATAATACTGACCTACCTAGGAGGCTTCCTACACGCAAAGGATGGTCTACTGGGCTATGTAGACTTATCTTTTCTGTGATACCATCCTATCCTTTGCCAGTTATTTGAAACTTGAGGATGACACTATTGATAATTTTCTAAAATACAGTTATGGAGGTGATTGTTCTGATTATTTTATCAACCCACATCTTTATTGACTAGCATGTTGGTGCTTAACCAAACCAGTAATGATGAATATTTGTAATGAATGACAAAACACTGGAAAGTCTGGAAACATTGTGTTTGCATTCTCTAAATCATGTTGTGGCAACAAACAACCCCCAACATCACAGAGGCTCAAAATTTATTTCATATGCGTGTTAAATTTCCATCCTGATTTAAACCTTAGCTCTTTACTTCGAAACTAGGGTGGAAAGAGCAGTCTCTGTCTGAGATATTGCTGGTATATGTTACAGAGAAGTGTGAGAGCTGTCACCAAGGGGTGGCTCTTAAGGTTTTACCTATGGGCACTTCCACTTACCTTTCATTGGCCAAATGTGTCACAGTGTCACAAAACCAAGCCTGAGATGGGGAAGAAGAGAAGGCTTGATAGGGAGGGATCATAACTACTTTGTAAACACTTTCAGTTCTCTGAGTCTCAGTTTATCTGTAAAATGGAAATAGTTAAATATGTTATGGAACAGTCAAACCATGGAATATCATGTAGCCATTTTAAAGGTGAGCTAATTACTCTTATAAATATGAGTTGACCTAGAGGAATGCCCATGACGTAGTATTAAGTGAAGAAATGCAAGTTGCAAAGTAATGTTCGTAGCATGGTCTAATTTCCACACAAATTAAAACACCTGTCTCTGAGTATATCTGTTTGTGAGAATATTAATAAAAATAGCTAATGTTTAATGAGTGCTTTCTTCATATGCCCAGCACTATGCTAAGTGTTTTTTTAAACATGGATTTGTTTCTTTAATCCTTAAAAAAAGAGAGAGAGAGAGAAAGGAGCAGAAAGTTATGTATCAAATGGTTATCATTAGTAACCTTAGTTGGGGGTGGGATTAGAGAAAATATTTTATTCATCTAAAACATTAGATTTCTGTAAATTTTAACTTGTCACAATGGGTAGGTTAATTAGCTCTTCTTGCGAAACAAACCATCACAAAATCTGAGTGCTGTACAATGTTAAGCAGTTTATTTTCTGCTCTTTGGTCTGCGGGTCAGTCGAGGTGGCTTCACTTTTCTAAAGCCCCATTCGGTCTTCTCTCCTTCCCGTTGCAGCTGCCACCCCTGCAAGTTTTCTAAGTAGCATTGACGGCTTTTCCTGGAACTGCTGACTTCAGTGCAGTGGTGCATGTGTGTGTAGTTTACAACCTGGAGAAATGGGGCTGAGGGTCAAATTCTGGCATGCTCCATGTGTCTCATTCTAGAACTCATCCTGGAGAGGTCGAATCTACCATGAGCATATTCTTCTCAGGGGAGAGACTAGGGTAAATGGAAGCCTGTGAAACTTTTTAAGGCTTGGAACTGTTATGTTGTCATTTCTGCCCACATTCGATTGACTGAAGCAAGTCTCATGGCTAAGTTCAGTATCAGTAGAACTGGGAAGTCATGGAGGATGCAGAAGGAGGTAGTGAATATTGTAATCGATCACAATAAGCATAAAGCAATTTATTAGTTAAGAAACAGAAACAAAAACAAAAAGAAAAACTAATAAAGTGAAGAAGAGAACACTTACTAGCGATAGTTTAAATGGTGTTTGATATATTGCAAAGTTGCATAATGCGTTTCTTAAAAATACAAAGTCCAGACGTAAGGTTATAATAAGCACAGTGCTATTAACATGGACATTTAGTTAACCAGAGTATTCACTGTCTAGTAGGGCAGGTACGAATTTACACCAGCTTGGCTTATGCTGTCTGTGGTGTGACATTCTAAGCATAATCCAGAGACTGTTTAATGGCAATGTGTACACATTACTGCTACTTGTACGGCCATCTGAAACCCAGGGAACTGAAATCATGAAACCACAGACTTTCAGACCTGGAAGGGTTCTAGTGCCCATGGTAGGCATGTGCCTCCTAAGTTACAGAAATAACTGCTTTTGCCAGTTATAGTCATTCTCTCTATTGGGTGTGTCTCACATTGCTGGAAAATGGTTATGGAAATCAAAACTCTGTCATTTAAATAATGAAGACACTGAGCACTCCAGCCATAACTTACTTGAATGACATAGTAAGTTAACAACCAAAGATGAGATGGAAACCGGGTGTCTTGAGTCATTCCAGGGCCTTTTACTTTGTTTCTCTGTAAAACACAAACATCAAGCATGTGGATCATTTGAGAATATTCATTAGGCTCTGAAAACTTCCACTATTCTCTTAAAAAAAAAGTATGAATTCTTCTACTGCTTCCTTTATTCTAAGAGAAACCAAGCACTTCTTACAGCAACTACCACAGAAACACCAAATGACACAGAATATTGAAATAAAGGGTAGCATGTTAAATTTCTTAAAATACTGCACGTGGAATCAGGTTTGTTTTAATTTCCTTTTTACTCTAAATAATTTAGAAAATATCTGCCTATACGCCTTATGGGAATCAATCACATACACAAAAAATGTTTTGTTAAGAAATTTGTTAGGATTAAGATTTGTGTTTCAAGTTTCAGTCACTTACTAATCATTGTTTCCATTTTGCTATATCTACTTACATGTCTAAGATCAATTTATTTAATACTTTTCTGTAAATGGACTCACTTTTTTAAAACTCAAAGACAAATTTTATATGAGATGATGAGTACTATTGTAAATAAGTAACAAGCATCAATTGTTGTAAACATTTGGACAACTATATAATTACAAAACCATAAAATAAATTTGTCTATCTACCACTGAAAGTCATCTCTTACTCTACAACTAACAGGCCTTTTTCACTGATATGGTGAAAAGTATGGATGAGCTTTGGAATCTGGAAGACTTGGGTTTGAATGTGAACTCATTTCCTTCCTACTAGTGTAATCTTTGGTTATTTCCTTAAACGGCTGACCACCAGCTTCTCACCTGTAAGGAATAATAAAAGCTCTCTCATCGTGTGTGTGTGTGTGTGTGTGTGTGTGTGTGTGTGTGTGTTTACAAAGCATCTAGTGTTATTCCTGGCTCATAGTAGGAACTCCAAAAAAATTGGTTACATTTTTCCTTTCTTCTATATTTCTTTATTTTTCAAAATGACATTCATGAATGATATTATTAGATAGATGAATGATATGGGGGAAGTATTAATTTTTCCCAGAATTACTTACTGTTTTATTGCCTACCATGTGCTAGGAACTGTGCTAAGTGTCATGGGTAAAATAAAGGCTGAATAAATGAACTTGGAGTTGAAGACTTGGATTCAAGTTCTAGTTCATCTCCCTTGAATAAGTCATTTAATATGTCAGAGCCTGAGTTTTCTCATCTGAAAAGTGAATTGGTGATTGACATTTACTTCAAAGAACTTATGTAAGGAATGCCATGATAGCTTATGGGAGAGCCTTTGGTGAACTGATAGAGGGATTTCTGTTGTAACCTTATATACAGGTTCCTGAAATAGTTTGTATTTTATAGAATTGTACATTAAAAATACAGGACTTTTGCAAAAATAGAGTTGGGAAGACCACAAAAACCTGGACAATATTATGACCATGATGCTAAGATTAGGCTATTTATCCTAATGAAAATAATAGAGCTAAGAAGACCTGTTAAATTTTGAATAACTAAACAGAAACACAAATGTGTATGTGCTACAGCAAATTTAGGATTGTACCTTAAAACTAGTGAAGGTTGCTTGATGGAAGGCTTAAGGAAGGGATGAGCCTGCTTAGTTGTAGCACCAAGGGCAAATGGTCAAAGATGGGAAAGCACCATGCCGAAAGCTTTTCCAAGAAGCAGCATGTAGACAAAGAGCCCAGCATGATGGGGCTGGGGTGGGTAAAAAGCATCATGCCCAGTACTCCCATTATCCATCTCTCTGGCAATGCATTCAGCCATGCTAGTGTACCTTCTGCTCAGCTGCTGCTCCTTGGTGCAACAAATCTTTGACAGCCTGGGAAAAATCTAGCAGCTTGCATGTTATTGTGCTATTCTTCCTCTAGTTATCAGACTTGCCTTGTTTTACAGTAACATGTGCTACGAGGTCACATATGTAACAGAGCAGTCCACATATACAGATGAGGGGTTGCAGCTCCCAACTCATTCCAGGCTTCATGACCAGAATAAGCAATGACTCTCAGAGATATAATAGAATTCAGTAAGAGCCATGAGTCTCTCCCCCGTCCCTCCCTCCTTTTCCAGCCTGACCAGGCTACTGTCCACTCCCCTCCTTGGTTTTAGGTTTCCTTGCTTTCACTAGCTTGTGAGCTTCTTGAGAGAGGGCTCTGTCGTGTTCTTGTATGTGCTCTGAGGGCCCAGCACAGAGGCCCCAGAGCAGAGTGTTTGCATTGCAGTTGAACTTCCTTTTGTAGGTTGAGAAAAATCTCGGACCCACTGAAGAGGTTTCAGACCTCACTGAGGGCATCAGATCCACTGGACCACCATGAGGGAGGATGGAGACATTCCTCTGGGACAGGGACAGTATTTCACTCAGCACCATCTCCTGCATCTCTGTTGCTCCCAAGTGATACACGAACTGCTCAGTGGGTTCCAGCCGCACTTTACCCAGGAGAGGGACATGATGGGGCTCACAGCACATCCTCCTCCTCAGGCCTCCTTCCTTCTTCCTTCTTTCCTTCCTTCCTTTTTTCCTTCTCTCCCTTCTTCCTTCCCTCCCTTTTTCTTTTCCTCCCCCTTCCCTTCCTCCCTCTGTCCTTCCTCCCTCCTTTGTTTTCTTCATTCCTGTCCTCCCTCCCTTCCTTCCTTCCTCTCGTCCTTTCCTCCATCTCTCCCATCCTCTTTTCCTTCCTTTCACCTGTCCTTCCTTCCTGTCCTCTGTCCTTTCCTTTCTTCTTCCCTCCCATTTTCTTCTTCGTTCCTTCTTTCCCTTTTTTCTTCCTTTCTCCTTCCCTTCCTCCTTCCATTCCTTCCTCCCCCTTCCCTTCCTCTCTCCCCCTTCCCTTCCTCCCTCCCTTCCTCCTTACCTCCCTTCCTTCCTCTCTTCCTTCCTTCTTTCCTTCCTTCATTGAGCCCCTATTCCATGCCAGGCACTAGACAAGGTCCTAGGGATAAAGTGGTGAGTAAAAAAAGACATGAAATCTGCCTTTATGGTGCTTCTGTATTGCCTAGTTTAAGTGCTTAACCTCTGATGCCAGATCTCCTCAGTCTGATACTTGGTTCTGTCCTTTACTCTATATGAACTTGGCCGAATTCCTTTCTGGTTATCAGTTTTCTCTGCTGTCAAATGAGGCTCATGACAATCTATTTCAGAGAGTTATTGTGAATGTTAAATGAATTGATAAGTAAAGTACTTAGATTAGTACCTGACACAGTAAATGCCTAATAAATATTAACAGGAATTGCTAGTATGATAGCTGTTATATAGAGACAATAAGTCAACAAATCAATATAAAATAACAAGGAGCAATATGTGTTATGAGTGAAAAGAACTGGGTGGGAATTTCCTATAACCTAGAACTGTGTTTTCCCTGGGATGTAACTCTTGGACTAATTGAATATGTCAACATTATCTGACCAAACAGTTGGCAAACAATAGAGCCTATGGATCATGAAGATCTCTAATATCCTCTGGTTTTGAAGAAGAATAACAGTGAGGATATTTTTAGAGAATGATCATATAGGGCCTCCCTGAGGAGAGGAGGTAGATAAATGGTATACATGCTGAAACTGGCAGAAGGAGGGTAGTGCGAGAGAGGCATTCCAGTTGGAGGAGAGATGGGAACTGTCCCAGGCAGGAAAGAGCCACCAACAATGATCAGGTGTGGAGGACTTTGCCCTATGGGTCTGCACTTGGCCGGTTTTGTTAAAAGAATCTTTGCTCCTTGACTGCCAGTTAAAGTGTCACTCTATGTGCAGTCCTCTATTGGGGGTTTTGCATACTGGAGACCAGGCAGTTACCTCCCATGTCTTGAGGATTCTAGCACTCCATGTCAGGTTATTACCATGAGCCCCTCTGTCCTTCCTACTGAACTCTGCACCACCATGTCGGCTAGGCCATTGTTTCATTTCTTATGTTAGGCCTGAGCGAATTTAAGAAAGGAATATAAGAACAGGCATTTCTAGGTACTTTGGTCTAAATTCACTCCCAATCCCTAAGAGTTTTTTTTATTTTTATTTATTACTTTAAGTTCTGGGATACATGTGCAGGATGTGCAGGTCTGTTACATTGGTATATATGTGCCATGGTGGTTTGCTGCACCTATCAACCCATCATCTAGGTTTTAAGCACTGCATGCATTAGGTATTTGTCCTAATGCTATCCCTCCCCTTCCCCCCTATTCCCTGACAGGCCCCAGTGTGTGATGTTCCCCTCCCTGTGTCCATCTGTTCTCATTGTTCAACTCCTACTTATTAGTGAGAAGATGCAGTGTTTGGTTTTCTGTTCTTGTGTTAGTTTGCTGAGAATGATGGCTTCCAGTTTCATCCATGTCCCTGCACAGGACATGAACTCCTTCTTTTTTATGGCTACATAGTATTCCATGGTGTATATGAGCCACATTTTCTTTATGCAGTTTATCATTGATAGGCATTTGGGTTCTAATCCCTAAGTTTTAATAAGCATATGCTACCAGCTACATGCAATTTGGGTAACCTTGGTCATGTCTTCTCATTAGCCTGCTCATTCACAGATACTTATTCAACAAATACCAATTGAGCAAGATGTACGTGCTAGTATGACAGGTAGATAGGTCACCTGGGGCCTCAGCTTCTCCACTGATGAAGACTTTTGCAAGATCACTAGTTTCCAGTGTGGTGGGGACTCCTAACCCTTATTTTATTAGACAAATTAGAGTGGATTCAAAGTTATTCCTCTAATAGCTTCACTCCCTGGTAACTGAAGCTTTCTCAGGTGAAAAAGAAAATGGTGGAGTGACAGCTAGAGGCTGGGAATTTTTATTACCCAGAACTTAATTGTTCTCTGCCTGGATTGTTAGGCTGTGTGAACCTCACTTGCCACAAGGTCTTCATGGAAATGATTGAGAACTTCCAAACTGAATGTTCTCTGAGATCCTTTCTAGCTCTGACATTCTCAGAGTGTTGAGACAATTTTTCTTTTCTTTGTTTTCATTTAGCACTGTTTCACATGCACATTTTCAAGACTCCATATGGCTCATTTCCTTGTCAGTCTCAGAAATAATGCTCGAGTTTTGCTTAGCAGTAGTCCTATTAGTTTCTCTCTTCCCTTGATTCCTCTACGTTTATAGACCTTTTTCAGAGGCTTCATTTCAGTGAATCCTAATGGTGTGTGTGTGTGTGTGTGTGTGTGTGTGTGTGTATGTGTGTGTGTGTGTGTGTGTGTGTGTGTATTTGTCCACTCAAGGTCTTTATCTGGTACCTACAGGCACTCAGCAACTACTGATTGGATGAATTAGTGAATTCTTAATGATTATCAATAACTTCACCACACACACACAGACACACACACACACACACAGAGTGAGTGAGAGAGAGACAAAGACAGAGGGAGCATACACAGACACACACATACACACACACACACACACACAGAGAGAGAGAAAGAGAGAGAGAGAGAGAGAGAGGGAGAGAGAAATCATAACCTTTGGCTTATTTTACTTCTTTTGTGAGAGTATTCATTTTCAGAATGGAATGGCTAGATCCAAAGTTTAGGAGCAGATTTCATGCTTTTATTACCAACAGCCAGATTGCTGTGTTGCGTCTGTTTTATGTAAGCAGTAGCTTTTCTGATAACACTTGTGTTAATTATTTATAACATTATCTTAAATAATCAAATCAAGGAGTATTTCCTCTCCCTATTTTTTCTGGGTGTCAATATTCTTTCTATCTCAAACTCTAGTAGTTTTCCTAAAGCCATCGAATCAGAGGTTTGCCCTGAGTTTAACCAGAGAAAAAGAAATGGGCTGCTCCAGCTCTCCACCCTTTGCAATTTCTGTGATGATGATGATGATGATGAAAGTAACTATAACAACCCCATGAGAATATTAATAAACCCATTGACAGATGAGGAAACTAAGGCTCAGAGAGGTGAAGTGACTTGCCATCAGTCACACAGGTAGATATCAGCAAAGACAGGATTTATATCTGGTTCCATCAGACTCAGAGCCTGGCCTCTTCCCATTAAACTACACTGCATCACTCCCCATGTGGAAGTTCAGGGTCAGGAGCCTGGGCAGCAGCAGGTCTGTCAAGTTCTGCAGGGCTGAGCTGTTTATCATTGTGGAGGACACTCATCACTGCACTAATTACATTAATTGCTGCCCACTCTGTGGCTAGGTGGGTGGCTTAACAACACCTAGCAACGTGGTAATGATGCCTGGGCCTGTCTTTATGCATGAAAACATCTGACTTTTTTTTTTTAAACTCCTTCCTGTGGTATCCAAGGATAGTAATTACAGGTTCTATTGGTTGGAAGTTAGTGATTCTCTACCCTGTAGGGAAAAGGTCAAGACTATGAACTTTGTCCTCCATCAGCCTCTTTACTGGAATCAGGAGGGAAGCTGAAGATTTATTAAACATCAACCTTGTGCTTGACATTTTATTTAAGAAATCTTTTATGATCCTCATGATTGCTCAAGAAGTAGGAATTATATGATTTTTATTTTGTTTATGAGATAACACAGTCACCACGCTGGGGTCACATAGCTAGCTAGGAGGAGGTAGGAACAGGCTTAGAACTCAGGACTATCAGTGGACAAATTTAGTTTCCACACATTTATCTACACCACAGCATCTCTCAACAAGAGATACTGTCTTTCTGATGTTTAGAACTGAATTATAGTGAGGCTGAATCTGTGTTTCTAGAGAATAAGCAAGGCATTAGGAGTTGGTGTTTTGTGGAGTTCTCTACTGATAAAGGATGAGTATTTGAGGTGTCAGCCTTCCAACCTCCACTCCTTCCCTTAGTTGCTGAAGGAAATTAACAGAGTGTTCTAGTTGATTTTTAAAGAAGTTTTGAAGACCACCTCTGTCTACTTGTTGGAAATGGACAAGATGGCTTTGGCAATTCATCATAATTAGGTAAATGACTTAATTTTCTGAGACTCAGATAACAGAAGATAATTTAGGAAGTAATTGACTTTGGAATGTTGCGTATTCGTGTACTTTATGGGTGTGCCCACATCTATATGTGTAGGTATATATGTCAATAAATGTGTGGTATGTGCGTGTATGTGTATTCTTCAGGAAGACTTAGAGTAGTAGTGGACTTAGGTGACTTGGTTCCTTTCATACCTGCCATTTGTCTATAAATGAAGTCTAAATAAAGTTTACTTTGTCTACCAAATCTCAGAATAACTATATCATATGATGATACAGAGTAGTAGTTAAGATATATGAAGCTAGACCAGGGTTTGAAGCTGTTTTTTTTTTTTTTTTTTTTCAGTTTGAATCTTGGTTCTGTCACTTACCCGCTACTATGACTTGGGCAAGTCACTTAACCTCTCTGAGCATCAGTTTTATCATTTCTAGGAAAAAAGATAATAACAGTTTTCATCTCATGAGGTTATTCTATGCCACAGAGGTTTTTGAGACAGGAACTATGTCTATACACTTCTCTGCACTCAGCCAGAATGAGGTTTAGAAAGAGCAGACTTTGGACTAGATAATGCCTTGATTCGGATTCCAGCACTCCCATATTGGCTGTGTGACCTTAGAGAAACTATATACCTTTCCTGGGCCTCAGATTTGTCATTTACCCAATCAAGGCTCCTGATTCCTACCTGAAATGATTGTGATACCATGAGGTAGGACACATGAGACCTGTGCAGCAGTAACACAGGAGGGATCCAGCGAAGGTTGGCTGTTTTTCCCTATTCCCATCCTAGGGTCTTACCTTTAATAATTGGCGACCACATTCTTGTTTGATATGTGAAATACATTTTTTTCTCTCCTACTCCATTTTTTTCCTCCTTTCCACTTTTTTCCTTCTCCCTTTTCATAACACTTTCCTTTCTTTTCCCTTTTTGGTCAACGTCTATCCACTGTGATTGAGGCCCTCTGTCCAGGTCACCATCCATTGTGTCCTGGATTGTGGCAGCAGCTTTCTAACTTGCCTCCTTGCCTCCACCAGTCCCTGTTGTTTGGTTCTCCACGCGGGGCAGTTCTTCCGTAAACTGAACCAGACCTTGCTGCTCCTCTGTGCCACTCCCTCCAGTGGCTTCTCATCACCATGGCCTGCAGGGCTCTGTGTGACCTGTCTTCTGGCGCTCTCTGATCTCCCTCTTAGCTCAGTCTGCTCCAACCTCAAAGGCCTTCTGGCTGTTACTGGAACTTCCCAAGCACATTGTTGTTTTAGGTTATATGTATACATATATATGACCAAATATGTGTGTGTGTGTGTGTATACACACATATGTACATACACATATATACACACATATACACACATACATACATATATATACACACACATATATACACACATATACATACACATATATACACACATACATACATATATACACACATATACATACACATATATACACACATACATACATATATATACACACATATACATACACATACATACATATATATACACACATATATAGTTCTCTTGTCCTCCAGATATCTGTAGGCTTCATCCTCTCACTTCCTTAGGCTTCTGCCCACATGGCACCATATCAGAAAGGCCTTCCCTGATGACTGAATGTAGAAAAACACCCCCAAGCACTGCCGGTCCTCCATTTTAGTTTTCCTCTTTTCACTTATGGATGACATATTAGATACTTATTCATTTGTTTTTTAATTTTCTCTCTCCCCGGAGTAGAATGTCACCTCGATAAGAGCAGATTTGGTTTTGTTTTCTGCTGTGTTCCCAGAACACAGAGCATAGTAAGTGCTCAATAAATACCTGCTAGATTTTATGAATGTGTAGCCCCTTCATGAAATGGTAAGGAAGAGCCTGCACTGATGCTCCAGGTGATTTGAGCCCTGGATGGCTCACTGATTAGCATTTATCTTAACCAAACTAGGGCAATGAGGAGAATTAGGTGGCTGCCTAGGGGCCATTCACACGCATGCCTTTGGGACCAATGATGTTTCGTCTGCAGCAATGGCGTCCTGCTTTCATGCTTGCGCTTTGTACCATAGTTGCAATTCTATCTAGAATTCCCATAGCAGCTTTACAATATGATTAATTTTGCTCATCTAGATACATATCGATCACAGAAAAAGATGACTCAAGGTTTAAATTTAGCCCTACCACAACAAATTGAAAGTCAGAGGTGTGCTACCTAATTGCTCCCAGACTATGAAAACAAAAGCACAATGTCTGCCAGCACTGAATCACTCTTCTCCACCCTTTTTCTCCCTTCCCTTCATGCCCTCTGTCTTAATTCTGTTCATGTCATAAACCATGGTAGCTTGATAAAGTGAAAAATAACATTGGGAGTCCAAAGCTCCAGTCCTGACACCACCGCTTGTTCACTGTGAGATCTCAAGCATGTTACTGCCCCTCCCTGAGCTTCAGTTTCCTCCTTGGTAAAGTAGACCTGCTTGAAAACAGGAGCTCAATGACATATGTTGAGTGAAAGAAGCCTAAGTGAAACAGCATGGGTGGAATGTCTAGCCCAGGATGAGCACTCAGTAGATGCTAGTCACCTGCCATGCTCACTGATGCACCTGACTGTGCTGTCTTCATGAAATTTATTTGGCTTTGGTCAACCATTGGGATAGGTAACCCAGCTGAAAACAGAGGCTGGCTCACAACAAGGCATTTCATAATCAGTCCCTCATAAGGGCTTTTATAGAGGCCCTACTAAGCGTCCAGTAAGATGGAAGATTCAGCAGGTGGATGGGGCATCAAGCCAGCGAGAGGCATAGTTTCTACTGCTATTGGTGTCCTGTGGCTGCTGTAACAAATGACCACACGCTTTGTAGCATAAAGCAACAGAAATGTATTCTCTCGTGGTTCTAGAAGGTAAAGCAGTTGAAATCAAGGTGTTGTCAGGGGCACACTCTCTATGAGGGCCCTAAGGAAGAATCCATTCTCTGCCTTTTGCAGCTTCTGGTGACTCCTGGGGTTGCCTGGCTTGTGGAAGCACAGCTCCATTCCCTGCCTCTGTTTTCACATGGTCTTCCCTATTGTGTGTCTCTGTGTCTCAAATCTCCCTCTCCTTTCTCTCTATACCCTATATTTGGTATTTCCCTCTTGTGTGATCTCAGTCAAATGGCTATACTTTCTTTATCCTCAGTTTCACTATTGAGAAAGGACTAGCTTTGTCTTCTTCACTAAGATGGTGTGCAGGTAAAATAGGACAAAGCTGGTCAAAAGCTCTCTGCATTACAGAAAATAGTTGTCCATATAATTCTCAAATTCTAATCTGTCTCAGGTATGGACTGCTTCACTTTATCTTCTTCCTTCTGTGACATTTTGACAGATGAATGAGGAGGGAAGGAGCAGGAGCGGGGGCGGTGGAGTTTCTTTTTGTAATGCTTTTTGTTTTGATTTGTTTTGTTTTGTTTCCATTCCAAAATGCCAGCCCAATCTGAAATGGCTCTCCTATACCCTTCTCTGTCCCTGCTCTTTCTGCTCACTGCTGGCTATCTCACCCAACTAGGCCTTAAGAGGCAGGGGAAGAAGGGCAGGAGTGAGGGCATGAAAAGAGCTTTGAGGTGAAAAGAAGTCCCCTTGTCTTCTCTGGGCCTTATTGAGGATCTGTGCTGTCCCCAGCTGTGCACTGGGCATTTGGGATGGAGGTGGGGGGACGTAGATGGGAAACATGGCATTCACTCTCAGTGTACTGTCAAGTCTGTTGAGGCAAAATGAAAACAGCTTAATAACAGAGCAAGGCCACCTTAGATCAAAGTCTTGGTGTTAGAAGCAAGAGGGTGGAAACAGAGAGACCATTTCACTGGGTAAAACACCGTATTAGAAGGTGAGTTCAGGCCGGGCGCGGTGGCTCACGCCTGTAATTCTGACACTTTGGGAGGCTGAGGCAGGTGGATCACGAGGTCAAGAGATAGAGACCATCCTGGTCAACATGGTGAAACCCCGTTTCTACTAAAAACACAAAAAATTATCTGGGCATGGTGGTGCGTGCCTGTAATCCCAGCTACTCAGGAGGCTGAGGCAGGAGAATTGCCTGAACCCAGGAGGCCGAGGTTGCAGTGAGCTGAGATCGCGCCATTACCATTGCACTCCAGCCTGGGTAACAAGAGCGAAACTCTGTCTCAAAAAAAAAAAAAAAAAAAAAAAAAAAAAAAAGAAAGAAAGAAAAAGAAGGTGAGCTCAGTGTAAGGCTCTCCCTTCTTTCCTCTCATTTCAAATTTTTGGCATTTTATGCAATAAATATCTTTAAGCACCTGTAGCGTATCAGACCATTATTTTATACACATTGTTTTATTTGATCCTCACAACAGGACCAAAAGCTAAGTATTATAATTACCATCTTTTGGAGGAAGGGGACCAAGATTTATAGACTTGCATAAGATCACACCATTGTTAAAAGAAGGAAATAGCTTTGAACCCACACCCATCCAGCTCCAAAGCTCCTGCTCTTTCCACTCTGCTATACCGTTTGTTGAACGTATATGGAAAGGAGCCACACACTTTATCAGGCTGCATCGCATTGCATGCATTTTTAGTATATGTGTGCACATGCCAATTGGCATGTGGGAATCCTGCTGGGTGAGTTGTAATGAGGGCATTTTGAGTGGCTAGATGTGTTTTTGCTGGGGAGGCCTGGCTCAAGGAGAACAGGAAAGGAAGCATACAAACCCACTGTGTGGGAGGCTAGTCACACAGCGTGAGGGCCGGTCCTTGAAGAAACTATTGGGAAATGGGTCTATTAAGTGCTAGAGAAACTTTACTTTGCTGAGGGAGGGACGGGGGGGACTAGGTTTTTCCCATGACTATTTGATTTCCAAAGCATAATTCATTCCCCATTCTTAAAAAAAAAAAAAGCAATATTTGTTTAGCACCCTGTGTGCCAGGCATGGTGCTTGGTGCTTTACATCTGTGAAATCATTTAATTCTCACACACCCTTACCCATTAGTGCCACTGTTCAGCCCAGGAGACAGCTTCAGGAGGGTCAGGTGATTTGCTCAAGATTGTTTAGCTGGTGTGGAGCAACGCTGCCCTGTGCTGTCCAACAGCAGGTCACACTGGCATTTTAAAGCTATTGGTGGGACATTCTGTCTTTTAATATAGTTGTAAATTATCTCTAAATCATGAAGTAGGATGACGGCATACTGATCCTGCCTCTCCTCTGTTAGAAAAAGAAAGGCATTATCTTTTCATTCCTGAGTAACTCAGATTCTTTGCCCCAGAGATAAAAATCTCCACTCCAGGTCACTCGGGTGTCATTGTCCAGAGGGTACAATTGCTACTCTTGCTCTCGTTGGGCCCTTTTTCTTCTTCTTTTCCTGAGGTACCTGGCCTCTTTCAAGACATCTCTCACTCTCCTATACCCATCGCTATAGTATGAGGCTGCTGAGGTGGCACCAGCCACGATATGGAGGCAGGGACCTGTGGCCTGGATGAGCCTGTAGTCAGACAGACCTGGTGTGTATGGAGTCTAGAGGGCCGTCTAAGATTTGAGATAGGGTCTAACAGTCTCCCAAAGACCCCTGGTCTCTGCTCACCTAGTGCCATCATAGAAGGAAAAAAGATGTCCTCAGTGTCACTGGAGAACATTTGGCCTCTGAGGCAAGCGTTTGGGCCACCCAGCCCCCGTTAAGAATGGATGGCGATTATGAATGTCTGAATGGACTTAATTTTTGTCCTGGGTGGAGGGATTGACCAAGCCTTTCAGAAGCAGAATGAATAACAAAGAGGAAGGTCTTTGCAACTCTAGGGCTTGTCCTTTCATGTCTTTTTTAAGACTTTTGAAAGCAGCAAGCAGTGAGAAGGGAGATGAATGGAAGGAGCATTTGTTAAGGAGGAGAAACCCTGAGATGCTTGGTTGTATGACCTGGGGTTGGGAAGCCACTCCACTTCACATCTCTGAGCCTCAATTTTTTCTCCTGTCATTTGGCAAAGGTAGTGCTTTCCTTCTTCTTCCCCTGCCCCAGATGGCTGCTGTGAGAATGAGATGAGAATATGTTTAGGGTTTTGGAGCCGGGTCCCAACTCAGAGAAGGTGCTTAGGCCAAAGTCAAGAGGCCTGGAGTATACTCCAGACTCTGCCCTGAATTCTGTTATCTCTTCTCTCTGGGGCTCCCTTTCTATAAAATGAGGAAATGAGGGCATTAGGGTAGCTTCCCCCGCCCCACACCAATGGTTCCTTTTGATTCTAAATGCCATGACTCTTAAAGTAGAGGATTAGATACAACATTTTGGAAATAAATGGGTCATTTAATAGTTACCCGCTCAGTCACCCAACAAATATTTAATGAGACCTACCACATGTCAGCCACAGTGCTAGGTAATGGATAGAATAACAAACAAAACAGATGTAGCTCCTGCCCTCATGGAACTTCTAGTCTAGTATAAGACTGTTTGGAAGAACTTCCTCATTTCAGATAGTTGAAGAAGTTCCAGGGCTCCAAGGGGAACATCGTTAGTGAAAAGAACTATGTCAGGCATGTAATAGGTGCTTAAATATTTGTTAAATGAATAAATCAATACAAGCACCTGAAGGAAGATCTGGCAGTGAGTGACCCTGGAGTTGGGAGCAGTTCTCTGGAGTCCAGAAAGACCGTGGGAGCTCTAGCAAAGGGTGTGTGTAATTGCTAAACAGTTTGTTTGTTGAGACACCTGTGGATGGGAGGATCTGCCCCTACCTGCCCGGTTCTCAAGGTGGCCACTGACTGGGAAGAACGATGGCTTCACTTGCCAGGTCTTTTCTCTAGAGGTGGAGCCCGTGCAGATGCTGGAACCCAAGGGAAGAAAGGGAATGTGGCCAGAGAAAAATGCCAGTGTTGGTATGACATTTGGAGCAAGCCCAGAGGACCCTTAGAGATTGTGGGGTCTCATCTGTATCCTGTCAGAGAGAGAACTGTGGCCCAGCTGGGATGTGTGGCCACAAAAGAAGCCGGCTCTAAGCCATGCCAGGAGGCTGCACAGGAAGGAGGAAGGAACCCGGCCTTAGGAGTTGGAGAGTACTTGGGTTTGAAGGCTTTGGATCCTCGCATAAATCACTTAATCTCTTTGAATCGGCTTTCTCATCTGTTGAAGAGACATCACAGTGGTGGCATATGGAAGATGTCATGAGGTATAATGTGTCCGGGAACCTAAAACCAGGACCCAGGACTAACTATAGACCTGATAATTGGTATTTATAATTATTACATTATTAGGACCCCAGGCCTGTTCTGTGCAATGTTGAAAGATAGTGATAAGAACAATTTCAATGACAGAACTTAGAAGTTTGTGTAATCTTCATTATAAATGAAATAGTGAAACAATGCTGAGTGGATTTAAAGAGACTTCACTCCTTCATTAACCCGCTATCTGACCTTAGATAGGCATTTCCCCCATCTTTGGGATTGGTTTTCTCTTCTGTTAAATGGGGATCATTTTTATGCTCAACATCTTCTCATCCATCTACCAAACACTTAATGAATGCCTATTAGGAATCATAATATGCTTAGTGCTGAGGACGCAGGAAGAGGACATAGTTCCTGACCCTAAGGAGCTTATTACCTAGTGGGACACTATTAAACAGGTACTTATAACAGAGAATAGTATGTATAGAGCATAGTATGTAGCAGGAACCTATTCCTGTCTGAGTGGACAAGGAGGCTTCCTAGAGGAAGTAACATTTAAAGCTGAGGGCTGAAGGATGAATAGGATTTAACCAAGTAAAAGTAAGAAAGGAAGTGGGGAGCTGGAAAGGCACTTCAGGAAGAAGAAACTGCATGTGCATAGGTCAGGAGGTCAGAGGGCACAGCGGGTGTCATGACATGGCTAACTGAGCATGTCTGTGCAGTGTCAACTTTGTTGTGAACACAGGGGGCGACTACTGGGAGATTTTAAGTAAGGGAGTTGTAGTATGATCACATTTTCATTTTAGCAAGAACACTCAGGGTTATATGTGCTGGTGTGAAGTTTGATTATGGAGGGCGGTTGGAGAAAGTCGATTCTTTCCTCTTCCTCCATCCTCCTCCTCTTTTTCCTGTCCACATAAAATGGCTCACAGAAGATAAAATAACCCACACAAGCATGCCTTGTGGAATGTCTGCCACACAGTAGGTGTCTCATTATCATATAATTCCCCCCCCCCTTTTAAAATGTAGCTCCTGAAAGAGAAATCACCTGGCATGAAGACAAGTTGGGGCAAAAACGGTGAGGGTGTGGATGTTTGTATCTTCTGGCTGGTGTTTGGATTTAGGTCAGAGGAAGTTCCCCAGACAATTCAGACTCAACCAGTCATCTGGGGTTTCAGGGAGGGCAGGGGAAGGTCATAATATCCCCCCACTTCAGGAGGCCACTCTTCCCCAGAATCCTGATCTCGAAAATGTACCAGATGTGGGCCATCGAGTTAATTTGTCTGAGTCTGTTTCCTTATCTGTAAAATAGGTATGAGGTTACCTGTGCTGTCAGCCACATGGAGTTGTTGTAAAAAAGTGTGAACCACCACAAAATAATATAAGATTACATTCATTAATGGCTACCCTGGGCCAGACCTTGTTCTGTGACGTAGGTATTATCAATTATCCCTATTTTACTGATAGAGGAACCAAGGGTCAGAGAGATTATGTGAGTCACCCATGGGCACAGAATAAGTGGCTATAGCTAGAGTGCTGGCATTTCAACCACAACACTGTGACACCATGACTTGTTCTCCCTTGAAAACCACCTCCTGCTCCCTGATCTCTTAGCATGATGTAGGTACTCCAGAAATGAGTGTAGAAAGATGGAAGCAGGAAGGAAGGGGGCAGTATTTGAAGTCTGAGAAAGTCTTTTCAGATGCCTCCCTGCTTCTCACCCCACCATCTTGGGGTTTTCTCCCAGATGCACTCTTGGGAAATGTCTCAGGGCATCCTATTAAAATGACCCATTACCTGTCTGACTCCTCACGAGATGGGGACTCCTGGGGCCAGGGACTGTGTCTGGTTCCCGTATCCCAAGGGTCTAGTGCAATGGCTGCCACTCAATAAATATTTGTAAATGAATTCCTCCTGTCACGGTCTGAATTTTCTGCCCACGCTCTCCTCTTGGCCAAGAGGCCTAAAAGCAAAGAAGCTTGAAAGTCTTCCAAGGTCACTGGGTGCATGTGATGGTGGCCCAGCAAGAGGTCAGTGTGCCGCCCTGGGGCAGCATGAACCCAGAGGACTGGAGTGCCCTGCTTCATCCAGCTCATTTTCCCGGTCGGACCTCACACAGAGCCCACGTGTTATGTTGCGTGAGGACCCGTAAGAATCTGCTGAGTGGTTCTAGGTGCTCAAGTCACTGTACCTGCAGAGTGGCTTGAGCTGGGGCCCACCTGACTGATTGGCTGGTCGATAAGTGGCCTGAGAACCAGAACTAGCCTCGGGCACATTGAGCAACCGGCTTCCTCCCCCGGGGCAGGAGCTGGGCCAGGGAAAGTGAAGAAACCCGTTTGGGGCCTCAGAGGGTGGGCGTGGGTGGGGCCCTGCCGGGAAGAGGTAACTGGACCAGTTTCCTTTGCTCCAGGACCGGATGCAGAGCCGGGACTCAGGCGGAGGCAGAAGAAATACGCATCCTGGGTGCACCCGAAAATCCGCCAGGACTACATTGGTTTTGGCTACGACATGACTAGGGGCTCTAGGTCGGTGATCGCTGGGCGTGGGGCTTCCTGCTGCTAACTCAGGCGAGTGAGCGGGCCAGGCGGCGGCGAATGACCTGACGGATGGAGCTGGAAGAAGCTTTGGCGATCCAGTGGGCAGTCGAAGGACACCGCGGGAAGGGGTGGTGCCTGGAAACACAGGAGGGCAGTCGCGCCGCTCCCCTGCCCTCGCCAGCATGCTTTCTTTTCCTGGCCTCTGCACCTCCTCCGGGCTCCGCGGTGGCATGAAAGGCGCCCAGAACAGATTTGTGTTTGAATCCAAGCTTTTCGACCTACACGCTTTTTTCTTAGGCGAGTGACTTCTATCTAACCCAGAGTTTTCCAAGACCAAAGTGGGAAGACAGTGCCTATCCCCAAGCGTTGTAGGAATCGAAGTCAATGAAATGACATAGGAAAGGTGCCTAGCACATAGCAGGTGCTCAGCAAAGCGGGGTTCCCTTTCCCTTTGTTTAGCCCTAGATCTCACTCCAGCCCTGAAGTCCTCCCTCAAAGGCAGCCCCAGGACGGTGGGGTCTGGGAGGCAGGAGGCCTGGCCTGGCAATAACTCATTTGAATCATTAATGGGATGGGGACCAGTGGGCAGATTCCAAAGGCTGCCTTTGGAACGCGTTTCTGTGGTCCCAGGAGGGGATTTCAATGCATTCTTCCGTTCACGTATTTATTCACAGATTCCTATCAGGCGAAGGCCGCCTTTCCTGGCCTCCCCCACAGGCCCGCCAGGGATTCGTCCTTACAAGGCCAGCCTCCACCGTCTGCCCTCTGTGTAAATAAAGCCACAGCTTTCCGCCTACAGGTCGCCGCAGGTCCAGCCCGCAGCGCCGGGCCGCGGGGAGGCGGGAACCGGTGCCACCGCCGCTGCGCAGTCCTCCGGAGGCTGTGAGCAGGCCACGCCCCAGCCCTCGCGCTGGGCCCGGGAGCCAGGGAGGAGCAGGAGGGAGAGATCCAGGCTCAGACCGTCGGAGTGCCCACCCATGAGCACCCTTCTTCACTGATCCCTCTGCACATGGTAGGCCCGAGACAGACAGCAGTCCGAATCTTCCCAGAAACCCTGCAGGGAGATTCCTTCTTCCTATATCATAGAAGGGAGGCTGAGGCTCACCACGTTTAAAGGCTTGACGAAGGTCCCACAGGCAATATATATATATATATATAAAATAATTTAAAAAAATGGTACAGCAAGATATTGTAACCCAAAGTCTGGCTGCAAAACCCAGTCTTTCCCCATCCAACCTGTTGTCACCGAGATTGTAAAACTACTAACGGGGAAGAATCAAATACACGCACGACGAGTTACAGGTTTACAGCCCGACAGGAGCGGAGAAAGACTCCGCAGCACTTCCTTGGGGGTGTCATATAGGACACCTGGAACCACAGAAGAACCGCAGGCGAATTTTCCTGGGTGACGAGTTTACTCCTCTTTGCATGAAAACGTACATATCCTTATTAAAGCAAACAATAATTGATGAGACTATAAAACTCTCCAAGTTATTTCGGATCAAAATTATTTTGGGCCGTTACCGCACCTTTTTTTTTTTTTTCGATTGCGCAGAAATTCTTCACACCGTGTGCGCAGACTAGCAAACTGAGACCTGGAGGAGTCCCACTGAGAGCGAGAGTCGGAGCGGGGGATTGGGGGGAAACTGAGATTTCTGGGCTCCTGCTTAGGGTGTTTCCGCTGGGGTGAGGGCCGGTTTGCGAATAGGGTTCCTCGGACAGCTACTGCTGATTTTCGTCACTCAGCCAGCCAAGTGGGGGCGATTCGGAGTAATCGCAGGCAATCAGCGCGGCTGGGGTTAAAAGCGAAAGGGACGCGCGGGCGAGCGGCTGGGGAGGGCGGCGGACGCGGAGCCCAGACGCCGGCAAAGGCGGGGCGCCGCCGGGGTTCCCTCGGTGCGAGCGCTCGCGGCGCTTCCTGCTCTTGCTCCTCCCCGCGATCCAGCCGGGCGCTGTAAACTGGCGCCGCGGGCCACACCCTTATCCCAGGCCGACTAACCCGCCGCGGCCTTAGAGCCCCTGCCTCAATCTCCAGTCCTGGTAGAGCCTCAGTTCCTAGTCCTGGCCACAGGAACGCCAGCCAGATCTGCAGCTCGGCTGGCTGAATTTCAGGTTCCAGGGACAGTGGCCCTCTTCTTCCGTGTAGAGGACAGTCAGGTTCTCTGGCCTGGGTTTTCTCAAATAATCCAGGTTTGAACTACCTTTCCACTCAGCAATCCCATTACTGGGTCTATACCCAAAGGAAAATAAATGGTTCTTCCAGAAAGACCCATGAATCCTTGTGTTCGTCGAAGCGCTATTCACAATAGCAAAAACTTGCAATCAACCCAGATGCTTGTCAACGGTGGGTTGGATAAAGAACATATGGCACGTATATACCATGGAATACTATGCAGCCATAAAAAGAATGAGATGATGTCCTTTGCAGCAACATGCCTGCGACTGGAGGCCATTATCCTAAGTGAACTGCGCAAGCAAAGAAAACCAAATACCACATATCCTCACTTACAAGTGGGAGCTAAACAGTGGGTATGCATGGACATAAAGATGGGAAGGATAGACCCTGCGGACTACTAGAGTTAGAGGGAGAGGGAGCAGAGCAAGGGCTGGAAAACTACATCTTGGGTGCTATGCTCACCATCTGAGTGACAAGTTCAATCATACTCCAAACCTCAGCATTAGGCAATATACCTTAGATAACAAACCTGCACATGTGTCCCTAATTCTAAAATAGAACTTGGGACAGGTGTAGTGGCTCATTTGTGTAATCCTAGCACTTTGGGAGACAGAAGGGGGAGGATTGCTTGAGGCCAGGAGTTTGTGACCTGCCTGGGCAACAAAGTGAGACCTTATTTCTACAAAAAAATTATCAATTAGGCATGGTGGCGTGCACCTGTGTGGGTCCAGTTACATAGGAGGCTGAGACAGAAGGATTGCTTGAGCACAGGAAGTCGAGGCTGCAGTGAACCATGTTCCTGTTACTGCACTCCAGCCTAGGCAACAGAGATCCTGTTTCAAAATAAAATAAAATTTGAAAAAATTATAAAACAAACAAAACAATCCACATTAGACATTTGCTGACTATCTATTGACCTTGGGAAAATTACTTAACCTCAGTCTCAGTTTCTGCATCTGTAAAATGTGAGTTACTGACACTTACCTCATGTAATTGTTGTGAGAAGTAAATGTTTATCTATCTGTAAAGGCCTAGGACATTTAAAAAAACTAATTAAATGTTCTGTTTTGTTATTAGTGTTAGTTAGGCATAGGTGGGAATCCTGTTTAGGCCAATTAAGAACTGGATGACCAGGCAGGTGTACTTTCTTCAGTTTCCCCACCTGGAAAAGGGAGTTTATTGCACTTTGCATCACTGGGTGATGCTGAGGTCCCCATCATCCAGCAAGTCCACAAGTGATGATGTTTGCAACTCTTACTATTTGCCAGCGCTGTCTTAAGCATTTGACACTTATTTAATTCTACAATTACAGTATGAGAGAGGTATTAAGAGCATCCTATTTCACAAGCAGAAAATTGAGGAACAAAGAAGTTAAGTGACTTATCTAAGGTCACACGGCTACTAAGTAGGACTTGAATCTACAAAAATTTGGCTCCTTATTCTGTATTCTTAATTCCTGCAGGATGCGTCAGACACTACACTCGGCAATGGGGATGCAGCCAGGAATGACACCACACTCTGCTGCCTCCTCAGCAGAGGCGAAGGGTTCCTTTCTGAGCTTACTGGCATTCCTTATATATGATTAAGCATTGCATGCATTTTGCTATATTTTATATAATAAGGCAGCTTGCACACTGTAGATATTCAACATCGTTGGTTTCCCTCACTATTATTTTTGGGGGGTCCAGTTACAAGTGCTTAGATGGAATGTGGAGAGTGGTTAGGTTTGAGATGATAAAGCAGTTGATTCTCTATCACCAATAGATGCTCCACATACCTGAGTTTCCTCCTCTATGTACTTAGTGACCTTCTAGCTAAATAGACTAAAATGGCACAGGCTTAAGGTTTAGGCCTTTTAACAATAATAATAATTACTTCTGCCTCTGCAGAGTAATTCTGCTTTTGCAGAATTACTGTCTGCACTGTGGGGTTCCCAGAACTGAGAGTGAATTTACTGTATTTATCACTTAATCATTTCCAAAACAGCTTATGACTATGACATCTTTAGTCAAAGTCCCAGAATTTGCCTTCTACCCTCTTTCTTTGGGATCCCTGTGATAATTCTTGCTGTAAATGGCTAAAGCTATTAAATATAAGGTGTACATCTTCCTGCCATGTAAATGTAAGCTGTCATTACATTCATTGCTTAAATGTTATGATTATTTCAAGCCTGGCTTTTGTATTTGGAGCCTTGAGTTGAATGTGGAAAGTAAGGGGGGAAACTATAATGGTTAGAAATAAAAACGTGTAGTAGGTAGGTTTCCAAAGTACTAAAAAGCCACTTTACATTTTAAAAGATTTTAAACCTTGTGTGGTTCCAGGCAGCATATCCTAAATTCCCATCAAACATTGTGTCTCTATTCTGAGGGTCAGAACCGCCTTGAGGCAATTCAATGAACTCAACTGAGGACAAAGAATTAAATCGTTAATTTCTGCTTGTAAAAGAGATAGCCTGTGGACATCACTCAGCAGATGGTAGATATTCAGAAGGAAACTATTATGATTAGAGACAGGGATATGGAGAGAACAGTCAAAGACAGTATACTCAGCTGACATTTATTGAGTACCTTCTACGTGGCAGTTGCTTGCAAATCCATTATTTCAAATCTCACAATAAGCCTATGAGGAAAAGATCATATTATAGAAGAGGAAGCTGACATTCCAAGACCTTTGTTAACTTGCTAAGAAAGTAAGTGGCAAAGTCTGAGTTGGAAGAAGTTGGGTCTGACTTCAAGTTCAGTATCTGATTCACTGAACCTCTCTGCTTTTTCCCGTATGCCCGGATGTCAGCCATTTTAGAGCTGGAGGTGAGAATCGGAGGGGACTTTAAGATCACCTTACCCAGAGTCTCTCTGTGTCTTTTATTAATCCAAGTCACCCTAGATAAACACACAAGCCTTACATCCTCTTTTAATGAGTTTCAAATTTGAAACAAGTGAAATATGATTCAAAACAAATCAAAGCAAGGGGACATTTTCAGTATTTCGTTTTGAAACAAAACAAACCTTTCCAGCGCTTCTGGTTCCTCCTCCTCATGCCTCCACCAACCTCACTGGAGAGCTGGTGATCCTTTGTCCCCCTCCTCCTAGTCATTGACTTGCGAGGAAGTTGCGCCCAGTGGGGACTGATTGACTAGTTTGTGACATGATCAGCTCTTGAACTCAGATCTGCCTGATTCCAGGGTGGGATCTCTTCTGTAAACACCCTGCTTACTTCTCAGCCTGGTCTCTTACTGAACCCCAGCTCACGGTCCACACTTCGGACTGACTTTATCACCTATAGTTCCCAGAATGTGTCCTCCTCCTTCCTGGCCTTTGCTCAGGCTGTTCCTCTGCATGGAACAGCAGTTCCATGCATGGAACAGTCCTCACTACTGCTCCTCCCAGCTTGTCCGAGGAGCCTCTGTTCATCAAGCTTCAGCTGAAATGCAGCTTCCTCTAGGGAGCTTTTCTGGACTCCTGCCTATATCCAAATGAAGGAGATGAATTCCTTTTGCACACTTGCTCATGTACCCATGTAGAACTATATTTTGGCATTTGCTAACCCTTTAATGTTGTTTACAAGTCTTTCCTTTTTTAAAAAAAATTTTGAGACAAAGTTTCATTCTTGTCACCCAGGCTGCAATGCAGTGGCACCATCTCAGCTCACTGTAACCTCGGCCTATCAGGTTCAAGTGATTCTCCTGCCTCAGCCTCCCAAGTAGCTGAGATTATGGTCATGCACCACCATGCCCAGCTGATCTTGTATAATTCTGTATTTTTGGTAGAGAAGGGGTTTTACCATGTTGGCCATGCTGGTCTTGAACTCCTGACTTCAGATAATCCACCTGCCTCAGCCTCCCAAAGTGCTGGGATTACAGGTGTGAGCCATCACGCCTGGCCTAAGTCTCTCTTTCTTAATCATCTATGACCTCCTTGGATATCTCACCTCTACTACTACCAAAATGATGGTGGTTGGGGTGGAATCACATCTTTGTAGTCTTTCAGGAGTGCCTGGCATTTAGCAAGCACTCGGTAAATGTTTATGAAACACACACACACACACACACACACACACACACACACACACACACAAATGTCAGGTTATTTTATTTTAGTGGCCTTGAGTCTTTACCCAGGCTGGAAACTCTCATAAACAACTGTCCTCTGTTGAAGCAACAGGGAGCCCCTGCAGGTTTTTGAGGTAGAGAGTTTTTTGACCCATAGGTAACATAAGAGACTTACACATGGGATTAAAGCTGAAGACCTCTCAGTTTCCAAGCCTTTGCAATCTTTCTCTGGATTGCAAAGGCTTGGAAACTGAGAGGTCTTCATAAAAGGCTGAAGAAGAGAAGTGTTATTCTTTCATTTTTTGTTTATTTAAAAAATACTTCCAGTGCCTGCCATCCCCTAGGTGCTATTTTGGGCACCATGTAGGTAACAGTGAACTGGGCGGGTAAAATATCTCCTTTCGTGGAGTTTGCATTCTCCTGGAGGAGAAAGACAATACAGAAGTAAATAATCAGTAGTTCAGTTCAGATAGTAATAAATATTATGAAGAAAGATCAAGACTGTAAAAAGACAGAGTAGGGGATGGATCATTTTACATGGCAAAATCAAGAAAGGATCTTTGAGGAAGTGCCGTTTGGCAGAACCCTGATGCAGTGAGGAGGGGAGCAGGGAGAAGGTCTGAAGTCAGTGTGTTCCAAGCAGGCGAAACAGCAGATCCAAAGGCCCTGAGGTGGGAACAAGCTGGGCATGTTAGAGGAACAGCAAGATGGCTGGAGTGACAGAACAGGCAGTGGTGAGGTAGGTCTTAAGTTGTTTCCCAGGGTGGCTGCTAGGGGCAGATCATGATTTGGTAGGTGTGATAAGATCAGTCAGTGTAGCTGGTTCTAAGCTTGACCCAGCTGTGAATGAATGAATGAATGGATCATGGACTCTCAGCCAGAAAATTAGACTGAGTACCTTGATCAGACTTTTATTGCTTTTAGTCAGCAACAAAATCAAGGCTTATGGAGCAAAATGTCAGAACAATGTGATATTTGAAATGAGTTTAAATAATCAAAACAAAGAGTGATTTTTTTGAGTGTAAAACAGGTGGTATGTTGGTGTTTATTCCTTAAAAAGGAAACTGTCACATCCATCCCAAGGTTGTTTTCACTGCAATGTAAAAGTTACTTTGACTCTAATTTGGGGAAAGGCATTAAGATGTCACTTGCAGAGGTTGACTTCAGCTTGATCCTGCCTGGGGACTCTGGAGTGTGAGTTAAACCTCAGAATCGCCCAAGGCTGGAGAGCCACAGGACCTGATAGTCCTCCCAAGAAGTGCAGCTGGCACTGGCCACTGAAAGCACATTGTAGCCCCTTACCCCCTAAATGGTAAAAAAGAATCCCACTGAAATCTGAGTGGAACAGTGACATTGACTTATACAATAAAGCAGAATCAAAGAGGATGATCTGGAAGTTCTTTTGCCTCATGATTTTCTCATTCATCATACCATAATGATTATAGGACCCAAGACAGTTAGGGGTAGCCAGGAGCTCTAGGCCTCTAAGCACATCATTAGAGCCTCTTGGCTTTGCTCTTAGTCAGCTTTGAAGGTAGAGGACCATGCAGCTTACTCCAAAAGGACAGGGAAGCAATGTGAAACCAGAATGACTTGAATTCAGATTCTGTCTTCATTTTCAGCTCCGTGGGAAGCTGTGTGAACTTCAGCATGTTACTTAACCTCTCTGGGCCTCAGGTCTCCTGGAATACTCAGTAGTTCCCAGGCCCAGACATTTCCCACCATACTGCCTTGTCTTTCTCCCATGTGTCTGAAACAACAGAGATGACAGCTTCTGTTTTTCAGGAACCAATTTGGTGGGACAGTGCATAATGGATATTCTCGCTTTGTCATCATTCTAGCCTTTACTTTGGTTGTTTTATTGCTTGTAATTATAGGGTTTTGATGTGGAAAGCCTGAAATTCATTTGCAGAGGAGCAATTTTATATCTTTCTTTAGAACTGGAGGAGAACTTTATAAAAGGTTAGGGGAAGGGAGAATAAACCCAAATTTATTTAAGATGCAGTTATGTTGGGGGTGGAGTTGACCATTTGATCATTCTTTGTCTTTTACTGGTAAAACAGACTTGAGTGTCTAAAAGAGTTAGTTGTGTTTTAATATCACAATTTGGTGGTGGCATTAGTGGTGGCTCTGAGAGCTATTAGAGGAAGGAAGGGCTCTTAGGGACAAGACCACTCTCTGATGGTTGGCAACCCTGCTCAAGTTTGGTGCTGCACAAAGAAATGAATAACTTGTTTTCACATCATGTGATAAAGATGAAAGGCATCTTAGGGCCTGAGTTCTGGTTCCAGTTCCACCACTTGAATATGTTCATTACCATCTCTGAATTCCATGTCTTTGTCTGTAAGGTGGGAGGGCTAGGCTTGTCTAGCCTACCTCTTTATGTTGCCTTAAGACTCAGATGCCAATCAAATGTATATTACATGTGGTAATCCATGGGATAAGTGTGGTAAAGTCATTCCAGACTCTGCATCTGATTCATAGGATCTCAGGAAAATTGTATAATTTTGCTAAACCTCTGGTTTTTTTTTTTTTTAATCTGTAGATGGAGATAGTCCTTGCCTTGCCAAATTCATATGGATGGAATAATGGATAAGAAAGCATCTTGTAAATTGTAAGGCATCAAAAAATTATAATTTTTAAAATCTTCCTTATCCTATTGGTCACTAGTATATGCCCTAGTCCCTGGGCAGAACTTGCGGGTGGACATGTTCACTCCCTTCTCATTAGGGTGCTGCTGTGGCCAGAACATGGGCTTCTGAGTCAAAGAGGCCTCTGCTCAAAGCCTTGCTTTACTAGCTCCTAGTTGCTGTGTGACCCCAGCTGAGTCACTTAACCTGTCTGAGCACTATCTGAGAACTCAGAATAATAAGAGCCACCTCAGAGGTGTTTGTCGTAAGACTTAAGTAGGAGAGCATGTGTGAGGTATCCAAAACAGCATCTGCTATAAGTTCAATCAGTGCTAATTACTTCTCTTGACAACTTTCCTCTTTCCTTGTATCTTTAAGGCCAAAGTAGTTGGGGGTTGGCCAATTTTATTCCTAAAATGACTTGTCACATGCTAAACTGAATCATGGTGAGTTGCATGAGTTCCTTTCTTCTTTAAGCTGTGGACTCCTTAAGGAAAGGATGTGTGGCTTGCAGTTCTAGCTCCTGGTGTTGAGTAGACATACTGTTCTAGGCACAGCACTAGGGACTCACAGAGGGGAGGAAGTGAAGCACAGGAGAATGAATGCAAACTCTGGGCTACCCAGATCTGGATTTGAATTTCCTTATGGGAGGACCCTAGACAAATCATCTAATGACATTGAGACTCAGTTTCTTCATCTGACAAATAACCCAATAGAGATGCATGTATAGATGCCTATGGTTAGGGATTGTTGGGAAAAGCAAAGATAATGCTTGTAAGATGGCTAGCATGGTACGTGGTACATACTAGGTCTTAGTGAGTAACTGGTGACTGACTAAAGACTCTGCCCAGTGTTCCATTCTATCACTAATAGCATAGTCTATTACTGAACAGAATAAACTGGGAAGTATCCACAGGAGTGAAATACTAAGTGATGTGAGAAAGAGATATTTGCCCTGGTGAGGGAGACTATTTTATCCCTGACATTATTCAAAATTACCTGCACATGTGACAATGAACAAAAAGACTTACCTTTATTATATTTCTTTTTTTGTTGTTTGATTTTTTAGTTTACTACAGATAATGCATCCCCTTATATATAACCTGTACCCAGGTGGGCTACTCACTACATCTCCAACCTTGGGGTAGTAGGGTAGGGGACATGGGGTGCTTAATTCCAGGGCAGTGAGATGACTGTAAGTAGAAGTGTGTCCATGGCTCTGATAGGAGCGCTGAAGTCAAAGCTACCCATCCACCCTGGTGTTGGGGTCAGGATTTGGGGCCACCGCTGCCAGGAAAGGCTTAAAAGGAAGAATGTTGAGGCTGATCTTGCAGGAAGTTCAGGACCATGCCAAACAGGGAAGAGGAGGAATGAACCTGTCAGGCACAGAGGTTCCACGCTGCAGGCCATATTCAGAGAACCTCAATTCTGAATTGAGGGTTCAGAATAGGAGCGTTTGGTTGGGGCAGAACCAACAGGGCATATTACCTATATTTACAAATCTCCTCAGGAGTGGCTGCATTCCCACTTCCTTACAGGTTCTAAAGAAGATTCCAGCCTGCCACACTGTTGTGCTGTGAGTCAAGTGCTTCATGGAACCCTGTCTTGGCCCATAGCCATTAGGATATTTCTCGGGGAAAGCCCTTGGACCAAGAAGTCTATTTTTTCTTTTCTTTGGAAACTGTGGTGCTGTCTGTGAAAACAAAAGCATTTGGATTCTTTTCAGGAAAAATGTAACCTGCAAACAAATAGCCTTGGAAAATCATTGCCTCACCCTCAGTGCCTGGGCCAGGCACAGGGAGAGCCCCCCTCTGCTGCTCTCTGGCTGGAGGCCACCTCCTTTTCCTCTCCTGTATATTGTCCTGGCTGCCCAAAGGGCAATGCGTCCCCTCCTTGCCTCGCCCTATCCTAGACCTGTTCAGGCACTAAGTCTTTGCAAGTGTTCTTGTTCTACCTGGAATGTTCTTCCCTCCTTGTCTGTGAGCCCTTTATTATTCTTTAGGACCCAGCTCCAACTTCTCCCTGTTGGTTGTTTATTTGCTCCCCTACTATGTTGTCTGGGATAATTTCAATTTTAAATATTCATTTTTTTCAGGTAATAATCCTTGATTTTATATTTAAAAATATAATAATAAAAATGGTTGGTTGGCAATTCTTAAGCTCTTGCTTAAGCTCTTGTTATGAGCCAGGCATTGTGGTACATAATGTGACCCACTCCATATGCAAAGTGTTTAGGACCGAAACAGGCACATAGTGAGTGCTCAGTTAAGTGTTACTTATTACTAGTCTTATGAGTTATTTTAATTCTCTCACAGCACTTGCAGCAATTATGCTTTGTTCTGTACATTATAATGATCAGATTACATGTCTATGAGCTCCTTGAGGGCACGGACTATATGTTTTACCTCTGGTATCTCAGAGAACGTGACTATCCCAAGGGTGGTAATACTAGGTGCTGAAGTCGGTGACTAATGTTTATCCAAGAGTTCCCAAATCAATGTGGAGTAGGGGTAGCCTAAAGAATGTAGGACTGGGAATCAAGACCTAGGCTTAGCTTTATTCCAACTAACTACTAGCTTTATGACCTTGGGCAGATTAGCCAATCTTCTCTGAACCCCAAATGCCTGTTTTCCAAAATGAGAATAACAGCCCCTAACTTGTTCCTTTCAGGTTTTCCTTGAGCATCAAATGACCTCACACAGGGGAGAGTTTTGTGAATTATAAAGTATTCTACATATGTGCAACATTATTGTTTGTTTCATTTGTCTCTTATTGCCATCACCACCATACTTGGAAGAAAATAAATATCAAATGCTATTTTTGTTTCTTCACAGTGTACAAAACTGTAGCTCGTTAATGTTTGGGATATTCTTTCTCCTCAAAGCATGCATCCAAGGTATTCGCCTCAAGCATTTTGAAGGATTTTGAATGGCTCTTGATTTTATCACTTGCCTGTTTCAAAATCTCTGACCCAAAATTTCAAAGTTACACTTTCTCGCAGGAGACATCCTGTAAGAATTGTAATTAATCATAGCATTTACTGTTTGATATTATGTAATTCAAGAAGTGAGATGCTAGAGGATATAAGAAGAGATGGAAAGAAGTATAAGACATAGTCTCACTCTCAAGGAACTTACTATCTAGTTTGGGAGTCAGGGCTAAGTTCTAGACTTGTGGACAAAATATATTATTTGGGAAAGGAAAGACTCCTCTGTGTTAACGTGGTTTGTGAAGGTCTCAGAGAAAAATTGGATCTTGTTTTAAGCCTTAAAGATGACTGATGTTTAGACTATGACCCTGGGAATTTAATTCGTAAGTCATGGTCAGGGCCACTGAGTAGCGCTGGTAACATTTCCCTTTTCAGCAAGAGTGTTGATTTCTTTAGTTCTTTGTGGAACAGGAGGAAGATATAAGAACATTCTAGTAATTTATTCACTGAAAATGTCTGAATTCAGAAAGCTGCTAATATTCTATGGCTGATGCTTTTATGATGAGAAAATAAAAATCTCTACTTTTCTTTACAGCCATGATGCGTTTTAAAAAATGTCAGAGAGGAAGTTGTATGTAGGAGACTGTGATTCAAGCTTCCACATAATAATAACAACAATGCAAGCTCCTGGATCAGTAAGGGCAATTAGTACGTGCTTAGGGTAGAGGATGATGCTAATAATAACTCAAATAAGAAGAATTTTTTAAATAAAATACCTAATTGTACACTATTTAGAAAAGAAGAAAATGAGAACACGAGATATGAAAATGCATATACTGCAGCCAAAGTCATAGTTAGAGGTACATTTGTAGCTTTTATATGTGTACTTAAAAATAAGTAAAAAGAAAGTAACTATATGTCTAACCTAAGAATTTAAAAAGTGAGCTGCAAAACAAAGCAAAACAAAAAAAGAGCATTAAAAAAAGGATAATGAGTGAATTAGAAAATCAATAAAATTAAAGTAGTAGAATTCATAAATCATGAACTGATTCTTTGGGGGGAAAAGTAAAATAAACCTCTAGAAAGCCTACTAAAGAAGAAAAAAGAGGAAAAAACATCAAATAACATCTGAAAAGCTTGTATAGTTTGTAAAACACTGTCTCATTTCTTAGCACCCTTGGTCCCTAAATTAATCCTCTTTGTTATATGTTTGTATCTCAGTCAGACTGGGGATCAAGTAAATGAGGTCTCTTTTTAGAGTCACACAACTGGTGAGTAGTAAAATCATGATTTGAACCCAGGTCTTCTAACTGTTAAATATTCTTCCAATAATCTCAAGACATCCTATCAGGGGTAAGTACAAAAAGAAAGAGTGAAACATTTAATGCAAGGGTTCCCAGCCCCCAGGATGCAGACCGGTACCCATCTGTGGCCCATCAGGAACTGGGCTGCACACCAGGAGGTGAGCAGAGGTCCAGCATTACCACCTGAGTTCTGGCCCCTGTCATATCAGTGATGGCATTAGATTCACGCAGGAGCACAAAACCTGTTGTGAACTATGCACGCCAGGGATCTAGATTGTGTACTCCTTATGGAACCTAACTAATGCCTGAAGACCTGATGTGGAACAGTTTTATCCTGAAACCACCCCTCCATCCCCTGCCCTGTCTATGGAAAAATCGTCTTCCACAAAATTGGTCCCTGGTGAAAAAGGTTGGAGACCACTGGTTTCCTGGGGCTGCCATGACAAACAACAGTAATTTATTCTCTCACATTTCTGGAGGCTGGAAGTCTGAAATCAAGGCATCAGCAGAGCTGTGCTCTCTCTGAAGACTCTAAGGAAGAATCCTTCCTTGCCCCTTCCTGGCCTCCAGTGGTTGCTGGCACTTCTTGGTATCCCTTGGCTGCAGCTGCAGTGCTCCAATGTCTCCTGCATCATCACATGGTGTTCTCCCTGGGTGTCTTCACGTTGCCCTCCTTCTGCACACATATGTCTTCTCCATTTTTCCACTTATAAGGACATCAGTCATGGGATTAGGGCCCACCCTGATCTAATGGGAACTCATTTTAACTCGTTTAATTATATCTGCAGTGATTCTATTTCCAAATAAGGTCATATCTGATGTTCAGGTGGACATAAATTTTTGGGGGGACACTATTAACCCAATACAGTGTTCTTATTTCTTATGATTGTGGTTTTAACTATCTTTGTCTTGCTCCACCCACATAATGAATTTGTACATGCATCCATCCAGCAAGCCAGCAATCATTTGACCTAGTTCTTAAAATAGGTACAGGGTGAGAGTGATAGTCCTAATCTACTTGTCAGAAGGATCTAGAGAACTATTCAGATTCAGGCACTTTAAGAGGGAGGTAAAGTGGGAGAAATACAGAGGAAAGAAACCAGAATTATAAAATCGTATCACTCTGGCCACAGCTGAGGGAACTGTTAAGATGGCTAAGAAAATCTCAGCTGTGCATATAGGTCATGAATTAGGTGAGAGATAAGAGCATGAGAACACTCTTCTAATACTTGAAGGGCTTCCAGCCATAGGAGTCTGCGTTTGGCTTTTTTTTTTCTTTGTGTGTGTGTGTGTGTCTCCAGTGTCTCCACTTAAGAAGAATCACAACCCAGTGGATAGAAGCCACAGAGATTTGTATTCTAACTCTGTTAACAGAAGAACTTTAAAAACTAGAGTTTTCTAAAGACCTAACTAGGGTTAGATGACTCTGTTATGTGTATGTGTGCAATTTTCAGCCTTTAAGCTGCCACAGCTGCTAAGAGATGCCTTATAGGTTGGAAGGGCTAGATAGAGCCTAGAAGAGAAGTAGGATTGTTAATGGATTTTATTACTTGCTGAACATGCCAAGCTAGTCACTAGGCAGAAATTGCTGTTTAAAACTTACAGGAACACATATTATAAAATTGTTTTGCATAAACGTGCAATGTTTATCAATAAAAACACAGTGGTTTCTATAAATTAAGTGACTTTTATGAGGAGACACTGTGCTGGGGCCTAACAGTAATGCAAGATTAAAAAAAAAAAAAAAAGTGGGCTTTAAGCCAAGGGGCTTGGTTTGAAGAATAGTAAAAGTATAGTAAAAGAGATATAATATTAAATACAGGCAACCACCTATAACAATATAAGAATTAGGTATGCAATAAATATTTGAAGAATGAATGATTGAGTGATTTTCTTCAAATAATATTTTTGTTGTTTTTAAACATTGACTTAGTAAGGTGAGCAACTACCCCAACTGGCCTAGGACTGAGAAGTTTCTTAGGATATGGTACTTCCCGAGCAAAGTGAAATGAGTTGGTCATGCTGATTTACAGGTTTTTAAAGAAGAAAGGAAGACATAAAAGCAATTATTGTAACAGTAGCAACAGCAGTTATGAGAGCAGACATAGGAGACAAGAGTATTGTCTTTAGAGGGGAACAAGGGCAAACCTCTAAACTTCATTAGAGAAGGGGTGACATCAGTCATGTTCACCACCATATCCCCAGCACCCAGCACAGTGTTTGGCACAGTTGGAATTCAATCTGTATTAGTCAAATACAGTCATAGGCTGCATAATGATGTTTTGGTCAACTACTAACCACATATGTGATGCTAGTCCCATAATATTTTAATACTGCATTTTCACTGTTCCTTTCGTATGTTTAGATATGTTTGATTATACGAATACTTACCATTGTGTTACAGTTGCCTACAATGATCAGTACCATAATATACTTTACAGGTTTGTAGCCTAGGAGCAATAGGCTATACTGTATAGCCTACATGTGTCATGGGCTATACTATCTAGGTTTGTGTTAAGAACACTCTATGATCACACAACAACGAAGCTGCCTAAAGATGCATTTATTAGAACTTATCCCCGTTGTTAAGTGATGCATAACTCTATATGAACTACATAAGCCAAAAAGCATTTGAGCTGGGCCTTGAAGGCTACATAGCACTTTGACCCTAGGAGAAAGGAGTTTGTGGTGAAAGATTGCAAAAATAGAGACCTTGGGTATAGTAATTGATAAATACAATGTTTAATGGAATCTAGTCTTCTCTTATGTCTTTAAGTATTTTTCTCGGGAAAATCCTTGAAACAGTAAGTCTATTCCTCCACCCTCTTTTTTGCTTCCCTCCCGTTTTTCTGCTGGAAGAGATTTTACTTTTTGTAGAAAGGATGCCATTAGAATCTCTTTCAGGACAAGCTGAAGTAGCAAATCAACTGTCCAGGAAAACATTCTGCTTTGAAATAGGAGACAGGAGTTGGGAGAGAGAGATTTGGCTAAAGAAGGACAGGACAAGTAGTTAGGAATGTGTAAAACAGCATGGGAGAAGGAATATGAGAAAAGGTGTTAAGGCTGGGGAAGGTACTTGGGCCCGTATGGCGAAGTTGCCAAATCCCAATGCACTCTGTACTAACCTGCCCTGGTGCACATGGCTGTTCTTGCTGATTTTCCTTATGGGGACAAAATGTGAGCATTGCTCTTATAAGGGAAAGATAAACAAAGCGGAAGAAGACTTTATCGACCAATTAGCATGTCCCAGGTACTATTGGGCACCTTTATTATATACACAATCCACATACAAAGATTTGAAAGATGATATTACTATCCTCATTTTACAAATGAAGAAGCAGAGAAATAAAGAGATGCAGTGATTGCCTAAGATGTTGACTAGTAGCTGGTCCAAGCCAGATTTGAACTCAGGTCTGTCTGGGATTACAGCAATGGTTTCCAACTTTCCATCTTTTTTTTTTTTTTTTTTTTTTTTTTTTTTTTTTACAGCTCAGCTGATGGAAAAGAAAACTTTCCTAGCCCCCTCCTTCTCACTTCCTACCACTTCTCAACACCACTGGAGTTTTCTGCACCAAATGCAGCCAACATTTCCTTCCAGAACACCCTATGCTTGCTAAAACAAGTCAAGATTTTAACATCTTTTTGACATTAAATATACATATTATTTAGACCTGAACAAAGCCCAAACTTTGTAATAGCCTCTATCTTTCATTACCTCTCAGGAATATTTCTAGCAACTGTTACTGTACTATGAAGATACATTTCTTAAAAGGGCATAGTTACCTACAGTAGGAAGTTACAGGAATCTTATAAGCCCAAGTAGCCTAGCAGCCTCTCTTAGTGCTTATAGCCATGATCTATTAGCAGGAAAATAAGAGAACCTAAATTCTAGGTTTTTGCTATAGAGAGAAAAATAAGAAAACCTAGATTCTAGTCCAGGTTCTGACATTTGCTAGCTGTGTGGCCTAAGTTTCTTTACTTCTTTGGGCCTCAGTTAGATTATCTGTAAAACAAATGAATTACACTTGCTTTGCTGACCTCAGAAAATTATATTGAGTGATCACTTTGAGTGAAGTAATAAACCATAAATCAGAAATATAAGACAATGAAGGCTAAGAAACAAATATAAGACAAATGAAGGATGTTAACTTTAAATCAATCCTTTGTGGAAAAAAGCAGGCACAAATAAAATATAGAATATTATTTTTGTTTCTTGGTAGTTAGTCAGTTCGAGTAGAAACCTAAACTCAACCTAGGTTAAGCCCAAAAGGAGACTTTATTTGCTCAGATAAATTGTGAGAAGGGAAATGGAAATTGGAAATGGCCAAGTCTCCAGCATTTATGGGGCGCCATCCCTGTCTGTTACCTCTGCCTTCCTGAAAATTGGAATTGTTCTCTGATCTTCATGAGTTCCTTACATGGGATGAGCATGTGATTGCCAAAGCTCCAAGCTTGCCTTCCAGCTTTTGTAGAGTCTTTTTCAATTTGTAAAATATAACTTATATATGGAATGCATAGAATAGCATATCATGATATATATAAAGTTTAGGCTTCCATTTTTACAGCTTGTGATCAGAGAGAGAAGAAACTTTCTTCCTACAGCTCAGGGTAGAAAAATCCCACAGAAACCCTTTGGTTGGCCTGGTTTGGGATATGTGCATGCCTTAAACAGATCTCCCTGGCTAAGAGTGGGTATTACCATTGACCCACTTTGGGTCGCAGGTCCACCTACTGTGGTCAAGGGGTGGAGAAAGCACAGACAAGACCATGCCCATTTTTATTCACAACAAACAATGGAATTTAAACTATAAATTATATGTGATGGGGATGCTTCTGTAGGCTTCTGGTTCTTCAAGGATGCTCCAGCTCTGGAGATGCAGGCCTGCTGTGTGTGTAATGGGGACCTTTGCACTGCTTGCACTTGGGAAATCTTGCCAGATTTTGCTCAGTTGAAGTTTGGCTAGGCGTAATAGCTAAACTAGGCACGTACGAACTTTTTCAGACTTAGTACAGAGAATGCAGTAAAATGAACTGGCTTATGGATGAACTCTGATCTAGGCCCAATGCTTCTTACTGCAGCAGGGGAAGCAGAAACTGAGTAAACATCTGTGCTACAAAGAGAATTAAAAAAAAACAAAAACAAAAACCTGAGTAAACATCTGTGCTACAATGAGCACCCAGAAACACATAACAGAGGTCCAAGAATGCACTGATATCATCTCAGTGAAGTGTTACTGTTGGGGGAAGGCCTTTTAGTTAGTGGGATTAGCATGTGCAACAGTCTGGGGTTGGAAAGAGCATGCTGGGGGCAGTAAAAGAGGGCCAGTGTGTCCTCATATAGAGAACTTAGGGAGAACAGAGGCAGGGTCCAGATTAGGCATCTCGAGGCATCAAATGCCAGGCCCACAGTGAATGCTTACCAGTGCTCACTTTCCATCTTTGGCCAGAATGGGCCTGTGACCATTACAGGAGTCCTGTGGCTCAGCTCCCGACCCCACCGTATCCTGTCATGATATGGTCATCCTCTTTAATAGCAAAACTTAGCAATGGAAGCAGCTTCAGCAGTTGGGAAATAGTTGCAAGAATATTTCCCCCTTTCAAAAGAGCTAAGTCCTGCTGCTAATAATTATTATTATTAATGCTAATCATCACAGTTGATACCTCTCTTGCCACAGAGCATGTCAACCTTCAAAGCTTCCAGGAGCAATAATTACCCCTCCCTGATCCCCTATGAAACGGATAAGTAGGGGTCTGAGTACAGGATGAGGAGCCACAAAGTCTTCAAAATCAGAATTTTCTCTTTGGCCTGGAGCAGAAAAAGAAAGACACACTACAAAGCCCCTTCCCCCACCCTAGCTCCAGACTGTAAAATGGGGGCAGGCAGAGTAGGGAGGGAATTACGGCCTCACAGGCACTGAGAAGCCTAATTAGAAGGTTCAAGGTGCACTTTCATGAGGAAAAGGCTTTTTGAGTGCCTTTTCTCCAGACTTCAAATGCCCCTTTTGGCAGACAGCATCGGGGCAAGGCAGCCAGTGCTGAGATGAAGGAGGGGATGGGGAACACAAACACCTCCCCATAAGACGGCGCTTGTCTGGCTTACAGAAGGCTGAGCCAGGCCAAACTGCCTGGGTCTCTTGGGCGCAATGCTGCTGAGACATGGAGGATGAAACCCTGATGCGGTTCAGGTCTTATCTCCTCATGTGGTGAAACGCTTTATGGAACCAGAAGCTGTTAGGTCTTTCGTGGCTTAGAAAACCTTCCCAGGGTTTTGCTTTGGTTCAAACAGGACTTGTGGTTTGGTTTTACGCCCTCACCCTTTGTTCCTTCCTCAAATGCATTTATTCTACATACACTGTGTGATGGGCCCTGTGCCAGGCAGTAGGGATACAAGGATGGAGCAAGGTGGTCCCCAACCTCATGATTTGAGGGGAAATGAAAACACAAATCAACAACTACAGTTCAGGGTGACATGTTTTGAAAGAGGGAAGCACAGGGATTGTGGGAACCCAGAGGAAGGGCATCTATGCAGATTGGGGGAGACAGGGAATACCTCCTAGAGGGCTGAATCAGCCTATCCAAGCTCTTCCCATTGAGCCCAATTCTCCGCCAGGAAAGAAGACTTTTTATGACACGTGCCCACCTTCCAGCCACTGTGCACCATAGCCTCTTCTCATTGAATTCTACATGCCTGGCCCAATCCTATAGCACTTCCAATCAACTGTTGTGTTTTCAGACATCTCTTTAGGCATGGAGTTTAATATTCTGAATGACAGATTTAATATCAGTAACAACAATTCTTGGCATTTGTATAGTGCTTTGCAATTTACAAAGTTCATTCACATCCATCACCTCAGAGAGCTCAGAGAGTTTAAGGGGTCAATCAGGTAAGCCTGTTCATTGTACCCACCTGTCTGCCTATCAATCCTGTGCTTTCTCTCATATTCCTGCTGCAGGCAGGCAAGGGGGAAAAGAATGAACATGTAGGGCATGCCTGCTATTTACCTACTAAACGCTTCACGTGGATCATCTCATTTAATCTTCACACCAATCCACTGAGGGTACATCATACAATCCCCATCTTATAGACAGGAAGCTGAACCTCCAAGAGGTCAAGTTGTTTGTTCAGTGTCCCACAGTTCATAGGAGATGGAGCTGGGATTTGTCCTAACATGGGCTTAACTCCCAGCCTGTTCACTCTTGGCTACACAATGCTTCTTGGTATTTATCGCTGAATGCCAGGTATATAAGAGGGCTTAGTAGAGGTGTAGAGGTCTCATTTATTTGTCTTCTTATCTTTCTGCCTACATTTTTATTCTTGAAGTAGGCATGCAGAGGTAAGGAAAGGGAGTTCTGTTCTGGCACAGTGGCCTCATAGGCACTAAAGAAACACTAGTCTGTTTAAACACTGGAATATTCAAATGCCAGGCCCACAGTGAATGCTTGCCAGTGCTCTGTCTCCATCTTTGGCCAGAATGAGCACCTGTTCTTTTTTGTCACCTGGAATGTCTCCAGTAAGAAGCAGGATGTTAAGATGTTGAAATATTGACTGTATAAGAAGGATAGTTCCTTCCTGTCTCCAACCTGTGAAGGCCTGAATGCCATTGGAGGCAGCTGCCCAACAAATCCGGAGTAGCTCTGCCTTCAGGAATATTCTCTCCCTTGGACAGGACAGGGACATGCTGTCCAGGTCTTTCTCTTGGGCCCCTGTTTCCCCAGCCTCCTTGCACATCAGGACTCTTAGATCTATTTCATGATCTCCGTGTCTCTCAGAGGTCATAATTTACTTTCTTATTTACCAGTGGATCCTCTGGTTGTCCTCATTCAACACTCATCTCCTGGGCAAGGCACCTGTGGATCTCTGCGGTGTAGAGTTGAACATAGCCCCTTTCCTGAGGCATTTCCATGATGGGGGCATTGAACCAGGGCAGGAAGGGTGGATGGAAGGAAGTCCAGGGGCTGTGGAAGCATGGGGGAGGAGCACACGGGCAGTTAGGAAAGACTTCAGAGGCTGTAGTACATGGGTTTGATTTTAAAGGATGCACAGGGATTTTACAGGTGAAGAGATCGATCGAGGGCATTCGACCTAGAGAGATTTTTATCCCTCATCAGTCCTTGTGACTCAGGAACTACATGGGTGTTTGCATGGATTGTGCTGGCCAGCCTCTAGAAGTAGGAGGAGCCCACATGCTGTTTGTGTGGCTCGGTTCCTCATTCATAATTATCTCTGGCCCCTTGGTATATCATGGTTCCTAGCTACCTTTTCATTTTTGAGCATTTTTCCTGACCTTGTTCCATTTTGTCAGCATCTTTCAGAAAGTATCCGTTAGCATGGTGCTTAAGAGAATGGTCTTCAGGTTTACACTAGACCTCTGTTTGAATCCTGGCTTTGCCACTTACTAGCTAAGGGAGGTTAGACAAGTTTCTCTGAGCCTCAGTTTCTTTATAAGTAAAATGGAAAGACCATAATGCCCCACCAGCCTTTGGGGGGTTTAAATCAGATCAAGGATGTGAAAGATTGACACACATCCTGGCACACAACAAGTGGTTACTAAACATCCTCTGAGGCCCTATTCAAAGTGTGGGGCCAGAACTGAAAGCAAGTCAGCTTGGGGGATGCTGGCCAGAGCTGGACTGTTGCCTCATGGCCCTGACACTGGCCTTCTCATGCATCCAAGGATCACCATGGCCCTTTTGGCAGACACACCCTCTGCTGACTCATTCCAGGTTGCCTGGTCGCTTTGGCTTCCTTCTCAAGGGCTGCACTGCGAAGTCACGTCTCCCCAACCATTTCCTGGAGCCATTGGTGTGGTGGAGCCTTGTCCAGGGCTTGACATTTCAGCTTGTGAAATTCCACTGTGGGTACGTTCAGCCCATCCTTCAAGGCTATCTTAAATCTTGGTTCTGCCTCCTAGTATTTGCTAGGCTGCTTCCTAACAGTATTTCCTCCCAGCCCAATCCATCTAACAGGCTATGGCCAGACAAGCTTTTAAAAAATGCTATTTTCCTCATATTCCTCTCCTGTTCAAAATCCTTCCATGGCTGTTTAATGGATAAAGTTTACACTCTTTAGCCTGGCACATGAGACTCTTTATGATCCAACACCAACATTCTCTTTGGACTGTTTTATTTGTTCCTGCCCAAAGAGGGGTGTAATGATTTCTATATTCAGGGAGTTTGGGAGGGATTAAATGAGTTCATCTGGAGAAAGTACTTAAACATGACTTTTAAGAGTTGCAAGGGGTCTGAGATCTCCACCACTTGCAAACTAATAGATTAGCCTGGTACCACTTCGTGACTGCTAGGTAGGAGACAAAGGATTTTATCACTCATACCACTAATAGTAGCCAGAGTAATAGGTTTTGTTTATTTACTTATTTATTTTACAGATAGCGTCTTACTCTGTTCCCCAGGCTGGAGTGCGGTGGTGTTATTATAGCTCACTGTACCCCTTGAACTTCTGGGCTCAAGCAATCCTGCAACCTCAGCTTCCCAATTTGCTGGGATTACAGGACTGTGTCATTACACCTGGCTATTTGTGTGTGTGTGTGGGGGGGGGGTGTATTTTTTTTTTAAAGAGATAGAGCCTTGCTGTTGTTGCCCAGGCTGGTCTCAGACTCCTGGCCTCAAGTGATCCTCCAGTCTTGGCCTCGTAAGTCACTGAGATTACTGGCATGTGCCACCATGCCCAACAGTATCAGTGTTTCTTTATGCTGTGCCCCTGAGCCTCAATTTTCATGGAGCAATGTGAAGAGGACTGGATGACACCTGACATTTCAGAGTTGCATTAGGAGAGGCATCTCAAGTTTTAGGAACCTGAATTTGTTTTAATGGACAGTAAGCTAGCCTACCCTCTGCTCTAAAGGGAGACACTATATCCCTTTGTTCCTGTATAAATATCCTTGAAAACAATGTCTAGAACAAAGGCAGTCAGTCCTTTAATCAGGAAACATGCAGAAATTTGAGACACCTTGGAAAATTGTCTATCAAAAAGAGCCAGGTGCATTGTGAGTGCTTTGTACATATTAGCCATGATGAGGGTGAGGGTGGTGGTGGTGTGTGTGCTTTGGTTCTGTCAGTACGGTGGGTCTTCTCTTCAGTATTATCCTTGAATGTGCCTTCTGCTTTTTGTGCCCTCAGACCTCCCCATCCCTCCCCTCTGCCTAAAATCTCTGCATTCTAGCTTTAGTTCTCCAATAAATCTCTCCTGACCACCCCAATTCAAATGGACCTCTCCTCTCTAAATTCCGCCAGTGCCATCTGTCCCATTCTCTCAGCATTTCGCAAATACCGTTTCCCTCCCCTTAAGACCTTTGCCAAGCTCTTCCCTTTGCCTGGAACTCCTGCCTCTCTCTCTTCAGATTAACTCCACCTCACCTTTAGTTCATCAGTGTAGGTGGCACTTTCCCCAGAATGCTTTTCTGATCTCCCCTGTACCCAGCCTGGATTAGAGTCCTCCATTTTCTACTGTGGCATCAGTGGTGACCTCTATGTGGCATTATTTTCCTGGCTTCCCCTCTAGACTTGGAGGTTCTGGAGGATCCTTGTATCCCCAGTATCTTCCATCGTGCCTGGCACATAAAGGCATTTAATTAATGTTTCCAAATGAACAAAGGATCACATGGATATATAACTACTCACATCACATATTTATGCAAATTTAATAAACAAATCTAACTATACTGAAAGCTCTTGGAAAATGCCCAGGGGACACAGATACCTCAGCAGGTGTTTAATATTTGTGGATTGATTGATAAGATATGCAATTATGCTGGTACAGTGGTGTGCACCTGTAGTCCCAGTTACTTGGGAGGGTGAGATGGGAGCATCACTTGAGCCTAGGGATTCAATTCCAGCCTTGCCAACAGTGGGACTTCATCTCTAAAAAATAAAACAATATAAATGCAATTAGTCTGTATATTCCCTTTTAGATGCATCAATTTCACCTTGATTTAAAGGATATCTGTGAGGCCAAGTAGACCTCTATTTAAGAATGTATACATTGTCAAAGGTACCATTCATTCTGGTTTTATATAAGGGAAAATTCTAGTAAGCCTTCTCAAAGCAATTTTAAAACCATAAACCTTATGTTCCCTTAACTTAGTAAATATCAAACCCATTTCATCCTTAATAGTCTACAAAATCAACACCAGTTTCAACTAATGGTCTGTTTATAGCTTACATGGTAAGTTTCAGATTGCAAATGCGTTTTTATACTGGTTTTTGAAGGTTGATATTGGAAAGAATGACGGAAGAGTCACCATGAAACCTGTAGCTGAATTTGAGGCTAGCTCGCAGTTTTCCATATACAATTATACCAAAGAATGGAAAATTTTGGAAACTCAAACCAAGTGATATGAGCCCTCATGACACTTGGGGAGGCTAAAAACTAGCCTTTCAAGACCAGATGAACCTGCATTTGAATTCTGCTTCTCTTAGTTACTGAGCCGAAGTTTCTTCATATATATAAGTGGAAAAATGTGACACACAGCATAGGCTTGACATGAGGATTCAATGAGGTAACATGTGTTTAAAAAAAAAAGCTTAGCACAGTATGTGACACACAGTCAGCTCTCAACAAATGCTAGTTGTTATTATTATTATTACGAATTTGTAGTCAGGAAGACCTAGATTTGTATCCCAGCTCAGGTGCTGACAGCTGTTTGCTGGGCCTCTTAAGCTGAGGGACACTGAGAAGTTTCTTAACTTCTTTAAGCTTTAGTTTCCTCACTTATAAAATGAGGACACTGGATCATAGAGTTGATGTCATAATAAAATTGGAAGATGATGTGCAATGCTCTTAAGGAATGCATAGCACATGGCAAGCACTCAGTAACTTGTGTAGAAAAATAAAGGTAATAAGAAATATTATTTTCGGCATCTCTTTTTTCCTAATTTGTAAATCTGGAAATGCCAGTGTTGCTATATGACTGTAAGGATAGGAAATAATAAAGTATCAAGTATAATATTAGACACACAGTAAGTAGGTACCCAAGAGATGAAGCTATTGTTTCTAGACCCTCCTCCTGCCTGTGCCTGGCTTCCAGGTCTGGATGAATGGATGCAGCAATTTCAATTTTCAAGGGTTTCTTTTACAGCACTGAGTCGGGGTGAGGGGCAAGAGAGGGCTCTGTCAACTGGAAACCGCAACCTGCAAGTGAACTTCCCTAATCAGTACTGCAGGATTCCAACAGCTGGTTCTACTTTGGAATCAATTGGAACCTCCTGGGCTCCTTGCTCTTATTCCACAAGAAGCAAATGCCATCCCACAGCTAAGATTTACAAATTTGCCACACCATATCAGAAACAGATCCATCTGCCAATGAGGTCAAGGCTCTTCAGGCCGAGGCCTCAGTTCTGGAGTCTCTGCAGCCTGCCTGGTGGCCTTGGAGGCTGAGCTTTCAGCCTTAGGTCAAGGCTGCCTGTGGCACTGCCAACAAGCACTATCCTGCCATTGGCCACTGGGAAATGCCACCCCAAATGCCCAGAGTTTCATTTCAAAGAGTGAGTCACATTCGATGTGAAAAGCACATTGAATAACAATTTTTAGGATATGAATGTTATAGTGCAGCAGCAAGAACACATTTGGTTTGGAAAGGAAGTGCTTCCTAAATGCCTGCCTTATAATTTCTTCCATCTGCCCATATTTCTGGCGGGCCTGTGAGGGTCTTTAGGGCCTCCAGAGTGGCCAGTGCTGCCCTGAGTGCTGTAGGTACCAGAAGATATTGGTTGAATGAATGTCTGTTATCAGCACTAGCTGAGGCTTGAGTCAACAGGTGAAAGAGCAGCCTGTTTCCTGACTCTGGGCTTACTTGCTGTATGGCCTCAGGCAAATTCCTTGCCTTCTCTAACTCACCTGAAGAATGATGGGGGTGGGCTAGATGTTTTTGAAGCTCCCTTATAGCTCTGATTTTCTGATCATAAGTGATCGCTAATGCTGTAATTGCTCAAAGAAGGAAAAACAGCAAATGCCATTAATTAAGCACTTACTGGTCCCAGCACTGTTAGGCATTTTAATAGATAATTTAATGAACTGAATGAATGAATGAACGAATGCAAACACCTGTTATCTCTTTTGGAAAAGAGTGTAGAAAGGGAGGTAAAGTGACGAGTGGAGCACTTGTTATGTATTTGACACTGTCCTCCACACCTTAATAGGCATCCTTTTTTGTTCTCTTTTCAAACTGGTGAAGTCCTATTACTACAATTTGTAGAAGAGGAAACTGATGCTTAATGGGGTAAGTAACTCGCCACATAAGTGACGTAGCCAAGGATTTGAACCCAGTTTTGCTACTTAGAAAGTGTGTATGTATCTGTTTTCTTTCTTGGTATTGAACCCCTTCTTAAGTGTGGCTGACATGCAGGAAGTGCTCAGGTCAGCGGAGGTCCTGTCTAAAGATTGGTTAAATGTATGAGGAAAGTCTTGGTGACCAGCTTGGAGAGAGCCAGGACTCTGCCAGGGTACACTGGATGTGAGGAAGGGGTGGGATGGGGTAGAGCCCAAGTTCCTGAGTCCCTTACCTTGGGGGACCTGCATCTACCCGGCACCCCTAGCAGCCCACCCCATGAATGTGTCTGGGTTATCCTTGACCCCTCTTTTCTTCAGCAGAGAGATCCAGTGAGCAGGACAGCAAAACAGGCCTTGGTATAACTTCTGGAGAAACAAGGACAAGTGGAAGGAAGGTGGCAGAAGGGGAGACGAGGAGGAGGAACAGGGTGCAGAAGCCAGGAAGCCAAGGGCCCAGCCAGAATGAAGCCTCCTATGCTGGGAAGAGCCATTTCCCCCAGGGCCCGCCAAGGAAACCTACCAACCCCTGCTTCACATACCACTGACGTCTGCTGGTGAGTAAAGATGGTGCCAGCCTCCAAAGGTTCCTGGGGAGAAGGTCCCATGTCCATTTCATAAAAGGGGAGATGAACACCCACACACAATCACTTCCTCAGCCTTTTCTTTCCACTGGATAAAGCCTCCAGAAACACAATGAACTTTACAAAAATTGTGATGCTAGTCTCAGGGAATATATCCTGATAGGAGTTAGAGAAAAGAGAACCCAGGGGTCCTTGCTCAGCAGCCTTTTCTGGCTGCAAACATCTGCAATCTGGTTAGTCATGATTTCATTTATTCAGCAAATATTTGCTAAGCTCCTACTTTGATCCTGGCACTTCTAGACACTGGGTATAAAATAGTGAACAACATAACTCATAGCTGGGTGTTGAACAATGAGAACACATGGACACAGGGAGGGGACCATCACACACTGGGGTCTGTCGGGGTGGGGAATAAGGGAGGGACAGCGGAGGGTGGGGAGTTGGGGAGACATAGCATGGGGAGAAATGCCAGATATAGGTGATGGGGAGGAAGGCAGCAAATCACACTGCCGTGTGTATACATATGCAACAATCTTGCATGTTCTTCACATGTGCCCCCAAACCTAAATGCAATTAAAAAAAAAAGTAATACTACAACAACAACAACAAAAAGAATTTATGACTCCCCTGTGGTCCCACCTAATTGGGGGGTGGGATAGAAGCCCGCATATCAGTTTCCTATGACCGTCATAACTGACTGCCACAAACTGGGTGGCTTAAAATGACAGAAATATGTTGTCGCACAGTTCTGGAGGCCAGAGTCCAAGATCAAGGTATTGGCAGGGTTGATTCCTTGGCAAGGTCCTTAGGGAGGATCTGTTCCATGCTTTTCTCCCAGCTCCTGGTGACTCTCAGCAGTCGTTGGTGTTCTTTGACTTGTAGATGTATGCCTCCAATCTTTATCTCTGTCTTCATACCATCTTCTCTGTGTATCTCTCCCCTTCTCTATTCTTATAAGGACATTTGTCATTGAATTTAGGGCCCACTCTGATCCAGGATGATCTCACTTTCAGATCTTTAAGTATGTCTACAAATACCCTTTTCCAACTAGGATTATATCCACAGCTTCCAGGTGGACATTATTTTTGGGGGTGACCCTATTCAACCCACAGCAGGAGGCAATGATAACGTTAAATAAACAGTTACATGAGTGCACATTGTGGTGAGCAGTGAGATAGGAGAGTAAGCCCACAAAACTGCAGAATGAAGATAACATAGCTGTTGAATACTTAAATTTCTCCAAACCTCAGATTCGTGAAAATGAATGGAAAAATGAAAATAATAAGGCTGAACTCATAAAGAAGCAAGGATGGAAGGATTCTATTGTTTAGGAGTTAAATTGTTGATTAAATACATGAACATGTCTCCAGCAAATAGTTGTTTATAGGATTTTTTTCTCAACTGGCTTCCAATTTTATTCCCCTTCATTCATCATTCATTCATTCAATGTTTTGAGCTCTTTCTCCCTACTGGATATTTTCCTAGACACTGAGGATACTGTAGGGAACAAAATAGATATATTTTGGTTCTCTCATTGAGCTTACATTTTCATCATTGTGATGGCTAATTTTATGTATCAACTTAACTGAGCTGTGGGGTACCTAGGTATTTGGTCAGACATTCTAAGCGTTTCTGGAAGGGACTTTTGGATTAAATTAAGTTGGCATACTGAGTAAAGCAGACTGTCCTCCCAAATGTGGGTGAGACTTATCGAATCAGTTGAAGGCCCGTGTAGAACAAAAACCCTGACACTCCCCTGCGTAACAGAGAATTCTTCTTGCTGATGGTCTTTGAAGTGGGACATTGGCTTTTTCCTTCCTTTGGATTCAAACAGGAAGAATGGCTCTTCCTGGAACTAAACTATCAGCTCTCCTGGTTTTCAGGCCTGTGGACTTAAACTGGAACTAAACCATGGCTCTTTTGGGTCTTCAGCTTGTGGGCTCATCTTGCTTACCTTGAGACTTGCCTGCCCCATAATTGTATGAGCCAATTCCTTATGATAAATCTCTGTCTCTCTCTCTGACATGTATACACATTCTATTGGTTCTGTTTTGCTCAAGAACCCTAGCATAGACAATTATCTGAATCATCTTTATCCCCTTTGTGTTTGTCCAGTGCCTTCTTCATCCATTATCTCTTTTTATCCACAAAACTGTGTTGTGAAGTAGGCAGAGCAAACACCGTGAAAATGCCCATTTTTTAGAGGAGGAAACTGAGGCCTAAGGAGGATTCCCTTTAACTGCTGTGCCATGGTGCTAATCTCCCCATGGGAGAAATATAATGACCCTGTGGCCAGAGGGCACACAGGTTGCTGGGTAGAAAGGTTGTGTTCAAGTCAAGTTTCTTTTATTTATTTATTTATTTATTTATTTATTTATTTTCTGAGTCTCACTCTGTTGCCCAGGCTAGAGTGCAGTGGCATGATCTCGGCTGACTGCAACCTCCACCTCCCAGATTTAAGCGATTCTCCTGCCTCAGTCTCGCAAGTGGGATTAAGGCATGTGCTACCATTCCTGGCTGATTTTTGTATTTTTTTTAGTAGAGACAGGCTTTTACCATGTTAACCAGGTGGGTCTCAAACTTCTGACCTCAGGTGATCTGCCCATCTTGGCCTCCTAAAGTGCTGGGATTATAGGTGTGAGCCACTGTGCCTGGAATCAAGTCATGTTTCTAACTCTCTTTAACATAGGAACAGTATTTTGATTATTATTATCTTTTTTTTTTCCTTGTGGCCAGGGTGGGAAAACAATTACTCTCCTCTTTGATTTTTTAAATATAGCATTGGTCATCAATTAGAAACTTCTTAAGAATTCCTCGGAAGGAAATATGAGACTGCTAAGATGTGGTCTGAGCAAGTCTTGTGACATAATATATAGGCAAGATATTATAGAAATGCCTCAACTAAACTAAAATAAAAAGTCTAGATGAGACATGGAGACTCAGGTTTAAAATGATTTTAGAATGTATCAATTATGGTCCCTTTTTTATATAGCAGAGAAGTTAATTGGCTTACCAAGGTCCACAGCTTAAAAGTAATATATTGAAATTATTTCAAAGATAGCTTGACTTCCAGTCTATTGCCCTATTCATTATTTAATGCTTATGTAGTGGGTGCAGACTGTCCTTCCTTCTCCCAGCTCTTTGTGTATTTTATGCTAACCCCGTGGAATGGGAATAGAATAATGGTAGAAAGGTATTTATTCTCATTTTTGCCATATTTCTGGGCCCGCAGATGATCCTTTGAAATGCAGGTTATCAGTCTTGGCCCTGCATTTGTGAGAAAAATATTTTGGAGTCAAACAGATATGTGTTTCAATCCAGCTCCTTGCTTGCTTATTGCGGAAAACTGGCCAAATTACGTAGTATCTCCAATCTCAGGTTCCTCATTCATTAAATAGACCTGGTGACTGTATTTGCTACTCTAATTTTCATATGAAACTATGAGATAACTCATGTGAACCTGTCAGCAGAGTGCCTGACATAGTAAATACTTGATAAACAATATCAATTGCAGTTGTCCCTCAGTATCTACAGGAGATTGGTTCCAAGATCACCGCAGATACCAAGATCTGAGTATGCTCAAGTCCCTGATATTAATCTAATGTAATATAAAATGGTGTGGTATTTGCATATAACCTACACACATCCTTTTGTATACTTAAAGCATCTCTAGATTACCTACAATATCTAATACAGTGTAATGCTATGTAAATAGTTGTTATACTGCATTTTAAAAAGAAGTATTATTTTTCTTGTTGTTTTGTTATTTATTATTATTTTTGTTTTAGATTTTTTTTTTTTTTTTTTTTTTTTTTGAGACGGAGTTTCACTCTTGTTACCCAGGCTGGAGTGCAATGGCGCGATCTTGGCTCACCACAACCTCCACCTCCTGGGTTCAGGCAATTCTCCTGCCTCAGCCTCCTGAGTAGCTGGGATTACAGGCACATACCACCATGCCCAGCTAATTTTTTGTATTTTTAGTAGAGACAGGGTTTCACCATGTTGACCGGGATGGTCTCGATCTCTTGCCCTCGTGATCCACCCGCCTCGGCCTCCCAAAGTGCTGGGATTACAGGCTTGAGCCACCGCGCCCGGCCCCTGTTTTAGATATTTTTGATCTGTGGTTGGTGAAATCTGAGGATGTGGAACCCATGGATACAGAGGGCTGACTATTAATGAAGAAGGCGAAATTTCAGCATTGAGGGATGTTGAGCGGAGGTCGAGAGTGTCAAGAGCACACACTAGGTTTCAAGTCTAGGTTCAAGGCTGCCTTCCCTGGCCACTCCAGCTAGAGTGAGTGCTTTCTCATGGCACCTGCCATACATGTTGGCTTACATTGTCCCTGCATCACTTGGAAATGTCTTTCTTCTCTGGCCCAAGTTTTTCTACGTGCAAAATGGGGCAGGGCAAGGAGGGGAATTATCTACCTCACAGAAGTTTTGAGAGATTTAAATGAGTATGAAAGTGCTTGGCAAACTGAGCAGTGGAAACAAACTTTCATTCGCTCATTCATTCATTTGCTACATGTTTATTGAGGAAAAGCTCCTGTGTATTGGCATTGTGTGTGGTTGATGCTGGGAAAGCATTGGTAAAATCTTGTCTGTCTTCTAGAACTTCATTGTTAAGTAAGAAAGAAATTTCAGTACAACTATAATATGAGATTTTTATTATTTTTAATAATTATTGTCTCTAATTTCTTGGTATAGACAAACGCTCTTGGATGGCAGATACCCTCATGAGTATTACTGATAAAACATGCCAAGGGTCAAAGCAGGAAATGACACAAGTGAAACTTGCAGAATATTATCATGCCATTCCCCTGCTTAAGGTTCATCAATAGCTCCAAGGATAAAATACCAGCTTCTGAGCAGGGCATTTTCAAGATCCTTCTTCATCTGATTGCTGCCTCCTCATGCCATCAGGCCTTTCCCCATGCTGTTTCCTCTACTGAGGAGGCAGTTTCTCCTTTTCTTCTCTCCTCAGCAAACCCTGGTGGTCTTGTAAGACAACACCTCCTCTCAGGGCCCTCTCACTACTCCTCTAGGGAAGATCGGACACCTGTGAGCTCAGGGACCTGTGGCTGCTCAGGGACCTGTGGCAACTGCCACATTTTGTATCTTTGTCTGCACCCTGATGGATGGAGAGCTCTTTATGCCAGCAACTTTGTGTCCTTAACACCCAACACGGAACCTGGGACACAGAAGGGCTCAGTGTGTGTTTGAAGTGAATGAGCAAGTGTATGAAGAAATATCAGTTATTCCTTCCTACCTTCTCAAGTCTTGGGTTGAATACATTAATTAAATGACCAATTAAAGTGAATTGAGAAGCAAAAATTACTTCTTTGTCACTGCCAGGATGAGAAATGTGATTTTCAACCAAGGCTCCTCAGAACTGTTTAAAAATCTCTTGCTACCGTAAATATGGGTATGGATTCCATGGATAACAAGAGAAGCTGGAGCCCACCATGAGAGGGAGAACTCTATGACTCCTTTTCCTCCAAAGAGGGCTCAGAAGGTTTTCTTGGTGTTGCCAATATCAGAAGAGGAGAAGAATGCCTCATTTCACCAAGCATCTGCAACCCTAGACTAAGGACTTCCATGCTGTTGTTTAAGAGTTACCCTCTGGGCCCGGTGTGGTGGCTCATGCCTGTAATCCCAATACTTTGGAAGGCCGAGGTGGGAAGATCACCTGAGGTCAGGAGTTTGAGACCAGCCATACCAACATACAAAATACAAAACACCGAAAATACAAAATTAGCCGGGTGTAGTGGCACATGCCTGTAATCCCAGCTACTCGGAAGGCTGAGGCAAGAGAATTGCTTGAACCTGGGAGGCAGAGGTTGTGGTGAGTTAAGATTGCACCATTGTGCTCCAGCCTGGGCAACAAGAATGAAACTATCTCAAAAAAAAAAAAAAAAAAAAAAAAAAAAAAAAAAACCTATCCTCTGTAATTTAAATTTCTCCTGGTATTCCCATGCTATAATTCAAAGAATTTGTGTTGTGGGGACAGAAGGGCTGTATTGGAATCTTGGTTCTTTCATTTGCTAGTTTTGTGACTTGGGGACCCCTCTGAGCCTTGGTTCCTCCTTTGCAAGACAATCACTTTATATCATGGTGAGCCAAATCCAATAGGATGACATGTGTACCATGTAGCCGAGTGCCTCATATGCATCCAATAAATGTGAGCTCTCTTTCTTCCCCACCACAGAAACTCACTCTGAACATGCTTCCAATTGTTACCATTGATGATTCATGTTTGAGTCTGGGAAGGTGTTTCTTGAAATCTGATAGCAATGACAATGACAACTGAGTTCATCATATGGAGTGATTACTGTGAACCAGGCACTGTCCTAACTGCTTTACGTATCTGGCTTTTTATGATAGCTCCATGCGGAAGCGATACTGTTATCCAGTATTGTCAGATAAAGAGACTGAGGCACAGAGAGGTTATAAATCCTGCCTCCGTTTACACAGTTGATAAGTGGGGAGCCAGGGACTCTGGGTCCAGAGTCTCATGGTACTAACAGAGCTTGTCTATCACCCACACTTCAGCTGGATATAGGGTCTAGGGAACAGTAGTTAACTCGTAGTGCCATGCCAAGCCACTACAATTTCAACCTGAAGTATCAAGAAACTTGGTCTTCCAGGAAGTCTGTGGAGGTCACATTATTGACAACTATATGATTTCCCATACCTTTTGGAATATTGAAAATATCTCTAGGTACCCCTCTCTTATTGCCTTTACTACTTCCCAGACTTTTTGAGTCCACAGGTCTGAGGTCAAAAATCCTAATGTAACCTAAACTTCTGAAAAGGAACTCACAGAGATCAAGTGAGTTTTTTGCTCCCTTCCTCTATATGGAGATTCTAGTATACAAGGAGAATGGCAGTTATAATCAAAATACTAATTACCACATTTACAGCCTTAAGCATGGCAAACAATATGCTTTTATCAAAAACAGTCCCTTAAAATTTACTAATAATTTTTCATATAATGGCTTGTTTGATGGCAATAGTAATAATAACCGTGAACCTACTGAATATGAAATATATTAATAAGCCATCTTAAAATGTTATTTACTCTTCACAACAGTGAGAAAAATGTGTATTATTTTCACTGGTTTACAGATGAGGAAGCAGGTTCATATGTTATCTCATTTAATCTTTGTCATAACCCTTTGAGTTTAGTTCTCTTAACGATCCACATAACTTGAGAAAACTGAAGCTCACAGAGGCTAAGAAATTTGTCCAAGCTCACACAGCAAATCAGAGGCAGAGCCCTAGCTCTGTCCAGAACTCGAACCCAGATCTTTTTGACTCAACAGTCTGGGTTTTGAATTGCTGGGCTGCAGTTCTCAAAATAACCTGTAATGTAGGCAGATATCATCCCAATTTTGCAATGGAGAAACTGAGGTAGTGAGAGGAGAACTGGCTTGCCTAATATTCTCCTAGCTTTCCTGTACACTCTGGAGATCAAAATGTTTAGTAATTGCACATAAGGGCTTTGGAGCTGGCGTGCAGTTTGCGCAGTGATGGGACCAAGTGTGCTCTCAGTAAATAGCAGCTCTTGTCATTTTCAGCGTGGGAGTTCGGCATCCCACAACCTGGGCACAGACCTGATACCTGCGGCCTTGACTATGTATTCTGTTTTTGTGCAGACTTGTGCTTGAACCACAGGACTTTTCTATCATCCCCATGCAATGCCTACTGATGACACACTATCCCAACAAAGGCCACCTGAGTCTCTGCAGGGGAAAGCTCACTTCGTGGGAGGCCCATCTCAATGAACGTGGCCTGCAGGAGGCCCTTGGAGCAGAGGCCCAGTCCCTGACTCACACTGAGCTGTCTTCCATCCGGTTGAGGCCGGCCCAGGAGCCGCCCACCTCTCCTGCACCCACTGCCTTCTTGGCACCGACCTCCGGCTACAGCCTTTGGGCTCCAGGCTGCAGAATTATTCACTCACGGAGTCTTCCTTTGGCATCTGCCAGGATCCAGGAAGAGGGGTTTATAGTCTGTCTGTCTTGCTTAGTTTTTACCCTGCCTCCTTTGTCAGTTGAACTGGTAACGCTGAAGCTGAATTTCTCTCCCATTTCCTCCAAGGACCAGTATCCAGCAAGAATCATCTCTGCAGTTGGGAGGCAAGGGAGAAGTTGAACACCAGGTCTGGCTCTTTGCCCCTAGAGGAAGAGTTAGTCACTTGGTTATTGCCGGCTAAAATTGATTGGAGATGTCACGGGGAGGAAATGCCTTCCTATGAGTTAGAGGAGCATGCTCTTCACAAAATTGCCTTTTACTGAACAGAGAAAATGGCAAACTGATTTCCTCTTCAGAGAGTTCTGACTTTAATCCCCTAGCTGCTGCCGTTAGCAATTTCTTTCTAACCAGTGCATAGAAGTCAAGGGAGGCATGTCACGAAAATGTGGAGTAGGGAGGAGAAAAATTAGATGTGTACACAGTTATCTCATTTTATCCCCACAGCAATCTAACTGTCATTATCCTGATTTTTTTCAAAGGTAAAACTTTTAAAAAAACAGGCGAATGCCTGTCCAAGGTCATAGAGTTCATAACTGGCAGAACCAACATATGGACCCAAGTCTGTGCAATGCCAAAGCCACTGCAGGGGAAATGGCTCTTCTGTCTCTTTCTCTCCCTCTGTCTCCCCTTTTCCTCTCGGTTCCAAGTGTCACCTTCCCCACTCCCACTCTCCAAGGGGTGCATGTGTTTGGTATCATCAACAGTAGACCAAGAATCTGACATCACTCACAGTAACACAGAGACCTGAATACATGATTTATAGGAAATGATCAGTGATTCAAAAAACCAATTTTAAAAAATTGGAATTTGATTTCACGCACAACTGTATTAAAACATTAAATAGAAGTGTCATTTGAATAAAAATCTTAGCACATTAAAAAAAAACAAAAAACAAAAAAAAAAAACCTCTCTTCCCTTTTGCGGCCATCAACTAAGCGGGAGCTGCCAAAATGAAGTTCAATCCCTTTGTGACTTCCGACCGAAGCAAGAATCGCAAAAGGCATTTCAATGCACCTTCCCACATCCGCAGGAAGATTGTGTCCTCCCCTCTTTCCAAAGAGCTGAGACAGACGTACAACGTGCGATCCATGCCCATCCGAAAGGATGATGAAGTTCAGGTTGTACGAGGACATTATAAAGGTCAGCAGATTCTCATTTAATTAATTCTCTAATTAAATGACACAACACGCTGCCTTGCACACAGTACTTGCTCAATAAATACACATTAAATTTGAATTGCTATGTCATGACTTTTATGAGCATTTGCATTTTCGGAAAGGAGTCTTGGAAAAGATAATACTCAATACCAAGGACTAAATGGTTGAATTTCCAGCACAGGAGATCTCTAGTGGGACATTTCTTTCCTGTCTCCCTTCTTCCCCTCCCTCTTCCTCCCTCCCTCCCTTCCTTCATTTCTTCTCATATTCACTCCTTCAGAACAAACACTGACATTATCCTAACTACTTTTAAATATTTACTTATTTAATCCTCATTACCACTGTGTGATGTAGGTACCATTATTGTTATCAATAACTCATTTTGCAAATAAGTAAATGGGCATAGAGTAGCTTAGTTATCTGCCCAGAAACATACATCTTACACTAGGCAGAGTGGGAGTTTGAAGGTGGGCGGCTGGCCTCTTTAACCATTGCCAGCACCGCTGTCCAGGCAGGGATAGCATCCTGGAGGCATTTCCATCTCTCACATGAACTTGACATTGCAATTTACAAGGTATGTTCACACAGGGTCTCTCATTCTATTTGATTCTCACCACCATTTGTGAAGTCTGGACTATTCTTCCTGTTTACAATAGAGAAAGCCCAAGCTTGGAGAATTTAAGTGATTTGCATAAGGCCACACAACTGGGATGTTAGCAGAGCTTGAGAGTCAAACCAATTTATGGTCCCCTAATTTCTATGAACGAGGCTGGTGCTGGAGAATTAGAGCTGGCCAGGACAACACTTTGAACAGGAAGAAAATGCTCATTGTGATCATTTTTTTTTTCTTGAAAGTTGGATAATGAAAAATGTGTGTATATGTGTGTGTCTGTGACTCTTTGTGTGTGTGTGTGTGTGTGTGTGTGTGTGTGTAATAGTCATAAAAGTATTTCTCAGAACTTGAGGTTTTAATAAAATGTGAAAAACATTTTTATCAGCACCCTCTTTTCCCTTCTAGTTTTTAGGTACTACATAATTTAAGGAAATGCAATCCATATGTTTGATTATTCATACTTCCATCATCAAAAAATATTGTTGATTCTTTGAGGAGCTTTTGATGTTCTAGAAACCATTTTTTTTTTTTAGGGCAAGGGAGAAGAGATAATTTTTTTTTAAAGGGCCCTTCCTTTTCCTCCTATTTTATTTCCCTTGAAAAAATATTTTATGGCATTTCAGTGGGAAATGAACAAGTAGTCAGTAGAATATTTCATTTTTTTCTTTAGGTTTTTAATATAGTAATGGGTACAGAAATGCAGTTCTCAGCCTCAGGGATCTCTGATGTGGTGGGGCGGGGAGTTAATATTCATGGAATTCCTACCTTGTAAAATCACTTTACCTACATCTTCTTATGTGGTATTTCTAACATACAGGAAAGAAGTGTCATTGGCTCCACTGTATAGAAGAGAAATGTGAGGCTCAAAGACTGGGGAGTTGTACCACTAGGACACAAATCCAACTTCACCTGGCTCCGAAGCTGTGGCACTCATACTTTTCAGCTCCTTCCAGAGAATACAAGGGTGTTTGCTCTCCAGTGAAGATATTACCTGATTCTATTCACATCACGATCCCTACGTGCCTAGCCAGCACTTATACCACTCCCTTGCAGGAGCTCTTGCTCACCTTTACAGGAAGTGGGAGCTAAGGGTTAGTCCGTGTAGCCTAAAAGCCACCTCCTCAAAGAGGCTTTCTCAGCATTCTGTCTAAAAAAGCCCTTCACGTATGCTCCATCACTTAAATCTACTGTAATTAGAAATGTAGCACTTTTTACAAGATGATATTTTTCTTATCTATTTTTCCTGTTTATTATCCATCTCCACTCCTTTTTACTTCACCCTAGAAGTAGTAGAAATCCCTGGCATATAGAAGCCACTTAAGAAATATTTTTTGAAGAAAAGCCTGTCTTATCCATCATTGTATTCTTAGACCCTGAAACAGACTAGGTAGGTATTTAATAATAATACTGCCCAATATTGCTGAGCACTTACAATGTACCAAGCATTCTTCGAAGGATTTTACATATATTATCTCATATTAACGACCTCTGAGACAGTTATAATTATTATTCCCATTTTACAAATGAGGAAACTGAGGCACAGAAAGGCCAAGATCCCACAGCAAGCAAGAAGTAGAGTTGAGTTTCAAATTCAGGCACTCTTGACCCCAGGGCTGGGCTCTGAATTACAATTCTAAGTGTTCGATGAATCAGTGTGTGATTGGGAGAACTACAGCTAAGTAGAATATGGAGTGTTGAAGGCACGGAAGAAGCAAGGTGCTAAGTGTCGAGGAGGGAATTCATCGTAGCTGAAAGAATTCAACTTTCTGGAGAAGTTGACAGTTAAACTTAGGATGGGTAGGGTGTCACATGCATTTCGGAGTTGGGAGTTAGAACAGTGGCTAGGATAGAGAAAGGACAGGTTATGCACAGAAAAGAGGGAGGGAGGAAGGAGTCGGAAATAAGGCTGGAGGACTTTGCATGTCAGGCCAACAGATGTGGTCTTGATGGTGTGCAGTGTGCCAGTTCAGATGACATCTCAATCTTCTCATTTCATCTTCACAGTCATCTCACAAGGTCCGGATTACTCTTCCCATTTTACAGATGATACTGTGGATGTTCAGAGAGTTGAATTTTCCCAAGTATCAGCTATTAGTCATTAGATGTAGGACTTTGATTTCCCTATGCCCAGGCCATTTCCATCACGCCAGGTAAACACTTCCACAACTCCAGGAAGAAAGGAATGATGCCACTGTACCCATCTCAACTTCCCAGGGGAAAGGAAGGGAATTCCCTGGTCGCTTCTCCTTCTCAACCTAGAAGGCTGTTTCCAGGGGAGAGAGTTTCTGACGTAGGAGGAGGAGCCAGAGGATGGGGCAGTTAGGAGTGGGCTGGGGCGTTGGTGGAGAGAGAGCCTTGTGGAGGAGGGGAGGACTGGAAGAGAGACAGCAAATTGTTTCGGGATTTAATTTTCCAGACAGGGCCTCAGTCAGAGAACAAATGTGCCTTCTGAATTTTCGCTATAATTGTTATTGACCTTTAGGGAAATGATCAAAATTACTGTGCTGTACCCCTCCACCCCTACCCCTTTCTCACAAAATTGTTTTCCCTGACTTTTCAAAAATGAGGTTTGGCAAGCCAAGCCCTGACAGCCAGCCGACTGTGGGAAAACAATGCACCTCCTTATGGCCCCAAATGGAGCGTTTGCAATTAATCCATTGATCTCAGTAGAAAACCCTATTGTATCAGAGCCCGCCAGGAGAAAGCTGTATCCTGCCCCTCTCCCGCCCTGCACAGAACGTTCATTGAAGTCAGCCCCCAAATTGATGGCAGGATATGGCCCTAAAAGCCTCCAAATTAAAGGGGCCCAGAAAATAATGTTGGCTGGGTGGCGGAAGCTGGGGTGGGGACTGGGGAGGTAGGAGAGAATGGGGGAGAGGGAAGGGTTTCCTTTTGAATCTGTGCAGGACCAGAGGGGCAGGCGTGTCTTTGTCCAGATGGTTGCAAACCATGGGGTGTTTCTGGTCATCCTTTACTCTGTTTTCCTTAGTTTGTTCTGTAGTTTCAGACCCTTAGCTCTCTAGTTTGCTGATTGTTTGGCCTTTGTTGCTGCTGCCACTGATAAAATGGACAATAATAATTCTCACTGCGATCTATAGAGCATTGTCTGGATACCACCCGCTCTCCGTATCACCTCATTTACTTCTCCAGCAGCTTTGCGGTGAGGGTGATGGAGATTATGAGGACCAGCTCCTGTTAAGTGAGTCCTGCCTGCCATGTCCCATGTTACGTATTCTTTTTCATTTAACCCTTCAAATCCCGGAAGTAAACTGAGCTGGGTTATGGTATGGTTTGGCCGGTTGAACAGAAACTTAGTCCACCAGCATTCAAAGGAGATTAAGTATCACTGGAAATAAGAGAAATATTTCAAGAGTTCTGAGACAGAGCAATGTATGTGGCTGGAAGAGAGTTAGATAAACTGCCTGCGGGGGAGGAATGAGCCGCACATGGCTATTTGTCTTCCATGGAGGGTGGATTGAGATGATCATAGGACTTGTTTCTGCTGAGCTGAGTGGAGTGTACACTAGGATACTGCCATCCGGGGGCGCCAGGTGTGCTTGTGAGGGTGTGCCCTGCGCAACTCCAGGTCCTAGAGCTGCCGTGCCTGTCTTCTGAGCTCTTCGCTCATCCAGTACATTCTCTTCTTAATGAATGATAAACAATCTTCAAAGAATCATAAGTCCTTCAGGAACACCTATGGTGTCAGCCCTGGTGGTGGGTATTATTCTCATTTTATTCTGCCATGTCCCATGTTATGTATTCTTTTTCATTTAACCCTTCAAATCCCGGAAGTAAACTGAGAAAACTGAGGTTCCATGTGGTAGAATGACAGGCTTGAGGGTACACAACTACTAACTACTTGATTCCAGACCAACAAAAATATAAGCTCTAGGAAAACCGGGGTCCTTTTAGTCTCACTCAGAGATACATACGCCGTCTCTAGCTAGCTTGGCATCTGGTATGTAGTTGGTACTAAAAAAAAAAAATTGTTACATAAATAAATAAACTGCTTTTTGCTCTTTTTTAGGCTATGTGGGGCTCTGGCTCTTCTCTGTCTGCCTGGCTGCCGTACTGCTATTTGTCTGATCCCATGTTGTTCAACAATCCTTCTACAAGGATCTTCTGATAAGATAGGCTCAACCAACTCATTAGCCAGACTGGTCTCCCCAGCTCCTGTCTGCACACTGGCTCCTCCTTTCCCCATTCCTCTCTGTCCCTGCCTTCTGTGTGGTAATTCCCTTTTTAAAACAATAAATAAAAATGAAGAAGAGAGTGGCGAACACACGGAGTTGTTGAAGATTTTGTACTGTGAAACCTCTGTCTCTGAGTGAAGTTATGCATCCTAAGAGCTCCGCTTGAGGAGGCTTCAGATCAGTAGGCAGCTGCTTCAAAGTGCTCACACGGAAGCTTCCATCTCCTCTTAGAAAAGCCTGCAGGGGTAGGGATCGGGTGGCCACATCCATCAACCAGTGCCAGCCTGAGCCCCAAAGAGACCAGCTTGGGCACCATACCACGGGGACAGAGTATCTTTTGAACCCTCGCAATGGCCGTGAGGGGTAGATGTTGTCCCCACAGCATTGTGAAGACACTGAGGCTCAGACATGTTGAGTCATTTGCTGATACATGCGGGAGCCAGGACTCAAAAGCAAGGCTTTCCGTCCAATTTCACTTTCTTCTCATCGCGTCCTTTTCTAAGCACAGCCGAGGCTCCAGGGTAAGTGAAGATCAAATCCGAGTTTCTGTCCTATTTTCCCGTCAGGCTTGCTCTCACAGAGGCACTCCGAGGATAGAAGCAGAATCAGAAAAGAGCTTGTGTGTTTTGTCATGTCCTCTCTTTCCCAAGATTTCAAAGGCATGGGCCCATTTATCTAGACACTCAAGTTCTCAACAGGGGCGTTAGCAGCTGGGGAGTGGAATGCTGTTTGGAAAGGATGAAACAACACTGGCAGTGTTTATATTCAATTCCGGAGACCTGGTTAGAAAAATATTTTTAAAAAACGGAAGGAAAAGTAACCGTGCACTCCTAAAATGTGGGCTCATCGCGAGGGACTTTTGCCCTTGGTTTCTATTCCCAGGAGTGGACGTGTCCAGCCTCAGACTGCCGTTAGGAGATGAAAGGGAATCTTTCAACATTTCCTCCTATTGTTTGTGCTTTCTCCCTGCTTTGTCACCACTGTATTCTTATTGGAATTTTGTTAATGTGCAGTTTCTCCCCTGGAAACAATTAGAAGAGAAGAGCTGTCAAAGCCAAGCAGGAAAGACCTGTGGCTCACTCCTAAGTGAGTAATTATCATGTGTCTTGGAATGGTTGGCTGCTTCCAGTTGAAGAATGTTTGAGCTTAAAAAGGAAGGCATATAAGCATCCAGTGAAGTGAAAGATGGGGGAATCCACCTGGCTGCGGGAGGTGGCTTAGACCCCACAGCAAGGCATGGGGAAGGCTGAATATGACTCGGGCACTGGAACATCTGAGCTGAAATCCTGATTGCACTCCGTACGAGCTGTATGACCTTGAGCAAAGTACTTAGTGTCTCTGAACTTCACCAAGTTCATCAAATAGACAGGAATTCTATGTGTTGTGTGTTCTTGTGAAAATGAAATATGAGAGAATATGAAAGTGACTGGTGACTGGTACACGGTGGCTTTCAAATATGTCTTTTTCCTTTTTTGTTTTTTTAGCTGGAGTCTTGCTCTCTTGCCCAGGCTGGAATGCAGTGGTATGATCTCGGCTCACTGCAACTTCCGTGATATGGTTTGGCTGTGTCCCCATTCAAATCTCAACTTGAATTGTGTCTCTCAAAATTCCCACATGTTGTGGAAGGGACCCAAGGGGAGGTAACTGAATCATGGGGGCCAGTCTTTCCGTGCTATTCTCATGATAGTGACTAAGTCTCATGGATCGGATGCGTTTATCAGGGGTTTCTGATTTTGCTTCATCTTCTTTTTCTCTTTCTGCCACCATGTAAGAAGTGCCTTTCACCTCCTGCCATGCATGATTCTGAGGCCTCCTCAGCCATGTGGAACTGTAAGTCCAATTAAACCTCTTTTTCTTCCCAGTCTCGGGTATGTCTTTATAAGGAATGTGGAAACAGACTAATACAGTCTGTCTCTGAGGTTCAAGTGATTCTTCTGCCTTAGCTTCTTGATTAGCTGGGATTACAGGTGTCTGCCACCATACCCAGCTAATTTTCATATTTTTATTAGAGGCTGGGTTTCACTATGTTGGCCAGGCTGGTCTCAAACTCCTGACCTCAAGTGATCCATCCGCGTTGGCCTCCCAAAGTGCTGGATTACAAGCATGATCCACCGTGTCTGGCCCAACCATGAAGCTTTTGACATGGCCAAGTGAGAGAAACAGGAACAGTATGAACAGGAAGCCTCAAGCACTGGCAATTTAATTTCTCTAACAAGGAATTGCATGAATGTTTGTATGTATTTGTGTTTTGGAGCAATAATTTAGAGTAGAGAAGAAAAGAATAGTTCATTGAGGCTGTCTGTCCATGTGGGTTTTCAACACTGTTGTGACTATTAATCAGAGTGTGTGTAACTAAGCCTACCATTTATAAAGCACCTGTTCTATCCTGGGTACTGTAGGAGTATTATCTTGTTTAATTCTTACAATCACCTTATGTAGTAGGAATTGTCATGCAAATTTCCACGTAAGGAATTAAGGCTCAGAGAAGTGGTCAGTAGTAGAGTTAGGACTTTGCTTTTGCTTTTCTGACTCCAATGCTACTCCTACTACCACTGAATTCCAAAAGCTCTTGTGATCTCTAGCACTCATGTTAGTATTTAGTATGCACAATCTTGTGTTCACGCATACATTCAGTCAAGGAGCTATCATGTGCTAGAAACTATTCTAAAATGGGAGTATCCCAACTTGTAGAAGATGGTCTTTACCAATTACCTAAAATTTTTGAAATTCAAATTTTGATACTTTGAGAGGATTACGTTAATAAATGTATGAAAAGCACTTTAGAGTGTACTTGGTATATGCAAGGTGCTCAGATAAGTCTTAGAACACTCAAACCAGATAGTTTGAGGTGAATAGTTGTTGAAAGAGTTACAGGCATAGAGAAAGAAATGAAGGATTATGCGAGATCTGACAGCTACCAACAGAAGGGCACTGTTGTCTTCCCCGGGCCTGAAAGGGTAAGGGTGAAAGCATGGTCATGGAACCAGGAGGAAGTAGCCACATAGATAGGGTTGTAGCCTTTCAAGAGCTGTGGCCTTTAGTAAAGAAATGCAGCTAACCCACTGCAACCTGACAGAAAAGGAGCCAGGAGAGGAAATACCCTAACCTCACTCTCCTTTTAGTTCTGATCTCCTGCTGGTGGCACCCATTGGCCAAAACCAACTGGAGACTGGGGACAAGGGAGCCCCTGATGTTCTGCCCCTGGTCAGTTTCCAGGGGCACAGAGCTGTATAGAAAAGTGCAGAGAGTGGATCTGGATGGGCAGAAAAATATCCAGCTGCATATTCCATAAATACCAAATTCAAATTCCCACTCTGAAATTGACTGCAGGCAAATAAGAAAAATCAGACTCTTAACTAATGTTCACAACACAGGACAGGGTGTGTGAGTCTATCACAGCAGGCTTGAGTTGGACTAGATGCCACCTCATGTTTGTCACAGCCTGCACTGTTCCCCCAACGTCTCACAAAGCCTGCTCTTCAAAGCAGGCCTTAAAACCTCTCTACATTGGGGCTCAGCTCACATGTCCTCCTCCCACCTGATGTAGTGGCCAAATTGGATCACTCACGGTTCATGGTGTCTTCCTACGCACAGTCACAGCTCTGTGCTTTGATGGAAGTGCTTCCTCCAGCCCAGCAGGCCCTGCTCTCCTGCCTTCCCCCAGTCCTTTTCAGCTCTCAGGGCAATACCACCTGCTCAATGAATCCTCCTCTGTTCGCTCCCACTCAGATTTTTAGCATGATTTTCCTGTGCTTCTGCAGCATAGGGCTTGCTTATCTGGGTAAGGCATACTTCATTCAACAAACATTTCATTCAGCAAACATTCACCGAATGTCTATAGAGTTCCTGGCACTGTGCAAAAAGGGACCACAAAGGGAATGAAGGCTGGTTCTTTCCCTTAAGAAGTTCTTATTCTTCCTGGAATTAGCATTCTCCTTCTACTTAATAATCTCTGTACTAGACTATGGGTGTGCTGAGGACAGGGAATCTGCTTAATTATCTTTGTGTTCTCAGTGCTTAGCAACCACGTGGCACAGAAGTCTTTCAGGAAATGTGAAGCTATAGAAGAAAGAAAGAGAGGAAGAAAGGAAAGAAGAAATTAGTTGATTTATTCCACGGTTGTTTGGTAAGTGTCTAAAATATGCCAGGCCCTAATGAACAATGAATAAAACATAGGCTGCACACACCTGTTCGTGTGTAGCCTGTTTTATTCATGGTTCATTAGGATTTGGCATACACATACGTGTGTGTATGTGTCGGGGGAGGTGCACATGAAGACTCAAAACTTGGTGATGAGTGTCTGCAGAGCTCTGAGAACAAATCAGAAGACCCCCCTCTTGACTCTTGACCAGCTTTCTGAACTGAAGTTTTCCGAATCCACAGGAAAGAAGAGAGGGACCTATTTAGATGCTCAACTAAGCTATTGAGTGGTGATTAAAGAGACTCTTCAAACAATTTCAGAAAGCAGGTGATTTTTGCAATTGCAGGCTTATAGACATATGGTATTTGGATGATATAATTTCTTTAATTGAAAGTGTTATCTTAACCAGGGAGTTTTGCAAAACCCCAAAACAAAGACATCTGTTGCTGTTTTTGTTCTTTTCCCCAGCAAACAATCTGGTGGTGAAAAATAGGAATGACTAAATGGAACACCAGGGAAAATCATGGATTTGAAAAACAAACCCCTACGTCTTTAAGAGGCGAGTAACTAATCGTGGCACAAAACAGGCGCTTCTGAACAGAGTCTTCTGTGAAATCTTGGGTCATTATAACTCTGCTTATTTTCATATCAATAATTATTAATATGGAACCAAGGGGATGCGTTTGTGGCAAGTTCAGTGCACTTCTCCGTTGTCCATGAACCTTAGCTATTAGCTCTGTGTGTTGGTGGTTTGGCTAAATCTTTACACCAGATCCTCTGATCCATTTGCCTCCTGGACATTTACTCATGGCCCAAAGGTGCCTGAAACTCAGGTGCTCAAAATTAATCTCATCAGTCCACCAGAACCTGCTTCATCTCCTGAATTCTCCATTTTGGGGAATGTCCCACCAAGTTAGAAACCTCTCAGGACCTTCTCTCTCCTGCAAACCTCGCAGAAGCTGAAATCAGGATCTGTTGTCTCTTCTTTGGAAAGACTCTGCACTCTGCTGCCTCTTTTTCACCCCTACTACCTCTGTGTTGCACTCTCAGGTTACTGCAATGATTCTGCCTCTCTCCAGGCTTCTATCCAACCTTGACCATGACCTGTAGGGAAATGGCAGGAAGCAGAATTCACCTCACATGGTTCAAATGAAGAAACATTAATGAAGAAACTGCTTAGAGAGGTGGGGCAGGGTTAATGAAATAAACAAGGGATGTTGAGGCACCTAGAGATTAGCAACGGTTGGAAGCTATTATCACGTCTATAACCAAAGGGACAAGGGGAAGAAACAGATATTGAAGCCCAGTGAGAACTGGAACTGTGGAGGAAGGGCTGCCCAGTGGTGCATAGCCAGAGAGGTCATGTGGCAACAGGGACAGAGCAGGGAGAAATCACACAATGCACCCTCTACCCGCCTTCCCGCTGTTGGTATTTCCCATTGGATGGACCCAGAGCCTAGCTCAAGGGAGCCCAGAAGAAGCAGTCTGCAACAACAGGGCAGAATAGTGCTGAGGATGTATCTAGGGCATGGAATAGGAGGAAAGAGAATCACAAGTCTCTCCCCTCTTATCTATTCTATGCTCTATACCCAAGTACTACTCCTAAAACCCCTACTATGTCTCTCCTCTGACTGAATCACTTTAGAAACTCCTCATTTCACTCAAGATAAAATCACAGCTCTGTAAGCTGGCATTGTCTCCCCACTGCCACTGGCCTCTCTAGTCCTGCCTCTCACCACTCCTGGTTCTTACCTGACCCCCAGTTCTACTGCACTACTTCCAGGCCCCTGAATACACCATGCTGTTCTAAATCTTCATGGTTTAGTGAATGTTCCTTCCTTTTCCTGAAGTAGCCTCTCTCTCCTGACCCAAACCTTTCCAATACTGCCTGCCTGGTGAGCTGCAAGTCTTCCTTTCAAGATTAATTCAGATGTCACCTTCTCTGGGAAGCCTCCTCTAGCCATTCCACTCCTCGACCTGAATTAATCACCCCTACCTCTAGACAATCTTCCTTATACACATTTATATTTTGACTATTGTCACACTTCATGATTTTCTCTTGATCATATTTGTATCCCACAGCCAGACTGGTAGATCCCTGAAGATGAAGGCTATTTATTATTCATCTTAGCATACTAGCTAATTGTCATAGTTCCTGGAACATTAAATCTGTTCAGTAAACATTTAAGAAATAAAGGAAAAAAGAAAGGTGGGGAGAGGGAGGAAGGGAGGGATGGAGGAAAGGAGAAAGGAAGGAAGAAGAAAGGAAGGGAGACGAGGAAGGAGGGAAGGTAGAATGAAGGAATGGAAGGAAGAAGGGAAGGAGGAAGTGAGGGAGGGAGGAAGGAAGGAGGGAAGGGGGAAGGAGGGAAGGAGGGAAGGAAGGAAGGAATGGAGAGAAAGGGAGGCAGGGAAGGAAGGAAAGAAATTATTCCAATTGTTCAAAGCATTTCCAAATACTTTTGCACCTCTGACCTTCACAAGCAGCCTAAGTGTTGTGCTGGGTATGATTACCTGGGATAAGGACACTGAGTCTCACAAAGGGATGAATGGAAGCTCAGGGAGAAGGTAGTGGGAAGAGATTGGGATGGAGAATCAGACTATTTGGTTTGAGCCCCAGGTCTCTAATTTTCTGGGTGTGAGTTCTTTGCTGAACTAGGAACTTTTCTGAGCCTTTGATTCATATCTATAAAACCTCCCAGAGTGGGGTGAGGCAATGTGTGAAGATGGTTCACATACTATACAAGGCTAGACAAATAAAAGGGATTTAGGGCCACTTTTTTGGCACTCACTCTGCCATTTTTAGTAGTTCTGATTGACTTATTGACATCTGCCTAGCTCTACTACCTTATATGACTAAGCCAACAAAAGGCTGAGTAGGCTCTTCCCACAGTGAGAAAGTTGCTTCTTGAATTTTTAGAGTTGTTGAGGTAGGTCCAGAAAATACCTGGAGACAACTGAGCCCAATCTTTGATCTCCTGCTACTGTCACCAACTACAGACTTCCTGACAAAAGGACACGGGCTTCACACACCAGCAGCAGCTAAGTCCGATCCAGCCAGTCCCTTCCATCTTTGGAACACTCTGGATACCAGAAACTTCTTCCTTTGAACAGAAATCTTTCTCCCTATAATTTTTTCATATTGGCTTTGTTTCCTTGGCTTTAGGACCAGAAAAGGCCATGCTTGTTCCCATGTAACAGCTCTTTTAAACGAAGGAAGCTCTGTTGTCCTTCTGAATTGCTTCTCTTCCAGGCCATGCTTCCATTGTCCCTCAGCTGTTCTTTATTAGAGAGACTTTGAGGCCTTTTTCTACTCTGAGAGCCTCATCAGAACTTTTCTCTCTGCTGCTATTTCTCCCTGGAGTCTATGACAAGCCACTCGACTGCCTCATGACCACAATGACACCAGAGCAATCCATCATACATCTCAAACAGTAATCACAAGTAACAGAGGTCCATATGTCCAGATGAGAAAATCAAGGCTCTGTGAGATGGGGGTTGCTTGCCCTAATTCATATCGATGGTATATAGAAGCACAGGGACTAACCCAGAGCTGCCTGACTTCTAGAGCCCCATGTGTTCTATTGCCAGTGATTCCTGCGCTTGCTCCATTTAAGCCATGGACAAAGAGAACTGAGAGGTGCACTGGTTGCTTTCCTCAATTCAAACCAGTCTCCTCAATGAAAATACAGGATTAGACGAGTTTGTAATCATCTAATAAGAAGCACTTGAAAAATGATATTCTTTTTTCTTTTTTTGAGATGAAGTTTCACTCTTATTGCCCAGGCTGGAGTGCAATGGTGCGATCTCGGCTCACCACAGCCTCCGCCACCCAAGTTAAAGCAATTCTCCTACCTCAGCTTCCCAAGTAGCTGGGATTACAGACACCCGCCACAACATCCAGCTAATTCTGTATTTTTAGTAGAGACAAGGCTTCTCCATGTTGGTCAGGCTGATCTCGAACTCCTGACCTTATGTGATCCACCCACCTCAGCCTCCCAAAGTGCTGGGATTACAAGTGTGAGTCACTGCACCCAGCCATTCTTAGCATCATAATTATTTAGTGCTTTATGAAACTTGACAATTGCTTTTCCCAATCGTTCTGAGATTTTCAGATAGTGAGGTTTTGGGAATCATATAGACTGGTTCTCCTCCCAGTGTGGTCTGCATACCGGTGTCAGTTTACAAACCATCATGGGTCCTTGCTGAGATAAGTACCGAAGTTGAGAATGAACATTGAGACATTTGATAGCAATTTGACATCACCATGGCATCCAAGCATGTAATTTTGTGTTTTACAAAAGCATCAGTTGGCCACAGATTGAAAATAAAAACCTGGTTCTTTACCATAGGCATTTTGAGAAGCACTGACGCAGACCATTCTCTAATGATTGACTGGTTCTGTTTCATTTGCATAAGAATTTGGACTTCACTTGGATAATAGGATCCGTTCAGCTAGGTTTGTAAAACAATAGTCACATTGACTGTGTGCTATGTGCTCTACCAGGGGCTGTGAGCGGACAGTAGGGATGAGCAAGGGATTGGATCTTCCCACGGCACTCAGCACAACAGTGTGCCCAGAGTAGATGCTTAGGAAATGTTAAAATTGGATTGGTTTGACTTGAATGTGCACTTGAAATTCTGAAGCCTACCTAATGGTAGTTGTCTCCAGGAATCTTCAGGCCTGGTCAAAAATGTCAGAACACACGGCCTACGGTTATGGGTTGTAAGCATATAAGAGTAAGACCCTTGTGCACATCTACAAGTGCTCTAAAAACAGGAAAGATGGACTGCGATCTTTGGGAATCTGTCTCTATTATTTAGCTGTGTTTTTGCTTGGCTTTTTTGTTTTTTTAATTTTTTCATCCATGTAGTCTTATTTTGCCAGCTGGACTGTTTACTTTTTGAGGAAAGGCCATATCATAGACCGTGTGTCTTCACGTTCAAAAACATACTTTTTCAAATTTAATTTTTCTGAAATCAATAAGGATCTTACAAGTGATATGTTCATATGATGCTATATCCCCAAGCCTAAAAGTGATCAAATCAGCAGTACTTTTTATGCTTAGAGGCATCTTAGAATTTAACAAATACTGCAAGTCGATTGATATTCAAATTGCTTTCAGCATTCTATTGAACTCATATGACATGTTCCATAAATACCCCCTGGTTGAAGTGTCACTTTTAGTTTTTAGAAACATAAGTTGAAGTTACTGAGGGGTAGAAGTATTAAGTGGAAATGAAAGCTTTTTGTCTACAGCTGAAACAAATGTTTGTTTACTAATTTATCCCTAATAGTGGTATTGCCCAGTTCGTAGCTGTACCCTACCTTACAGATGAGAAAACAGGCTCAGAGGTAGAGGCTATTGTTTGACCAGGGTCAACAACTGGTTAGTTGCTAAACCAAGAGTCCATGATTTTTCCACCATAACAAACTGGTAATCTGTGCTCATTGCAAAGCCCAGTTTAAAAGTTACTCTTTCAGGAACTCTTCTTTGATTCTTCTACCCAGATAGTGGTGATCTTTGTCTTTTCTATGCCTCCCTCACCCTCTACATGTGTCAAGCTAATGGCCTTAATACTTTATGCTTTAAATTATTGTATTTTATGTATGTCTTTGTTCCCACCACTAGATGCCAGTTCCTTGGGAGGTAACTAAGGAACCAGCTTCTACTAGGAGATGTTGACAACTTGCCTCAGATCTTACGATATTTCCCCGTGAAACCTAATTTAGGCTTTCACTATGTGTATTTGTGGTTCATTTGTTATAGTAAGGTAGTGGTTCTGGTCCCAACCAAGGTCCTATCAGTCTATATGTTCTGGAGCAACTTACTTTTAAATTAATCCTACCTTAACGTGATTGTTTCTTATGTAAAGAAGTAATGTGGGCTGGGCACAGTGGCTCACACCTGTAATCCCAACACTTTGGGAGGCCCAGGCGGGTGGATCACGAGGTCAAGAGATCAAGGCCATCCTGCCCAACATGGTGAAACCCAGTCTCTAATAAAAAACACAAAAATTAGCCAGGCATCGTGTCATGCACCTGTAGTCCCAGCTACTCGGGAGGCTGAGGCAGGAGAATTGCTTGAACCCAAGAGGTGGAGATTGCAGTGAGCTGAGATTGCACCACTGCACTCCAGCATAGTGCCCGGCAACAAAGAAAAAAAGAAGTAATGTGGGCCTCACACAAGTAATGAGGATTTGGGGTTGTAATTATAATGGGATACATTTTTTTCTGAGTACAATGGAATATTATTGCTAACAGTAATAACAGCCAACATTTCTATAGCATCGTATAACATGAAAAATATTTTCTTCTCTATTATGTTGTTTCATTCTCATAAGAACTCTATAAGGTAGGTAACCTCATGCTCATTAGCTATACAAGGATACGGAGGCTGAGTCGCCCATGGCCCCCACTTATGGCCAGAAAATGGCAGAGTCAAAGCTAGCATGCAATCATCCATCTTCATATCCATGCTGCATTTAACAATACAATAAATGTTATCATGGCCACTTTTGTTATTTTCCTAACACTGCTCTATCTGATGTAAACTCATTACAGCTATGAACTCCTTGGTGGCCAAGCATTTGATAAAATCTGTTGTGGAGCTAGAGCTTTCCAGTCGACATCTCAGGTAGGTTATTAGGATTAATAGGCAGGCAGCAGACACTACCAGTTATGTTTGCCCTGCAAGTAAACTGAACCACATAGATGAAGGGAATTACCCAAGAATGATGAGGTCTGTTTCTCTGACTGTTAGGCAGATATCTTATTTCCTCATGGAGCAAGTGAATGTAGCCTGGGATAGGAGATAAGTCATATGTTCTGATCCCGGTCTTAATACCTGCTAAAGGTACAGCACAGCACAGACCCTGAACATACTCCATGGGAATGCTATCTCTGAACCACGTATAGGATCCTGTCCACTGACCTTGCTGGTGACCACGAGCCCAAATTAGATGTGTTCTATTTGTCCAACACATAAAACGTACTTTTGTGGTGTGGACTATCTCTGGGCTCCTGGCTATTCCCAACTCCTGACTACTTCCTCACCTGGGTTCCCAGGTCTTTATCACTTGCTAGGGAAATTGGTCTCTACAAAGGGTTCCCTATGGCACAAAGTTCCCATTAGTGGGACTAAATCAACTGGGTGTGGATCTGTTTTGCCAGCACAATTCCCTTGAGAACCCAGGGGAGCTTATGCCTTTTTTTTTTTTTTTTTTTTTTTTTTTGTGACAGTTCAATTTAGCTGTGTAATAGGAAGCACTCAATTTCACTCTTCAAAGCCACTAAGTGGCTGTTTTTTTTTGTGAAGCTTCTGTTAGCTCCTTTAGATAGAGTTCAGCATTCTGTGCAACTGCTTTTCTTTGTACTTAACTTCTATTGTTTTACTCATCTTATGGCACAGTGGAACTTGGGAACCCATCAGTCTTTCACACTAAATTTTGAGCTCCTAAGGCCAAGAGCTATGGAGACCCCAGGGCCTACCAAGGAGGTGGTACAGAGCAGGAGTTAGGAGGGATGGCAGGATGGATAAACAAATAATGGCATGACTTAGGATTGGAAGACTTGGGTTTGGGCCCCACTTGTTCAACTCACCAGCTGTGTGTGTGGTTCAGGCACATCAGAAATTACCCGGGTCGAACTTCCCTTTCAGGTAAAATGAAGAAAATAATGCTTTTCTGTCATGGTCAATTATGGTCATATGTGTGGAAATGCTGTGAAACAGTAAAGTTACATAACACAAAGCACAGTTTTTATATTTCCAGGAGACCTATATCAGCAGGCGCTATAAATTAATAACTGGCACAGTTCTAGATGATTCAATGGAGGAGGCAAGGCTCAAAATGGCAGCCCAGGGTGTGTCCATGTCCTGCCTCTTGATTTTGATGAAAATGTGAGAGCAAGAAGAATGGTCATCACTGATTACCTTAGAATAAAGTATTTGATCTGTTTGTCTGTCTTGTGCTTGACGCCACTTGACAATGTCCACAGCAGTGCTTCCTTCAGCTCCTGTCTCCTGTGATGGGAAACTCAGGCCCAGGCCAAGGCCACCATGCAGTCATACACCTGCCTTTGGTATAATGCCCTGCTGCCACCATCTTGAAATGCTTCGCTACCAGGAGTCCCACAGTTATTTTGCACTGGTTCCTGCAAATTATACACTGGTCCCTGCTTGCATTCTCTGGAGACTACTCTACTTTTCTGTTAATTGAGCAGACATCTCCCTCCCTGTTGCCCATTCTGAAGGATGCTGCTTTTGAGGTCTAAAGTGAGAGAAGGATCCTTCTTTCTGCGAATGAGCCTAAGATATTTAAACACAGCTGTTCTCCTCTCCTCCCAACCCCTATCTCCTCTCTTCTCTTTCCTCATTAGTTTGTGATGTCATCATTATTATACATTATTACGTACATAATTACATATATTATTATATATTATCATGTATTATTACATTCCATTTGAATGTAAAATTGAGCCCATTTTGCAGATGTACTATATTCTATTCGTCTGCCTGTGTTTTCTTGTATTTAGCATTACACTATTTTAACAATTGTAGTCTTTCGATGTGTCCAAAATTCGTCAACCGTTCTTCATTATTATTTGTTCAAGTTTGTATTTCTCCTGTCTGTAGTCATCAAGATGATATTAAGAACCACCGCTTTCCTGGGATAAACCCTACTTAGTCATGATGGATTATTCTTTTTAATATACTATGGAATTCAAGTAACTATCATTTTATTTAGAATTTTCACAAATGTATTAATATGTGAAGCTGAATTATAAACACTTTTTTGGTATTCTCTGTCAGATTTTAGTATAAGGACTTATGATAGCTTTATAAAAGAAATGAGATAACTTTTCCTATTTCTCTGTGTTGTTCACCACTTTAGGCAGCATAATAATCTCTGCCCTTAAAGTATTAAAGAATTCATCATATAAGGCCTGAAGGTTGTAAGGCTGAAGGAAAGGGTAATCCTGAAGATAATTTTCTTAAAGTGTGCTATGGTTACTGATATTTGTTTGAGTGTGTGTGTGTGTGTGTGTGTGTGTGTGTGTGTGTGTGTTTCTTGCTGAACCAATTAATTTATGATTTTTCCACAAATTATCCAAATTAATAAAAAATTTTCAGAAGCGTAAGCACATAGCTATGTATAACATACTTTGGATATTTGTATCTTCTGTGTGTATTATATTCCTTCTGTATTTTTAATTTGTTTCCCTTTTCTTGAATAGACTTGTCCCAGGTTACCCCAGAGAAACAGTCTTTAGATTTATTAATATATGTGAAGTCACTATATATTCTATTTTTCAAAATAATTAATTCTAGTCTTTACAATTTCTTTTCTACTTCCCATCAGTCTTTCTTTGGTGTGGACAGTTTATTTAAAAAACCTTTTCAGTTAAAATATTATTTATTCTATTTTCTTATTTAAAATGAATAAATTAAGTAAAGGATAAATCAAATATAGAATCTTCATTTTTTTTCTGTTTTTCAAAATTATTTGCAGTGTTTTAATTTTAATGAGTTCATTACTGACATGTCCTCACTTGGGAACGTAAATTTCATTATTATAAAGTGATTATTGTTATATTTTTCCTTTTGAAATCTGCTTTGTCTAATATTTAACGCATTCTCCTTTCTCTTTAAAATTATCTAACTAATAAGGTTGCACCCTCATTATTTTAAACTTTCTGTGACATTTCATGTGCCTGTCTTTTATATGGACAAACCACTGGTTCTGTTTTAAAACCTAGCCCAGGACTTTCTATCCTTTACAAGCTCACTTCTGTTTATCTATCTGTGTTTTACAGCTCCCTTGAAATCCTGGTTAATGGTCGATTTATAAGAGGTTTATTTCTTTAAAAATTTTAACTTTTGTGGAAACTCATTTTATTACCTAAAACTCCCCATGCACTTTTTCCTCCATTTCTAAATAACTGTTTCCCCAAGGAAAGCTACAAGTTGAGGCAGGAGCAATTCAATGATATGCCTCTATAAGGATAGTACTTTTCAAACTTATTTATCTAGGAAACCTAGGAAAAATAGTATTAATATATTGATGAAATACCAAAAGGAACTTATAAACATAATGTACATTTGGATTAAAAGAGGAATCAAAAGTTTATCTGATTCAATTGTTGCAAGAAATGATCACATTGATTCATGTGTTTAATGCACAACAAACACTAATATCAAAAATGCATGGCACTCTTACAAGAAATATATGTAACATAGACTGACAATCATCCAAAAGATAATATAAATGAGTTAGTTAGAGCTGCCGATGTGTCATATTTTATAGTAGAATGTTCCAGGTTTGTAAATCAAGAATCTCTCATAAGACCACCAGGCATTCTAATATAAGGTGTGCCATTTCTCGTCTTTTTTTTTTAAAACAAAAAACACAACAGTATGCATCCTATGCTGTAGTCATAAGGAATACACACATGCACATACTTCTTATGTACAGTTGACCTTTGAACAACACGGAGGTAAAGAACACTGACTGCCCTGCACAGTCAAATATTCATGTACAACTTTTAACTCCCCAAAACATAACTGTAGTATATAATACATTTAACATAACAAATATGGTCATAAACAGTCAACGCATTTTTTTTATGTTATATGTATTATATACTATATTCATACAATAAATTAAAAGAAAAGAATTTCCTGAAGAAAATGATAAGGAAAATATATTTACTATTAATTAAGTGAAGTAGTTCATCGTAAAGAGCTATCCTTGTCACCTTCACATTAAGCAGCCTGAGGAGGAGGAGAAAGAAGGGCTGGTCTTGGTCCTGTTGTCTCAGGAGTGGCAGAGGCAGAAGAAATCAGTGTACAAGTGGACCCATGCAGTTCAAATCCATGTTGTTCAAGGGTTAGCTATATATGTGTTAAATTACATTTTAGAAAAGTATCTCAAAATTATTTTTTACTCTATTTTTAATTATTCAAGACAAAGGCTACCTCAAGGATTACCAGCATTTCACAAAATATGATTGGGCAAATTTGCCTTGGGAGCAACTGGGTTGTAATAGTTCTGAGAAAGATAAACCCATGATGTGCCGATCAACTTACAGATGGCATTATTCATCTTTCAGTCATTTTTTTTGTACAACAAACACTTAGGAGGCATGGACTCTGGGTCGGATATTGTACTCACCTACAGTTGGAGTTGGGAGTGAAGTGACTGAGTTTGGGAGAGGTGAAAAACAACAGATCTTCAAGCCTTAGAGATATCACGTCAAGGATGGTCTGGCCTACCTGTCTCTCTAAGCCTCCTTCCTGTTGGCAAGTGCCATGGAGACCACCATCCCAAAAGCCCAGGACTTCTGGGTTTTCACTCTACAGCTGCATGGCTTTGAGAAAGTCACTTACCACGCTGGTTCTGAGTAACTTCACTATAAAAGAGGAATGAAAATATCCCGGGTTCAAGTCTTGATTTGGTCACCTGCCAGCTTTGTCCTAGCCTTCAGTTTCCTTGTCTGTGACATGGAGCTAAACTGCACTGGATGAACTGAATGAGCAAAGGTATATGAAAGTGCCCCGCCAAAATCCTGGCACACAGTTGGCACTCATTAACTGTGTGTGTTTCTCCCATGTTTTAGATGACTGGACCTTCAGAGAACTTGCTGCAATTTTGAGGAAATGTGTGAGCTAAGGGTATCTCAGTTTTCACTTGCTTCTGATTTTGTCCCTTTTCGCTCCACTCTGGGTGTCTTTGTTTCTTATCTTCATTGTAAGCCTAAGCCCTGACCAGGCAAGGCAGAGTGAAGCCATAAAGAGAAGTCAGCAAGGCGGTTGGGCCCCCAGGAGGAAGGGGGTGGGAAGGTTTCATTCTATTTGTACAGGTGCATTGTAATGCCGCCTGTGGTGTGAACATTTTCCACTTCATTACTCCTGGCCCTGGCCCAGGCCCTGTCTGCTCCCCTGGCCCCTACCTTGGTTTAATTTCAGCAGTTCCTGGCCTTTGGAAGGCAGCAGTCACAGAAAGGAAAACAAATGAGGTCGCCATAAACATTTCTGCACGTTGCCCAGCCAGGGCAGATGGGTATGATTGTGGAGCAGGAAAGGGACCGTTTGGCTGGGGCTGCTGGTACCCCCATCAAAGTAACTCAGTTCCCAAGGGCTTCTGTCTGCTGAGCACTACCTTTCTAATTGGAGTTGGCTTTGGTTTAACGTGTAAGAGTGGGCCAAAACAGATATCCACGGGTCCCAGGGCAGGGCAGTCTATGAGTTGGTTGATTTGAATAAATAATAGCTACCATTTACTGACCACTTACTACATGCCAGATGCTGTTCTAAACACTTTAAATAATTTTTAGGTTGTGGTCTATCTATTATTCTTCTTATTTTACAGATGAGGAAACTGAGGCACATAGTCTGGTTCATGAGCAGCAGAGCCAAATATTATCTTCAGCAATCTGACCTCGGCATCTGCATGTTGAAGTACTATGCCAGCATTGCCTCCTGACATGACACTTGCATGTGCTTATATTTAGATGATGAGAAACCCTGAAGTATCAATTAGACACCTATAGAATTATATAACTTGGACTTTTTGAATCCCAGGATTGGATTGGTCCCTAAGATAATAAAGCCGAATGACCATTATATGCTGGGATTCCCCACAGACATTATCCAGCTTTTGCTTATGTAACTCCATTGATGGGAAGCTCACTGCTATATGAGGCATCTCATTTCATCACATGACAATTTAACCTTAATGGTAGTGCTGGTGACTTTGTGTGCAAACGGAGTATTTTCCCTAATCATGTCGGTTATCTGTAAAAGTGATCACTCAAGTGACTGGTTAGCAGAGTACCTAGTACACTGTGGGCACACAATAAATGTTCATTCCTTTCCTTCTCTTCTCCTGTCATTCACAAATTTAAAAGAAAATAAATTGTTTCCTCACTCTAATGTGAAAGTATGTTTCCAAAATAATATCAGGCTCACACCTCATTTGAAAGGAGAGACGTTCAACAGGGCCGGATGATCCAATTCCCGCTTTCTTTTATTCCTTCTTCTCCTTCCTTTCCCAAATAGTTTGTGAAGATGCATTTGCTAGACATTTGCTAGGCATGGGCTGCAGACAAGACCAGAACACAGCCCCTCCCTGTGGGGAGTTCATGTCCACCTGGGAAGCTGCCACATAAATAACCTGCAATTAAGTGTGTGACAATGCTGAGGGGATCCCGCAGTAGGAGTGGCTAACTCACTGTGTCCACCAAGTAGGTTCTCCATGATCCACTGGGCAACAGTTTTGACACCTCCTGGTAAACTTAGGCTATGTGCATTTGAAAACACTTTAAAATTATCCCCAGATGTATGCTTTAATGAATTAGGGGCCACGTCACTTTAGTAAAAGACATTCTAGGGATTGAAATTGATCCCATTCTTCTTACCTACTCCCAGGCATTGACCCTATACTGGGGCCCCTCTGCCTCATAAATTTCTCCCTCTCTAGTAGATCATTCCCATCAATACGTAAACATGCTGTGAACCCAGCCACGAGTTAAAAAGGAACTCTCCATCGATCCCCATCCACTCCTCGTTTCTCTGTTCCTCTTTCCAGACAAACTCCCCGAAGAGTTGAACCTACTTGCAGTCTCTGCTTTCTCTCTCCTAGTCTCTTGAACCTATTCAATCAGGCTTTTATCTTCACTTCACCCAAACAGATCTTGTCAAGGTCACTAAGGATTATTCTTTACCAAATCTGGAACTCACTTGCCATCCTAACCAAGGACTGATTTGACCCTTTGGGGCACTCTTGTCTTAAAACACTTCCTTCGTCTTCCGGGATGGGAGTCTCTGGGTTTTCTTCCTACCTTAACAAGCCCCTCCTTCACAGCTTTCTTGTCAGGTTCCTCCTCCTCTTGCTAACTCCATGCACTGGAGTGCTCCAAGGACTGGTCCTCTTCTCTATCTTCTCTACCTCCATTTAATCCCTTGGGGATTTTGACTGAGGCCTATGGCTTTAAATAACATGTGTTCTGAAGAATGGCAAAAGAATCTCTCCAGCTTGCCTTTTTCCACCTTCCCTGCCCTCTCCATGGGATCTCCAATATGCACCTTAAATGTAATACATTTAAAAGAAACACCCTGGCTGGGCACAATGGCTCATGCCTGTAATCTCAGCACTTTGGGAGGCTGAGGCAGGAGGATCACCTGAGGTCAGGAGTTCGAGAACAGCCTGGCCAACATAGCAAAACCCTGTCTCTACTAAAAATACAACAACAACCAAAAAAACTAGCTGGACATGGTGGTAGGCACCTGTAATCCCTGCTATTTGGGAGGCTGAGGCAGGAGAATTGATTGAACCCAGGAGGTGGAGGTTGTAATGGCCCAGATCATGCCACACACTCCAGCCTGGGTGACAGAGTGAGACTCCATCTCAACAAAAAGAAAAAAAATCCTGATTCTCATTAACCATTAACCTGCTCCTCACCCATATTTCTTCATCTCTGAATATAGCAACTTTATTCTTCCAGTTACTTAGCCCTGGAGTCATGAGGGACTCTTCCTGCCCACACCCCACCTTCAAACCATTGGCAGATCCTGCAGCCTTCTGCTGAAAAATAGATCCAAAATCTGACACTTCTCATCACCTCAGGCTACATGTCTCCTTAGGAAACCATGCTCCTTTCTGGCCTGGTTGGTTGCAGTAGCCTCTTAACAACTGGTCTCCCTGTTTCCGTCCTTGCTGCCCTTCATACTGTTGTTCATGTGGGAGTGGAAGGGATCTTTTAACATGCTAAATCACATTGTGGGCACTGCTTTGCCCAAAGCCCTCCAATGCCTTCCATCTCACCTGGGGCAAAACCCAACATTAATTCCACTTCCTGCAAGGTCCCCATGAATTGGACTGCTAACTTCTCTTTGGCTTCCTCTCCTGCCAACCTCCCTATCCCTCTGCTGCTCCAGCCATGCCAGCCTTCTGGCTGCTCTACAATGTGCCAACATGTTCCCAGCTCAGGGCCTCACGCCTTGCTCTTCCTCCTACCTGGACACTTTTCCACCATGATGTCCACAGGCCAGCTCCTCACTTCTGCCCTGCCTCTTCAGAAAGTACTTCCCAGGCAATCTATAAAACGATTAATACTATCCAGCGACGCTATCATCTCTACTCTGCTGATTTTTTTCTCCACTGTGCTTATCACTTCTTAATGTAGTCTGTATTTATGTGTTTGTTAGCAGTCTGCTTTTTTCCCCCTAGAGCTTGAGGTCTCTGATGCGAATTTGTTTTATCCCCTGCCTTTGACCCCAGTGTCTAGAACAGGCGTCCCCAAACTACGGCCCGCGGGCCACATGCAGCCTCCTGAGGCCATTTATCCGGCCCCCCACCGCACTTCAGGAAGGGGCACCTTTTTCATTGATGGTCAGTGAGAGGAGCACAGTATGTGGCGGCCCTCCAACGGTCTGAGGGACAGTGAACTGGCCCCCTGTGTAAAAAGTCTGGGGATGCCTGCTCTAGAACAATGCTGGCACCTAGCAGCTACTCAAAATATTTATTGAAAGAATAAGTTGGAAAATGTGTGTTCAAATCCCAGCTCTGCCTCTAACTCCCACTGCGACCTGGACAAATCCCTTTACCTTTGTGCCTCGGTATCTTCAATCTGAAGTGAAAAAAAAAAAAATTCTTGTCCTTCCAAATTCAACAGATGATTAAGAAAGTCCAATGAGGTATAGATCATGAAAGCATGTTATAATGAAGATATAGTGTATGCAACCAGTAAAAGATCATGTCCAAAACTGGTAAATTTATCTTGGGTACAAGAAGAATGTTATAAAAGTGCATGGGCCCTTGATCATCTTTCAGGACTCTCTTTGGAGTAGCCTGGTTTGAAGAAGAAGGGAAATAAATTTTTGTAGTATAACAGGTCCCACTGGGTGACAGGCAGTGGATTCCTGGTATGATCCAACTTAATATTTAATACAGTTCTGCCTGATAGGCTACCTGAGTTTCCTGAGGGGAATTGCCTTGTGTTTTCAGCTTTGTAATCTCAGCATCTGGCTCAGAGTAGATATCAATATGAGCTTACTAAATTGGGCTTAACTGCATTTTTTGCTGAGGAAAAGACTCAGGGACAGTGAGCAACTTCCCTGAGGTTGCACAGGTAGTAGGTGGTGTTACTGTTCCGTGCCAGAGCCAGATTCAGCACTCCATGCTGCAAAAGCTCTGCAGAAAACAGCCAGACACTTTTTGCCTTAAAGTCTCTTAAAGCCTATCACGGGCAATTGGCAACAGTCTTTGCCCATACATCTTCCTCAAAGCAGGCAGTAGGCTGTGTGCAGTCAGCACAATAGCTTCTCTTTAGTGCCCTTTGAAAGAATCCGGGAAAAGTCTTCAGTTTTAGGGGAGGGAAGAGCCCAGGAGAAAGCCTCCTTCCAAACAGGCTTGGCTTTGCAGCACCTCCCAAGTTTTGATGTGCAGTTTCAGGGTTTCAGAATGGCCTCTGCGGTTGCTATGGAAATAGAGCAACAAATATTTGCAGGCTGGTAACACCTTCCCCCCAGAAGCCTAGTCAAGAATGTTTGGGACAAGGCCCCTGCCCACCAGGCTGCTGTTGTTGCAGCTGAATGCCGCCTTTGTGATCAGCCTCCTGGCCTGCTACCAGGCTCCAAAGAAATGACTCGGCCCAGATCTTTCTAAATAGTGTTTGTGTTTTAGTTGTCCACAAAGGGGGCGGGGGCAGCTCGACAGAACTTTAAGAAAATCATCCGGCCTATGGCTGATTGTCAAGACAAAAATAATGCTAAGTCTTACTTTGCAAATATCATTCAGAGAGCCATGCCAGGTTGCTTTGGGAATGATGCAAGTTGCCACTCACTGAGCAACAGCATGTGTGGGGAGCTCTGTTCTCATAGCGTCCTCACAGCAGCATGACCAGATAAGTCTGGGCATCTTACAGATGAGAAAATGAATGTTCATGGGAGACACATAAGTTGCTTCAATTTATTTAACTAGTAAATAGTGATGCGGTGCTGAGGTTGAAATGTCTGATTGTTATAATTACTACTGGCATTATTGTAAAGCTCCCTAGATTTCAATCAGTGACTGGCAACCTTTCAGAGCCTCTCACCTTGCACACTCTTACAAGAAAAAGAGATACAGTGAAACGGAGAAATTTGGCCTTAACTGAAAGATAATTTTATTTGTTTGTGGGAACTTGATATGCTTGCTTATCATTGCGGACCAGGCATTGTGCGATTTTGCTGGAATGGGAAGGTCCATGGCTTCCCATCTGGCTCCAGTTCTGTTTGGGAGAAAGGAGAAGTGAAGGAAATTTGACATAACAGCAGGTGTTACTTTGAGGGTTAGAAAGGTACCATTGTCTCCTCTGCAATAAACTGCCAGGTTTTCACCTGCTGTCAAATTGCAAATTCACTTACCATTAAAATGTTGGGTTATGACTTCATTAATTTAGTAAGTCTTTATTAAATGCCTACTGAGGGTCAAGCACTGGGTTGATCACTGGGGATAGAGAAATGAATAATATTTGTTTAACAAGTATTTATTAAGTGTCTGCTCTCTGCTAGGTACTATGTAGGCCCTGGGGATACCGCTCATTCCATCTCCTCAAGGGATTTACTTGTGGATAAACCAAGTAAACGGGCACTTGCCACAGAAAGGATGACTTCTTCACTTGTAAGTATAGGGAGCGAAGGGAGCACCAAGCAAGGACACTTAAATTAGTCTTAACCTGCTTTATTCAATTTGGCAGCCACACATGGGTAGAGATCACATGAAATGTGACTAGTCTGTGTTGTCAGGATAAAACACGCACTGAATTTCAAAGTCTTAGTATGAAAAATAGAATGTATTTATCTCATTAGTAATTTAAATTGATTATATGTTGAAATGATAAGATTTAGGATGATATATTATCAAAATTAATTTTTCATGTGTCTCATGATGCTGTGTAAGCCATCCAGCAACTCTGTAAGGTAGATATTGTTCTTATTGACATTTAAGTGATACACAATGAGCTTAGAGTGGTAAATGACTTACCCAAGGTCACATGACTTAGGAAGGGTAATTCAGATGTCCAAAATCATAAATTGGACCTTCCTTCAAGGAAAGCCCACTGAAAATTTGGTTTAGGAATTGGGCCTTTAATGAGAAGTTAGTTGTCTTCTCTCAATGTGTATTAATATTCTCTGTAGAGAACTCAGGAGTATGTCAGAAGCATAAAACATATCCAGTCATACATCAGTTTTAGAGAGCAGGGCAGATAAATTCTGAAAGCAAAGCATTCATGTCTGTGGTAGAGACAGGCTCGTTATTCCCAAATAGCTGCTCTCTCCTTCTTCCTTAACAATACAACCCCGATTTATTTTTTATTTTTTTTTTAAATTTTATTTTAGAGACAGGGTCTCACTCTGTTTCCCAGGCTGGAATGCAGCGGCATGATCATGGCTCACTGTAGCCTCAAACTCCTGGCCTCAAGTACTCCTCCTGTCTTGGCCTCCCAATGTGTTGTGATTGCAGGCATTAGGCACTATACCCATCCAGAACCCCTGATTTTTACCTGGGCATGTGGATGCTGAAAATGAAATCTTGCAGTGTCAAGGCTCCATTATAGCTAGGTATTTCCAGGTAACTAAGTGCTGGTTCATGGGATGTAAGAAGAAGTAGGGTTTGCAACTTCTGAGAAGTGTTCTTAAATGCAAGGGCTACCCCCCTGTCCTGCTCTTCATCCTTCTTGCTGAATGGAGCAGTGATCTTGCACCAGTTAGGATGTTGAGGATGGCAGAGCAACAAGTTAGAAGGAATCTGGGTCTCTCCCGCTAGAGTGGGCTATTTCAGTCTATGATTATTTCCCTCTTGACTTCTGTTATTATGTGAGAGAATAAAACATCATGATTATATATTACATATGTTATCAAGATTAATTTTTCATTTGTCTCATGATGCTATGTAAACCACTCAGAAACCCTGTGAGGTTGATATTATTCTTATTGTCATTTAAGTGATGCTATTTTTTTTTTTTTTTGAGACGGAATTTCGCTCTTGTTACCCAGGCTGGAGTGCAATGGCACGATCTCAGCTCACCGCAACCTCCGCCTCCTGGGTTCAGGCAATTCTCCTGCCTCAGCCTCCTAAGAAGCTGGGATTACAAGCACGTGCCATCATGCCCAGCTAGTTTTTTGTATTTTTAGTAGAGACGGGGTTTCACCATGTTGACCAGGATGGTCTCGATCTCTCGACCTCGTGATCCACCCGCCTCAGCCTCCCAAAGTGCTGGGATTACAGGCTTGAGCCACCGTGCCCGGCAAGTGATGCTATTCTTACTGACATTTAAGTGATTGTGAGTTTTCTCTCGTATACAGCTGACCATAATTCTCATAATACCATGTATGAAAATTTTCACCAAATACAGGCATGCCTAATTTTACGGAGCTTCATTTTGTTGTGCTTTGAAGATAATGTTTTTCTTTTTTCTTTTTTTTAAACAAATTGAAGGTTTGTGGCAACCTGGCATTGAGTAGTCTCTCAGTGACATTTGTTCAACAGCAGGTGCTCACTTCAGGCATGCCTCTATGTCATGTTTTGGTAATTCTCTCAATATTTCAAATGTTTTCAGTATTACTATATCTGTTATGGTGATCTGCTATCAGTGATCTTTGATGTTACTATTGTCATTGTTTTAAGGTGTCACAGCTGCTCCCATATAAGATGATAAACATAATTCACCAACTGGCTATTCCCCATATTTCTCTCTCTCCTCAGGTCTCCCTATTCTCTAAGATACAACAATGTTGAAATTAAGTCAATTAATAACTCTACAATGGCCTCTAAATGTTCAAGTGAAGGGAAGAATCATATCTCTCATTTTAAATCAAAAGCTAGAAATAATAAAGCTTAATGAGGAAGGCATCTTGAAAGCTGAGATTGGCTGAAATCTAGATCTCTCGCACCAAACAGTTTGCCAAGATGTGAATGTGAAAGAAAAGTTCCTGAGGAAAACTGAAAGCACTATTTCAGTGAACATACAAATAACAAGAAAGTTAAACAGCCTTAGTGCTGAGATGGAGAAAGTTTTAGTGATCTGATTCCCTTAAGTTAAAGCCTAATCCAGAGCAAGGCCCTAACTCTTTTTCATTCTAAGGAGGCTGAGAGTGAGAAAGCTGCAGAAGAAAAGTCTAAAGCTGGCAGAGGTTGGTTCATGAGGTTTAAGGAAAGAAGTCTCAGTCTCATAAAAGTGGAAGATGAAGCAGCAAGTGCTGATGTAGAAGCTGCAGCAAGTTATCCAGAAGATCTAGCTAAGATCACTGATGAAGGTGGCTACACTAAACAATAGACTTTTCAATGTAACTGAAACAGCTTTCTATTGGTAGAAGATGCCACCTAGGACTTTCATAGCAAAAGAGAAGTCAACGCCTGGTTTCAAAGCTTTAACGGATAGATTGACTTTTGTTAATAATGCAGCTAGTGACTTTAAGTTGAAGCTGATGCTCATTTACCAATCCCAAAACCCTGGGGCCCTTAAGAATTAGGCTAAGTCTACTCTGCCTGTGCTCTACAAATGAAACATCAAAGCTGGATGACAGCACATTTGTTTACCACATGGTTTACTAAATATTTTAAGCCCAATGTTGAGACCTACTGCTCAGAAAAAGATTCCTTTCAAAGTGTTACTGCTCATTGGCAATGCACCTGGTCACCCAAGATCTCTAATGGAGATGTACAAGAAGATAGATGTTTTCATACCAGCTAACACAGCATCCATTCTTCATGCCATGGATCAAGGAGTAATTTCAACTTTCAAGTCTTATTATTTAAGAAATAATTTCAAGTCTTATTATTTAAGAAATACATTTTATAAGGCTAAAGCCATCATAGATAGTGATTCCTCTGATGGATCTTGGCAATGTACATTTGAAACATCCTGGAAAGGATTTGCCATTCTAGGTGCCATTAAGAACAATTGTGATTCATGGTAGGTCAAAATATCAGCATTAATATGAGTTTGGTAGAAGTAGAACCTAACCCTGATGAATGACTTTGAGAGATCCAAGCTTCAGTGGAGGAAATCACTGCAATGTGGCATAAATAGCAAGAGAACTAGAATTAGAAGTGGAGCCTGAAGATGGGACTGAACTGCTGCAATCTCATAATGAAACTTGAATGAAGGAGTAGTTGCTTTTTATGGATGAGCAAAGAAAGTATTTTCTTGAAATAGAAACTACTCCTGGTAAAGATGCTGTTACTATTGTCAAAATGACAACAAAGGATTTAGAATATTACCTAAATTTAGTTGATAAAGCAGCAGAAAGACCTGAGAGGATTAGCTCCAATTTTGGAAAGAGTTCTACTGTGGATAAAATTCTATCGAATAGCATCGCATGCTACGGAGAAATCTGTCACGAAAGATGGAATGAAAGGAAACATCAGTCGATGCAGTAAACTTTACTCTTGCCTTATTTTAAGAAATTGTTGCAGCCACCCCAATCTTCAACAACCACTGCTATGATTAGTCATTAGCCATCAACATCAAGGCAAGATTCTCCACCAGCAAGATTACAACACACTGAAGGCTCAGATGACGGTTGCCATTTTTTAGCAATAAAGTTGTTTTTAATTAAGGTATGTACAGTGTTTTTAAAGACATAATGCTATTGCGCATCTAACAGACTATAATATAGTATAAACATAACTTTAATATGCATTGAGAAGCTAAAAAATTTGTGTGACTTACTTTATTGTGATGTTTGCTTTATGGCTGTGCTCGGCAACTGAACTCACGATATGTCTGAGGTATGCCTGTATGTTAGAAATGAGATGGTTATAATAGAAAGATTCCTGGAGTCAGAAAAGCCAGAGGCCAAATTCTTTTTGGAATGCTTAATCTTAAAAGTTTTCATGGATCCATATTTTAAATAAGCAAATTTTATTTTTAAGAAATACATGCAAATAATTAAAAAACCCTATTTAACATGAACTGTTAGCTGATTAAAAAAATAAGTCCCCTTCAATCCTTTAGTTTCTATTCCTCTAAGCCACTCCTTTGTCACCTCCCCAAAAGCAGTTTCTTGTGTGTCCCTAAAGCAGTCTCAGCATAAACACATAAACAAATACACACACACACACACACACACACACACACACATATGTGTGTGTATATATATATATATATATATATATATATACATATATATATATATATTTTTTTTCCTTGAGACAGAGTCTTGCTCTGTCACCCAGGCTGGAGTACTACAGTGGCATGATTTTGGCTCACTGCAACCTCCACCTCTCAGGTTCCAACTATTCCCTTGCCTCAGCCTCCTGAGTAGCTGGGTTTACAGGTGCCACCACCACGCCCAGCTAATTTTTGCATTTTTAGTAGAAATACAAAAACCAACAGGGTTTCACCATGTTGGTCAGGCTGCTCTTGAACTGCTGCCCTTGTGATCCACCCACTTCAGCCTCCCAAAGTGCTGGGATTACAGGCTGAGCCACCGCACCTGGCCACATATGTGTGTTTTATTACGTTTTTATTTTCCCTAGTGAGAGCACATGATGCAAACGGGCATTCCATGTTTTTTGTTTATTCACTTAATGGTATATTTTTGAGATGATTCCATTTAGGTCTACCTCAATTTTTTTTCCTCATAGAGTTTGTCACATTATTTAGCCTTGCTGTGCCTCTGTTTCCTCATCTATAAAATGAGACTGGCAACACTTAAATGCTATGTACATATGTGTATGGTAACTAGCATGGACTAGCACATGGCGGTGCTCCATAACTCTCGCTCTTTTGCTCCTGCTGTCTGCCTCATGGCCCAGTCTATGTCAGACACTACCTACAGCACTGATCACCTGTCTTCAGGAAGATCACAGTAGAACTGAGTGGACGAGTCTCATAGGAAAATATAACACCCAACAAGATGAGTACCTCAAAGAGGTGCAAAGAGCATGCGAAGCACAAACCAAAGTCATGGAGCAACCTGGAGTCGGGCAGACTGGCGTTTGAGAAGTATGAAAATGTGGACAAGTTAGCTCTCCTTTCTGAGTCTCAGTTTCCACATCTATAAAATGAGGGAAATAAATATTCACTTACCCATAAGGTGGTTGGAAGTATCACATTAAATGAAGCATATAAAGTACTGATCATACTTTGCACAGTATGCACAACATTTTGCACACTATGCACCGTATTTGTATAACAGAAATTATCAATAAACATAACTGGTATTATCCTAGTGTTTGGGCTGAGGAGATCTGGGAAGTCTTCCTGAATGAGGTGGCTTTTAAGCTCAGATCTGAAGTATGGATAAGACATGGGAAGGGCATTCCAGATGAAAGTGAGTTAGTATAATTAGCAAGGGCAAGGAGAAGGGAAAGTAAAGGGCAACTCTGAAGAATAGGAACACACAGACCCATCTAAAGTGAAGGATTCAAGGGTGTATAGAGGAAAAAAATGGAAAAAGTAGGCTGAGGCTTCAGCAAGATGACATTGAGTGCTGAGCTGGGGGTTTAGATTTTCTTTCCCAGATCCTAGGGAGCCAGTCAAGGATTTCTGAACATAAGCACTTGACACTCATAATGTGTGGTTGTGGCAAATCACTTAACTTCTTTGAAGGGAAGGTTGGTAGAGTGGAGACTGGGAGTCCAGGCAGGACAAAAGATGACTGGGGCCAATGCTGAGGATGGGACATTGGCAATGGAGAAGGGGCGCCTCTGGGTCAGAGCCCGCCAATCACAGTGACAGGACAGGTCTTGCTCTTTAGACAGTTGTGGGAGATGGGTGTGGATCTGGTGCGATGCCCTGTCCCCGCCCCGTCTTCATCCTATGAGGGATTTCCCAGGTGGTGTGCTCAGCTGGACTGAGGGAACCCTGGGCACACCCATGTCACAGGGCAGCCCTGCTCTCTCCTCAGGTCTGAAGTTCACCTCAGCCCATGACTCAGTGTGAAGGCGATGGATTGGTTCAGTGACCCCCAGGGAAAGCTGAGTCACCTCCAGGAGAGCAATGTCACCCCACCCGAGCCACAGTGGCCTGTGTTGTGAAATCTAGCAGAAAGGTCATCAACGCAGGTTCCAGGATGCCTGGCTCGGCCACTGACTGCCAGGCCACTCACTGAACTCTGTATTCAGTTTTTCCTCCATCTATAGGATGGTGTATCTCCTGGGCTCTGGGAGGATAAAATTAGATAATAAATCCTTCTATCAGTTTACTCAACAGATGTTGACTGGACACCAGTTCTATGCCAGTGTGCTGGGGACAGAGGAATGAATAAGACATATGCTTAGAAGATATCCCCTTCGAGTAGGTGAAGTTCTAATGGGGAAACAGATAAATAAATAGAAGCACTAGCACAGAGCAAAACTTTCCAACATGTAGTTTCACTAAGTCACTGAAGTCATCTCACGTGGGGTGCTAACCAGTTTCATTCATTTGACACACGAGGAAACTGAGGGCCAACCAAGTAAAGTGATTTGCCCTTCCTCGTGTTCCATAACCCCTCAGACATAATTCCATCACAGCCCTTAGCACTCTTTCTCTGGGGTGGAGGTTCAACTATTTATTTCCTCCACCAAAGCTTAAATTCCCTGCAGGCAGGTCTAGCTTCTTTTAATCTTTTGACCACCAGCATCTAGCCCAAGCTGGGCACATGGTTATGGAAGGCATGGTGGGGGAAATGGAGCTAGGAAGTTGTGGAGCATCAAGCACATGCTGGGCTTGGCTGGGCACTTCACATTTGCTGTTGGTTAATCTACTACAGAAACTTGGCATGGTGGGTATTATTATCTCTGTTTTATAGAAAATGTGCCAGAGGCTGAGATGAGTGATGGGATTTGCCCAAGGTCACACTGAGCGTAATCTGAGACGCTCCAAACTCAAAATGGCCCAGAAGCTGGTGTGTGTGCTGTGCGCGGGGATGAAGTGAGTGGGAGCTCAGCAGTCTAAATGCAGAGCCAGCGCAAGTCCCCTGTAAAGGGTTCAGCTGGTTCCCCGGAGCATCTTTACCCAAAGAGCCTGATCCTGTGCTCAGGCTTTTATTAGCATCTGTGTTCTTTCCGCCACAGCGCCCAGCTGCCCCAGCAGCCTCTTGGTGAACACTTGCTGAATAAATGCTTCACCAGGAGAACAAAGACATGAAGAAATAATCCCAAACGCCGAGCACTTTCTATGTGCCAAGGAACGAGGCTAAGCCGTTTATTTATGCCTTCTCTTTTTATTCACTTAATATCACGATGAAATAAGAACCATGAAGGCCCCAGTTTTATAGGAAAAAAATGGAGGTTTAAAAACGTGGAGACTTCATAAAGTCACAAAGCTGGAAAGTGACTTTGAAGCCAGGCTTATGTGGCTCCGAAGCCTGAACTGAAAACCACTACTTGAAAATGAATGTATGTGTGTATGAATTGCAGCTCCTAAATTCTTCTGAAGCCTCAGTCAAGACCACAGTGGCATTAATTCTCCAGACAGGGTGTTTTCCAGGCACTTACGGATCAGATCTGACTGTTTCCAAAAGGCCTTCTGACTGCCAGCTCTCCCAGAGGGGTCAGAGACCATTTCGCAGTTTCCCACTGGGTCTACCTAACTTTGAGAGCTTTGAAGTCCTACATTTAGAGGACGTGGATCAGCCCCAAACCTGAGGGCTCCCCCAAGGTAACTGCCGAGGGAATTCCTCAGGAATCCCTCCTAATGCAACCAAGAGAGGCCTTTAGAAATCAGGCCAAGTAGAGGAAAGAACAATGGGCAGGAAATTGGGACATGAGAGAGTCGTGAGTCAGCAGCGTGGTGAGAGCTGCCAAGATTGCTGATGTGAACAAACTCTGGTTGTATCACGAGGAGCATAATGTGTTGAATAACTAAGGTGATATTGCACTTCCTCTGTGGTGGAGCTGGAGATGGAATGTGGGGTGAAGGTCTGGTTCCACATTTTCACGTAGTAATCGTCAAACCGGAACTTATTCCATAGAGCAGAAAGGGAACACTGCAGGGAACGGCACTGTCGTCTTTGCCAAACTTGTATTTCTTTTCCTGGATAAGAAAAGAAGCCAAAGTTTTGGGAGGATAGGCTTTGGGTATGTCAGAGACTTCCCTGTGAACAAGGCGGTAGCCTTCTTCTGTCTGATCCTAAGGGGAAAACAGGACTCAAGTGAGGAAATAATAGGAAGAAAGTAGACGCAAATGCATCAACAATGCCTTTTTTTTTTGTCAAGAAGTTGGCCAAAGAGGAAATATTTTTGAAGAAAGAAGAAAAAAAGCAAAACACTCAATGAACCTCCTCTCTCCCCTCTATGTGACCCTAAGCAAGTAACCTAATCTTCCTGAGGCTCAGTTCCTTATCTGAAAGCGGCAGGTGGTGTTACGTGAGACTCTTACAATGTGCAGACTATGAATGCAGTGTGGAGATGACTACGCACACGGTCCTGGGACTCTGGCTGCTGCTATTTACATCTTAGCTTAGGGTGACCTTGGAAACTTAGTTTTACTTTGCAGTGCCTCAGCTTCCTCATCTGTAAAATGGGGATAATATATGTAAAGCACTCAAAATGACACTTATCACACAGTAGGTACTCAGCTTTCTTGTTAGCCAGCATCATCGTCACCACCACTCTTCATATATGAAAGGGACTGTCACAGTATCTAGAATATCATAGGTGTTCAGAGAGTGATTTCCTTTTCCCGTTCTCCTTTAGGGGACTGTTTTAGGGTGTCTCTGGGATACCGGCTTCTTCTCATCTCCAGACGTCTGGAAAATGTTTCTAAATAAAACATATTTTTGCATATATTCTAAGGCAGCTATCTGCCTCTATCTAAATACTCTTTTAGTGAAGAAAGGAGCAGAGCAAGGAGAATGTCGATCCCCTACTTGTAGAATTTTCTCATTCTGAACAGTGTACTTCACAGATTCCAAAGTGTTTCTCCCTCCATTACCTCGTTACCCCTTATCAGAGTGAGCGCAGATGGGAGAACTGAGGCTCTGAAGGTTCGGTGACTTACCCGGAGCCACTAACACCTGCGTGAGTGAACCAGGAATTGAACCCAAGGCTTTCAGACTCTGGACATCTGCCATTAGAGGAGGCATTGTCCAGCCTCTTCCTCTCACCCCACACATCCCTCACCCTGGGGTTCTGCTCAGGGAAGCAGAAGAAGGGCACTCAGCCAGGGTCCAACCTTGAAGCCAAATCCTTGCAGTAACAGAGAAGACTAGAAGCTAAAGAGAGGAGCCAGGAACTGTGGATGTCCCTGCCGTGAGTCCCAGAGCTTAGAGCTGGAGACCTCACCTGGATCAGTCTTCTGTTTTCAGTAGCTGCAGTGGGTGAGATCCAGAACTAATGTCAAGAGCCGAGAACCCCTACCAGCATTGCATGATAGGATTTTCTGTGCTAATTCTGTATCTGTGCTGTACAATACAGGAGCCACTAGCCACATGTGGCTACTGAGCACTTAAAGTATGCTCAGTCACGGGACTGAGCTATCAGTGTCCCTGTTTTCTAGCTGAGGAAACTGACGCTCAGTCAGGGGAGCTGGTTGAGGTTGCAGTTAGCCAGGCATGTTGCTGGAACTTGAAGCCATCCTGTCTGGCCCCCTAGCCATGCCCTTCATCACCACAGAAGCCTCTTGTTCCACTCCCCAGGGAGGATCTTTGCACCCTTCTGAGCCCAGACAGGTGATTGGGTCATGTCTGCCTGTGCAGAAGGGTCTCCCTTCCTGCTTGGCTCCACCTGGCTCCAACTCTAGAAGGCACCTGTATTGTTTTACTGATAACAGTGTTTGCCCTTCCAAAGCCAGAGCCATAAAAGGCAGCTTTCAAAGTCACTGCCGCAGAAATGTCAACACGAGGGGGAGGCCAGTCATGGTTTCTGAGGTGCAATGTCACCTCTAGGCTGCCTCAGAGGCTGCTGCAAAGACCTCCGGGTCCTGGCATCAGGACTTGCTTCTACCACAGACTTGCTGTGTTACCTTGGACATATTTCTTACTTCCTCTAGGCCTTGTTTTTAGCATCGGTGTAAGGAGAGGGTTGGATTTAAAGATCTTAAAGGGCTCTTCTATCTCTAAAATATTTAGTGTCCTCTGCGAGGGATCCTGGGGCCAACATCCAAAGCTCCTGTTTAATGACTGTGAAATACCTTATGTAGCAGCCTTCAAAGCAAAAATCACCCCCAAACCTTAACCTGGATTTTTTTCAAAACCTCTAACAATGTCACCATTGAAGCAGCAAAGGTATTCATTAATATTGTGTAAAAAGTGATTTTGCGATTTTCTTAATGTATGAAAAAATGTCCCCCGCCCTTGACACTGGGCCCAGAGCCCCAGAGTATAAAACCACAGTCAGACCACTAGGATTCTACAGAGCTCAGGTGTTTGGACAAATTGCCTGCACTTGAGAACACAGGGCAATTTTCTCAACTTTTACAATGTTTTCTCCCTTCCCCCCATTTTCCTGGGGTTTTCACCCCTGCCTGTAACTCAAACCACAAATAAAGCTCTAAGCCTCTGGCTGTGAGGAACAGCACAGCGGCTGCCAAGAACAGCATGGTTCACGTGGGCCCTTTTTCTGCCGCTCTGGAAACCAGCTCTCCAGAGGACAGCACAACATGAGTTTTTTTCTTTCTTTGCTAATCACAAAAATATTGCCTTTCAGATGGGCTGGGGAAGGGGCAGATTGGTGTTGATTGGTGGTGGGTAGGGGGAGATTGGCAGCTTTAGGGGCAGCAGAAGCCAGCTATGGCAGCCACAAAGATTCACGTATCCCTCCCAGATGATGGCTCTGATACTCCCATTTGAGGTTTTCACCCTGGAACATGGCCCGTATCGGTGTTCAATACCTGTTTGTGGTTGAATGAATACACTTTTACATTTTTTCTTAACACGGGGATAAGCATTCCTGTTTTTTCTTCGAGAACTGAAAAAAACTGAGGCTCTGAGAGATTAGCCAACTCAGTCAGGGTCATACAGGATCAGTTACCTGGTAGGGCTGCTGTTGACCCCAGGCCCGCCCCAGACTGGGCTCTTCCACTCACACTCTTTCGAGTCTGCCTCTCAGCCATACAAGCCAAAGAAACACTGTGTTCCCAACCCACGAATGAAGCCGAGGCATGATGGACAAGGCTTGTGGAACTAGACTTTTCTTCTCCAAGGGCTCTCTCCCACAACTTCCAAAATTATCCCCATGGGGATGATGCTTACAACAGAAATGCCAGCTCCACCCTCTTTCCAGCTGCCTGCTGGACATCACTGCCTGGATTTATGTGCAGTTCTAGATACAACGCATGGCCTAGAGTGGGTGCTCACCGTTGAATAAATAGTCAATGATGTCCTACAGATGCTATCTGTATCTAAGTTCACCTTATCCACTGCTGAGTCCCCAGTGCGTAGACAAGGCTTGGGAGGCCATTGTTCAATGAATAAATGGAAGAATGCATAGTCTCTCCCTCCACTCCAACACAGTTTATTTTTTGGGTTGCCTACTTCTGCTGAGATCCCCATCCCTCTACAGTCTCTCAAGTCAAAAGCCCAGAACTTCCCTAGGACACCCCTTGACTCTCATCAAACTGGTCACCACATTCTTTCAATTCACCCTCTGACCTGTCTTTCATGCTAGTCTCCTCCTCTCCAAGTCTAAACACATTTGTGTTTAGACTTCTGTATTGTGTAAGATTGTATTGGTTACAAGGAACAAAAACCCAACTTGAACTTGCATAAGCCAAAAAGGAGAATTTAAATCAGAAGAATATAGGGACAATCAAAGAACTGATGGAGAAACCAAACTACCAAGCCCCACCCCCCCCAGGAAGGGCAGAGTTGACTGGAACAGGGTGCTCTGATTCTGACAGCTTTCTCTTACACCTCTGCTTTCTGAGTTCATTGATGTACTGCCCTCATTCTCTCTCAGCAGTTTCCTCAGCATCACAGGGATGTGGATGCTACACACTCCCATCTATATAGTTTTAGGGCCAGAGTAGAAAAAAACCTCTTTCCCATGTGCTCCAATGGCACAATTGCTAGGGAAGTCCAGTTTACCTAGTGTGGCATATGGGCCTGCCCCCAGACCAGCCACTGGGGCTGGCAGCACAGAGCACTTCTGTGGGAGTTAGAAGAGGGCGCTATCTTCTGAGTGTCTGCAGCTCCACAGATGCAAGCTTGCCATGCAGAGCACAGGCGGTATTCCAGTCCCCACTTATTATCCCTGCTGCCAGACAAGCTTGTACAGGGCATAACACCATGTACATGTGTACATGGTGGACCTGGCTGGCAGCGGATGTGGGACTAGGCACTCCCAGTTTTAATCAGATGTCTACATCTGGCCAGTTACTACTGTTAGGAAGGCAGGGTCATGTAAGTGATTCTCAATGGTCAGAGTCGGGGGAGGCTTGGGGAAAGAACATTTCTCTAAGAAAGGAAGGTAGCACATTCATCGACCTCAGCAGAATCATATGAGCTGGAACGTGTTTACAGCTCCTAAACCCACCTCTCCTTTTGGTCCCTTCATTGATACAAAGAACCAACTGTCCAGTTACTTTCTCCAGAAATCCAGGAGGTATCCTGAATTCTTTCTTCTCCCTCATAATCATCTCCTGAATATGTCTCAAATATGTTCTGATCGTCTCTCTGTCTCTTCTGCCATCTCCCAATTGAAGGTACTACTAATTCTTGCTTGGCCCATTACAAAAACGGCCTCCTAACAAAAATGGCTCCAAATTCATCCCATCCCTATGCACACCACTTTGTTATATGACTTTGCTGTTCTTGCCATCAAGAAATGCTGTCTATTATGCCACCCTTTGAATCTGTGCTTAACCCATGAGACACTAAGAAATATGACATAAGCCAAGGCTCAAAAAGAGCCTGTGCATCAGGGCTTGCTCTTTGTTGCTTTTCTTGGTAAACTGGTAACCATCTACCATGAGAAGAAGCCTAAGGTAATAAGAGACATGTGCCCCAGTCACCTCCATTGCCCCGCCCAGTACCCTCCAAACACGTGAGCAGGTAGCTGACTGCAGAGCTCCCCACTGACTCCTAGACTTGTGAACAATAATAAGACAGTGTTTATTTTAGGCCTCTAGGTTATAGGGTGGTTGATTTTGCAGACAGAGCTAAGTGACTCACTGGTCTTCCTTTCTTCAGCTTTTTCCTTCTCCATTGCTTCCAAGACACCCCATGATCTTCCTAAAACGCAGGTCAGATTATATTACTTCTTCTTTCCCTCACATCTGAATGGTCAGTGTCTACTAAACAATGAGCAAATTCACTTGCTGTATTAATTCAAACTCTCCAGGATCTGAGGCTCAATTCTCCTTTGACATGCCCCTGTCTTCACCCCAT